>NC_053129.1:34010075-34317575 GCF_010015445.1 Perca fluviatilis
TGGTTAAAAAAAGGGGCACAAATTTCAGAAAAATTGTAAAAGAGAAAAGGGGCAAAAATGTCAGAAAAAATGTCAAATTCACCAAAAACAAAAGCATGACAACAGTGTTAATTTTCTATAGAGGACAACGAGTGCACGGTCGTTTTGAGAAGACAACACAAGAATTGAATGTGTGCACAAGCTGACCACTTAATGCCTAAATATAAAAATCAACGTTCCCAAACGGAGATTTAGGACCAAAGATAAATCTTGGATTAAAAAAATGGATTTCGTTTTGATGACTTTTTATTAAATGTTGCAGTTTTTCTTATAAAAATAAAAAAAAATGTACCTCTTCAGGCCTTTAAAATTCTACAGCTGAAACAATGTGTGTATCAGAAGTTCATATTGCTTCTTTTTTAAAGGGTCCAAAATCCAAAAGCTTTGGGAACAACACACAGTTGTATCCACAGTACCAAACTCCCATTAGAAATCTGCCCGTTTTAAAGCTGCACTAACTGCTGGTTTGGCGTACAACATGACCTCATCGCTCCAAATCTCCGGTGGGAAACAGAGTCGTCTTTATTGTGTTTTTATTTGTTATGAGTTCTTATCAACAACACACAACGTTAATTAAGCGGTGTTGATGGTTGAAAGGACACACACAGGGCACTTAAATGTGGTGTTTTCCCACAGGGAGTCTGGTTGGTGAAACTGTGTGTTTATCGTTTCCAGTTTTGTGGAAGCCGCTCGTGTCTGTGCAGGTTTTGAGGCTGATAAGACGCAGACCGGAGGATTATGGTAATAACAGGCTGCCAATGACTGACTGACTGACTGCTGGAGTCCCGCTGCAGCCCGCCCGCCCACCCGTTCAGGCTGCGGACGCTTATCAGTGTGTTGCAGTGGGCCATTCTTCACACAGCTTACGTGACGGGCGACACCTTGACTCACACTGCAGCTGGACAAAGAACACCTCAGCGGGTTTTATCTCCAAACCAGGATGAAAAATAAAGCCGACCCAATGGTGCATGGTTTATGTTTTAAAAGCACAAACGACTGACTGTCAGTCGTCTGAAATGTGGCCATTTTTCCAGAGCGAGAGGGGCTCAGATATTATCAGAAAATAATCAGTAATGAGCTTCTACCTTCACGCTCAGCGTCATCTTTAAGAGGTTGTACCGCAACGCTCGTAAAACTCTTCCCCGTGTTATCTCTTCCAAGCAAAAGGACGAAAACCAAATCTGACCGGCGCCACCCATAGACAACAATCAAAGGCAATCATTTTCAGGTGAACGGATTTGCTTTGTTTGGTGGAAATGCGACAAAGAGAGCCATTTCTGCGGCGTTTTGTACCCTGCCATCAACTCATCAGATAAGAACGCTGCTTTGCGGCTCCTTCGGCAGCGCCGGTGACCTTCACGTTGCTGAAACCAAACCTGAAAAGCAGACTTGGGTCAGTTTTTTGTTCGTATGAATGTTTTCTGCCATTCAGACGCTTGGTGCATCTTTTCCAGGATGCAGAATGGGATGAAACTGTATGTAACAGTTGCCAAGGATACAGCAGCAGGCAGAGGGGTAGTTCGAGACGGTTTAACCCACACGCCCGCCCTGTGTTTTCATTTCATTCCCACTGGCTTCTCTTTGCTTCGTCCTCAGGAATCACTTCAGGAGACGCTGCCGAGGACGCAACACAGGTAAGAATCCAGCTGCCAGACTACTTCACTCTCTTCATTTCTCCTCTTGTTGCAGATGGCTGACTTTTATCAGGACATCACGGTTAAATACCCAAATAACTTCACTCTTAACAGAGCTTTTTAGGTTGTCCTCTGTGCTGAATAGGGCTGCAACTAACGATTGTTTTCATTGTCAGTTAATCTGTTGATTATTTTCTTGATTCACCGATTAGGTGTTTGGTCTATAACGTGTCAGAAAATGGGGATTTTTTTTTGTCCCAAAGCCCAAGATAAACGTCCTTAAATGTCTTGTTTTGTCCACGACTCAAAGATATTCAGTTTACTGTCACAGAGGAGAGAAGAAACGAGAAAATATTTACATTTAAGAAGCTGATTATCACAGCTTTTACTGTTAAAATTACTCAAATTGATTCGTCTTTGCAGCTCTTAAGTGCCGAATGTTTCCTGCAGTAAAAAACACCCTCAGTGAGGGGTAAACCCAAGGGACTGCAGCTTTAAATGGACATAATTGAGTGTCAATGATCACCACATCAGCTGCAGAGTAACTGATGCAGAGTAACTGATGCAGAGTAACTGATGCAGGCAATCAGCGAGCTCGCACATCAAAAAAAAAGAAATTTAAAAAAAACGCATCCCCCTCAGCAGCCTCAGCTGTGCGTCCGTCACGCTCCCACGCTCACTCCAATTCTCATTTCTCCTCTGGTTGCAGCCCGCTGGAGCCTGCGCTGAGGAATTATCTGCTGTCAGGAACCTGCCGGGGGTGACGCCAACGCCAACCTGGGACCTGGAGGGTGCTGAGCCATGCTGTCCGCAGCCGTTCAGATCCTGGCGTTCGCCCTGGCGCTGCTGGGCGTCCTCGGCGCGACCGTGGCCACTCTGCTTCCCAACTGGAAGGTGAGCGTGGACGCGTGGTCCCACTTCATGACTCCTATCTCCCAGATGCAGGGGCTGTGGATGGACTGCGTGTGGTACAGCTCCGGCGTCTTCAGCTGCACCATGAAGAACTCGGTGCTGTCGTTGCCGGCGCATCTGCAGACCATGCGGGCCGCCATGGTTCTGTCCTGCATGGTGGCGTCGTTTGGGCTCTGCCTGGCCTCGCTGGGGCTTAAATGCACGCGCTGGGGGGGCAGCCACCGAGCCAAGGGACACACGGCCATCGCCGCCGGAGGTTGCTTTGTCCTCGCCAGCTTCTTGTGCCTGGTTCCGGCGTCGTGGTTCACCAACGAAGTCATCACGGTGTTTCTGACGACAGACCTGCCGGAGAGCAGCAAATATCAACCGGGGGGAGCTCTGTGCGTGACGTTTATCTCGGCCGGCTTCCTCCTGGCTGGAGGGGTGATTTTTTGCTTGTCGTGTCCGGGGAAAAGATCCGGGCGCCCGGACTACGCTCCCTCCTACGACCACCCCGACAGGTTCATCGTGCTGCGAGACGATCAGCGGAGGCGAGAGCCGGAGCAGACGGACAACGTGCAGCCGAAAAACCGGCACAACAAGACGGTTCAGCTGCAGATGGACAACGTGAAGACGCAGAAACCTCCTCAGGAGAAAGCTGAGCACAAGGCTCACTCGTCTCCCTCCAAACTCCCTCCGAAAGACATCAAGGACAGCTACAGCCTCCAGGAGTATGTCTAATCCTCGCAGCGGAGCAGGGGAAGTGTGGAGTTTTCAGCTGAGGAGCTGTGGCTTTCTGGCTCATAGTCAGGAGGGGAGGTGGGAGGTGGGCTGGGGGAGGGAACAATTACCAAATGTTGGAAAGGACAGATTGTGGATTCAGCCGAATGTCGGCAAAAAAAAAAGCAGAGAACACAAAGCTCTGTTTGGACAAGAGAAGCTTAAAATAAACTGCACAGGCACCAAAACACTGTAAAATCCTTTAAAAACTGCCGCAGCTTTCTCATACCAAAGGTCTGAACCTGCTGATTGTTACAAAAGAAAAAGGAAAGCCATCATTTTGCAGCTGTAGATGCTGTCTGCCTTCTCAAACAGGGCCGGTCCAAAGCTTTCTGAAAAAAAAAACCCATAGTAACATTTAAATAATATATGTTTTGTAGAGATTTATTTAAAATATATATATATATATATATATAAAGTACAAAAAAATAGATCTATTTTAACTTTAAAACACTTTATGATTGTGTTCTATTGCTCTAAAGATAATGTTTTTTGGTCATTTTTAGGCCTTTATTTCCACAGGACAGATGTAGACATGAAAAGGGAGAGAGAGAGAGAGAGAGAGAGAGAGACAGAGAGAGAGAGAGAGAGGGAATGACATGCAGCAAAGGGCTGCAAGTCGGAGTCAAACCCACAGCAGCGTCGAGGAGTACTGCTCTCTATATGTGCACCTGCTCTACCAACTGAGCTAACCCAGCCACGTGTTATAGCGCTCTGAAAACTCTCCGTATCGGTGCGACAGAGGGAAAATATTTCAGTCGACACATTAAGTGGAACCGAAATATGCGTTCTAATCTGGTCCGATTCCTACAGGTTGTGCAGAAAGGATTTCGGTACCCAACCCTAGTGATGAAGTCCCTTCTGTCATGTCTGCTTTGGGCCGGCTCTGAACTCAGTGCATGCTGTCGGTGCTTTAGATGCTTACAGCTTAGATTTCGTGGAAGCTGCTGCCGTAGAAACTGTGCCTGAAGCAATAAAAACATTTTCACAATGTAGTCCAAGATTAAGGCTACAGCTACACTGCTACGTTAACATTTTCAGCTGCGTTTTACACAAGAGTTTTGGCTCCAGTAGCAGAACTAATCTCCGTCCATACTAACACGTCTGACAACACACATCACATGACCTTTAACACACACTGGGCATGTGCGTGCCGGTGTAAACAGGAAGGAGATTATCTTACGTTACTCTGCGGTTAGAAAACATGGACGTAGAAGTCTAAAACACAGAAAATACTTTGGAGAAAGAAAAGTAAGAGCAGAGATTTATTAGCTTGGAGCGACGACGAAGTGGAACTGTTACTGAAAGGTCTGTAAGGCTCGATGGTGTTTTAAGTTCCCAAAATTGACTTCAAGGCACCTAACCCTAACCTTAACCATTGCCTAAATCTAACCCTAACCCTAACCATTGCCTAACCCTAACCCTAACCATTGCCTAAATCTAACCCTAACCCTAACCATTGACTAATCCTAGTGCCTTCCCGGCAGCGCTGCCTGGAAGACGACGTTGGGGGCTTAAAACACCAACCATCGTCTGTAAGCTACCTAACCGATAAGACTGACTGACTGAAAATGTCTCAGTTTGTGCCCGTCCAGACTACAAAGCAACCCGCAGAGTTTTAGAACCAGTGGTGTAGTCGAATGTATTGTAGTGGGTATACTGTTCTATATATATATATATATGAGGGGCATGTCATAGTTGGGAACCAAAACGGAGGCAGCAGTGTTTTCAAATGTTAAAGTTTTAGGGGAAATTTCTTTTCACTGAAAATGAGTTCCCACATTTCTGGGACATTTTCAAAATTAGGCCCTATGTTCTCACATTTCTGGGACATTTTCAAAATTAGGTCTTGTGTTACTGCATTTCCCTTCAATTTAAGCCCTATCCTCCCACAACATTTGTTAGGGTTAGGGTTAGGGGGATAAAATCTGATGCAAATTTATTAAAAAGGAAATGTGGGAACATAGGGGCTAATTTTGAGAGATATCTTAGAAATGTGGGAACATAGGGCTTAATTTAAAGCGAAAAAAACATTCTTAGAAATATGTGAACATAGGGCTGTGGGAACATAGGGCTATGGGATGCGCGCTCCCTGTGAAAACGCTGCAGTAATGCAAGCGCGAGGTGTAAACGTAGCAGAAGATATTCCCTTTTAAAACCAAAACGTAGCAGTGTAGATGTCGCCAAAAATTAGTCCAGATCCAAAGCGTCAAAGTCACAGTGACGTCCACTCCATCTTTTCCCAGCGGTTCAGGGGGAGGCGAGAGGTGCAGCGCAGCGTGGAGAGAGGTAATGATGCTCTTTGCTTTCCCATTATCCTCTCACCACGGTTGGATGCACACTGCACACACACCCCTCCACCCCCCTCCTTCAGCTGTATGAAAAGGACAGCCAGTCATTTGCAGAATGTAACTTACAGCCTAATGGAGAAGGGACAGTCCACAGTACTGGTGGGCGTTCGTCCTCTATAACCTGAGGTGAGCTGTCAATCTAACCTGCCAATGCTTCTTGGGAATAAAAAAAAACTGCTCAGCTATACGCCCACAATGCCTCTCAGGAAAAGCTTCAAACCTGCAAAAAAAAAAACGATTCAGAAGAGGAAATGGAGTTGATTTGTCAGCGCTGCAGCAACATTTCACTGTCGAACCTGACAGTGATGCATTAATGTAGGAAACAGACGCATGCAGGTCTGAGACGCTCGGAAACTCAGCTAGAAAACAAATAGATAACTCAAAGCTTGGCACAAGAACAATAAAAGGCATCAACAGAATACTTTCTGTATTCTGTATTCCCTCTCTGGGGTCAGCCCAATGTTCCCACATTTCTAAGATTTTTCTTAAAATTAGGCCCTATGTTCCAACAGGGTTAGGGTTAGTAGGGTTAGGGTTAGGGCATAATAGGTTGGGTGTAATTGGCTACCAAATTGGGAGAAAGGAGGATAAAATGTGGGAACATAGGGCCTAATTTTGAAAAAAAATCTTAGAAATGTGGGAACATAGGCACGCTCCCGGCACAAGAACAAAAAAAGGCATCAACAGAATACTTTATGTATTCTGTTATTCTCTCTGTGGGGTCAACCCTATGTTCCCACAGCCCTATGTTCCCACATTTCTAAGATTCTTCTTAAAATTAGGCCCTATGTTCCCACAGGGTTAGGGTTAGTAGGGTTAGGGGATAATAGGTTGGGTGTAATTGCTTACCAAATTGGGAGAAAGGGGAATACAATCTGATACAAATTCATGAAAAAGGAAATGTGGGAACATAGTGCCTAATTTTGGAAAAAAATCTTAGAGCTGTGGTCACACCATCTCCCATCCCAAAGCCGGAGCACTTGAATGTTTTATTAAAGGTGCAACGGCTTAGTTTGAGCAATATTTTATTAAAGCCAGGTTTGAGTCTGTAACAGTATTTATCTTCTGGTCATACATTTAGATTACTTCGCCAGAACAAATCGCTCTAAAAACATTTTAGATTTCCAAGGGGCGTTGTCAACCGTTTGTCATTCATCTGCAGTTGCTGATTTATCATTTTGGAACAAATTAATTTTAAACTCCTCATGCGTTTTTATGTAATTCATCCAAACCAGCTGCAAAGAGTCCAGATTCTTGTTTCAGATAAAGAGTGAACGCCGTGTTTTTATCTGTTAAAAAATAAAACACGTCTGAACTGAAACTTTCACTGGGCTCCTGATTTTGTGAATGTTTTTTCCAGAAATTTTAGCAGTTGAGGCCTCTAATTTAATTTAATTCAATTTAAGTTTCTTCCTAGTGCGATGTGAAAATGTGGTGCTGGAATACAGGAAACGTGCATGTAGATTTTCTGTATTCCTGCACCACATTTTCGCATGACAGCTATGCACACCCAACCAGTGAGAGAGAGTTTATGGAACAGCTGACTGTTTCCTCAGTCCCTCCGTCTCTTTTCTTTCTCTCTTTCTCTAAATGGCGCTGCCTTCAATTGCACTTAAAGGGTTAAAAAAGATTACTTCAGAGACACTTTCATACACCGCACAACTCTTCAGAGAATCAGCGGATCCCCTTTTGGTGATGTGAACATGCCCAACGAATGTCAGGTGTTTTAACTCCCTCACCAAACATGTTGGTGAGGGAGTTAAAACACCTGACATTGTTTGTGTGTGTGCATGTGTGGTGTGTGTGTTTAGTGGGGATGTTTGGCTGAATACCTAACCCACTGGTTGAGATTGTGCTGACTTGTTAGCCCATCCTCAGTCCATGAACACAGTAAACACATGAATGAAGTAAACAACATCCACAGCCTCTGAAATTTAGTTAAATGTAACAACTTTTTGTTGAATTCACACGCTCTTTTCACATCGTAGGAAACCACATCGCCATCGCCAGCTGAGTGACAATTTTGTTTGGCAAATTTCCGCTAACCAGAGTATGATGAAGGCATGTTGGGGGGGGTGAAATCGCTCCGCTCCCCCTGACTGTAGGGAGAACAGCTGACAGCCCGGGAGAGGCGCTGTCCAGTTTTTAGCTGTGACTGTCCTTCCTTTGCTGTACCTGAAGTTGCTGCATCCTGGCTGCTGTCTGGAGATTCCTTTGTGCACAACTCGTCTTCTTTCGGATGTTTCGTACCAGATGTTGTAACGGCGGCCATGTTGTGTATAGTTTAGGGTCCTTGCCGCTGCGGGACAGGTTGACATTGCAGGGTGGACGGGCTCGGCTGGATCACTTCTTTGGCTAGGTGTGGGCGCCTCCGCCTTCTTTTGGCTAGCGGGCCCCTGCTTGACCGCCCCCCTTCTGCGTAAAATTCTCCATGAACGGCCACCTACACGTAAACACCTTCCCGAAATCAACGGCGCCGTCACTATGGCAACCAGCATAGCGCGCCGAGTGCAAGCGTAGGGTTTGGTTCGCTGGGAAAAAATTCTAAGGTTCGGCAGAAACTAGAACCTAGTCAAAAAGCACAATATTCAGCCCAATCAGAAGCCCAATCTTGGATTTGGTGCATCCCTAATGTTAATGTATATTTAGATGATTACCTGTAAAACAGATCTTCCCTTTGAGTGCAGTGGTCATCTGATGGATTGAAAAGATTCTTGTTTACTTCCTAAATGTGACTAATAGGCCTCAAATTAAACTGTAACAAGAAGTTTAAGTAAAGTAAGTAAAATTATTGGGGCTGCCTCTCATAAAATAAAAAAGTCTGAGAATAAGAACTCTGCTTTGAAAAGAGAAAACACATCCTGATGAAATTGAAAGTAAATTTGTGGGTGACGAGACGAGGGGGAATTTCCTGTTTTTCTGTGGGAGGATCACTTAATTTTAAATACTGTATTTGACATTACTGACAGCTACGTACATTAAATTACAAACTGTTAGTCCTAGGCTCATATTTCATCTTTCTCTCTTACTTTGTTCCTGTACAACAACCCAGGTAAGACGTTTTTTATTGTCCTCAAATGTATATTAAACCCGTGCTTCCTGTGTTTGTTAAATTATATTTGTTTCATTGTCAACATGATAAAATCAATCGTAATTTTAAATTGGTGTCTGTTCAGTATGATTTACTTCAATTTAATTCATTTAGAGTCCCCCTTTATCGTTTATTTACCTGTTTTATTATCCAGCCATGGGAGCTGAACACTCGGCTCAAGCAGCTCCACGTAAGATTGTTTCGTATTTATGGAACATTACATTGGTGCACGATGACTGTATTTTTGAATAATCTTTTGTTTAATCTGAACGTGTGTCGTGCATTTGTCAGTTCTCAGCAAACCATGGAGGGAAATAAACTGGGGGTGAGTGTGTCTGCATCTTTAACACTTTGTGTGTGTGTGTGTGTGTGTGTGCTTGCATGCGTGCGTGCGTGTGTCTGCACCTTTTATCAACATAATCTTTTACTGCACAAACTGCACACATTTCTTGTTGTGTAATCACCTTGTTTTTTATGTCCGTTTCCTTGTTTCATGACATCCTGATTACCTTCCACGTTGTTACCTTTCAAACATCTGGGCATAAAATTTTTTTAAGTTTCTATAAAATTACTGTCCATACTTTCCTTTCCTGAGCAGAGACAACCAGAGTGATCTGCAGTATGTAAAGGCCTATAAACCTCAGCCTGATGGCCAGCTGCTCAGGATTCTTCTTCATGGACAAGTTGGAGCTGGAAAGTCCAGTTTCATCAATTCTGTCCAAAGTGTCGTACATGGCCAAATGTACGCACATGCTTTTGCAGACAACACCTCTCGCAGCTGTTTCACCAAAAAGGTAAGGGGCAGAACTTTTGATTGTTATTCTAAGATTACATCCCCAATAATTATGCCTTATAAACTTTGCAAACCTTTATGAAATGTATAATAATGTATTTTATTATTTACATACTACAATCCAGGGGTACAAAATCCCTTTGCGTTTTATGTCTTTGCAGTAGAAGGTAAATAAAGAGTTAAAAAGAATGCTCACTTTAGCAGCTTCGGCACTACACTGACTTCCTGTCAGGATATTGTGCTAGAGCTGTTTAATCTTTTGTGGTTAAGGTCTGGTTTACTAAAACTACTTCTCAGTAAAGAAATTTGAAAAAATCTTACTGATGCGTTCTTATTTATGTTGGATGTTTTTCCATTTTGCATGATTTTAAAGGGCTGGAGAGACATTTTCTTGACCAAAGATACGCTCTTTACATTAGGGTTATTTTACAAAATACCTAAACAGCTTTATTCAGTTCAAACAAACTCTGGTGCATTTTGGTTTGTTTAAGCTAGTGTGAAAGCTTTCAACAGAAGTCTGGTGCTGATGTAACAAACAGACCTGTCTCACTGGGTTCAAGAGAATATTTCAATCTGACTCAAACGCAAAGCAGACCAAGGAATTTGTGTTAGCAGATGGTAGTGATTTTTAGCATACATTCAAGGAAGTAACTTTTATATCAATAACTTCTTGTCATATTTGCTGCAACTGAAACCCTGTGTTAGAGACAACTCTGGTTGTAATAGGACAGGTTAGACATGATTCATGAATGGGGAGAGAGAGGGGGAATGACATGCAGTAAAGAGTTGCTAGTCGGAACCGAACCTGCGGCTGCTTCGTCGAGGACTGAGCCTTTGTATATGGGTGTGCGCTCTACCAGGTGAGCTACCCAGGTGTCCCAGAGGTTTTGTTTTCAAGAAGGCAGTTACTTTAGAAAAAACTCGATAGAGACCAACTAGATTATTGGTCCAATGGCCCAGTCTGAGACAAGTCTGTGTGCAAATACCAACAAGTACACATTCTGTACTCAAGACCGGACTTGAGTACTACAGCACTGTGGTTTACTATATGCTAGCTGGGTACTGATTGCTCAGTGTTACCTGCACTTTTCTCTATATGTGCTTTATAGTACACAACCTACAAGATCAAAAAAGGCGCAGAGACATTTTACCCTTTTGTCTTCAATGACATCATGGGCCTGGCTCCAAGCACTGGGGTCCAGGTAAAGATTTCGTTCAGGCTATGAAGGGAAAAGTGAAGAAAGATTACACGGTACAGTTCCTTTGCTATGTTTTCCACAAAATGTATTAATGTTATTATTTTTTTATTATATACAGTACAGGCCAAACGTTTGGACACACCTTCTCATTCAATGCGTTTCCTTTTTATTTTCATGACTATTTACATTGTAGATTCTCACTGAAGGCATCAAAAGTATGAATGAACACATATGGAATTATGTACTTAACAAAAAAGTGTGAAATAACTGAAAACATGTCTTATATTCTAGTTTCTTCAAAGTAGCCACCCTTTGCTCTGATTACTGCTTTGCACACTCTTGGCATTCTCTTGATGAGCTTCAAGAAATGGTTTTCCAACAGTCTTGAAGGAGTTCCCAGAGATGCTTTGCACTTGTTGGCCCTTTTGCCTTCACTCTGCGGTCCAGCTCACCCCAAACCATCTTGATTGGGGTCATTGTCCTGTTGAAAAATAAATGATGGTCCAACTAAACGCAAACCGGATGGGATGGCATGTCGCTGCAGGATGCTGTGGTAGCCATGCTGGTTCAGTATGCCTTCAATTTTGAATAAATCCCCAACAGTGTCACCAGCAAAGCACCCCCACACCATCACACCTCCTCCTCCATGCTTCACGGTGGGAACCAGGCATGTAGAATCCATCCGTTCACCTTTTCTGTGTCGCACAAAGACATGGCGGTTGGAACCAAAGATCTCAAATTTGGACTTATCAGACCAAAGCACAGATTTCCACTGGTCTAATGTCCATTCCTTGTGTTTCTTGGCCCAAACAAATCTCTTCTGCTTGTTGCCTCTCCTTAGCAGTGGTTTCCTAGCAGCTACTTGACCATGAAGGCCTGATTCGCCCAGTCTCCTCTTAACAGTTGTTCTAGAGATGTGTCTGCTGCTAGAACTCTGTGTGGCATTCATCTGGTCTCTAATCTGAGCTGCTGTTAACTTGCAATTTCTGAGGCTGGTGACTCGGATGAACTTATCCTCAGCAGCAGAGGTGACTCTTGGTCTTCCTTTCCTGGGGCGGTCCTCATGTGAGCCAGTTTCGTTGTAGCGCTTGATGGTTTTTGCGACTGCACTTGGGGACACATTCAAAGTTTTCGCAATTTTCCGGACTGACTGACCTTCATTTGTTAAAGTAATGATGGCCACTCGTTTCTCTTTACTTAGCTGATTGGTTCTTGCCATAATATGAATTCTAACAGTTGTCCAATAGGGCTGTTGGCTGTGTATCAACCTGACTTCTGCACAACACAACCCCAACCCCATTAATAAGGGAAAAACTTCCACTAATGAACCCTGACAAAGCACACCTGTGAAGGTAAAACCATTTCAGGTGACTACCTCATGAAGCTCATTGAGAGAACACCAAGGGTTTACAGAGTTATCAAAAAAAGCAAAGGGTGGCTACTTTGAAGAATCTATAAGACATGTTTTCAGTTATTTCACACTTTTTTGTTAAGTACATAATTCCATATGTGTTCATTCATAGTTTTGATGCCTTCAGTGAGAATCTACAATGGAAATAGTCATGAAAATAAAAAGGAAACGCATTGAATGAGAAGGTGTGTCCAAACTTTTGGCCTGTACTGTACATGTTACGACCGTCTCACAGGCCACAACAAAAGAGAGAGATACATAGTAACGTTACAATGATAAAGTGACATTTATTAAATAATAATGCAAGCAAGAGAAAGGTGAGGTGTGATTTTCAGTATCAGTGATGAATGAGGCTGTATGGATGTAGTGGAAAATGTGGGGTGCATGTTGTCAACATAGCTAAACATAGGGGAAAACATGCTGGTGCGCGGTTGGGGGAATGTGGCCGCCTGTACTAGGAATCCAGATTAACATGTCCTGGATTTATTTCAGTTCCCCGGCTTCACCAAACCTAACAACCGTGGTCCCGCATAAGCTGTATCACGATGGTGATTAACAACTAGTTCAATCAACCCAGGGTTACCCAATCCAGCGGCACATGTTCACGTAAAAGAGGTGGTGTTTGCACAGTACGACCAATCGCAAACATCTACCAGAGCTGCATGTTTTATATAAGAAGAGCAAATTATAATTCTACATAAATATGAAGAACACAGACTCGGTTTTACAGGCAAAACGTAATACAGTCACTGCTTCCTAAAACAGGAAGGAAAGCTGGCAAAAAAAAAAAATAATTGCCGATAACGCTGTAGATGCGTAAATTACTCTTATCAATATCACTTTCCCCATCAGTCAGGACGATGATCTGACCATAATTACACTTGTGCTTTCCATAAACTGTCTTTGCTTTAGCCTATCATTTCAGTTGCAGCCCTGGCAGTGGGAAGCGATTGTGAGAGCAAATAAAAAATATAAAAACATAATTCAAACCAATTATGCGCATTGGCGACACACGGCTCAAGAAGCCAATATGTAATTCCCTCCCATTAAAATGTATATATTTCATAAAAATACCCATCAGGGAATGTTAACGGGGGTCTCTAAATGTTTTAACTTTTATGAGCGCACCCTCTCCCCCTCTCTCTCTCTCTCCCCCCCTCTCTCTCTCTCTCCCCCTCTCTCTCCCTCTCTGCACCGAGCTCCGCCTGATCTTCTTTAAGAATGGTGACGCCGTTACCAATCTATTGATTGGTCAGTAGGCGGTGCTTTAACACCGGTTGATCTCTGATCTCCAACTTAACCTGCTCCCGACCAGTTTAGGTGTTCAGCATGAGTTACCACGGCGATTGAACCCGATAACAACTAATCCACCTTCATAGTACAGAAAATCCTGGGTTGAGCCTGAAGTTACCTCGTTAACTCCAAATCCTGCTTCGTAGTACAGGCCTCTGGTCTGCTTCTGGGTTCCGCTTTAGTAAATCCTGACAACATATCTTTTTTTTTGCATGGAATACTAAGCGTTTAAAATTAGAAAAATGTTTTGCCTTATGAATGTTTTAATTTTAAAACTTAAATGTGGCACAGTAAATCCTCAAGATTAACTATCTGTGGATGGCTACCTTAGTGACTACCTTACATTGGCCCGTAAGCCTATCATGTGGGGATTAAAGGTCCTCTAAGTGATGTGACGAGTTTTTTTAGGCAACAACATTTTTTGTCACATACAGCAAACCTCTCACTATCTGCTAGAACACACTGTAAAAAAAGTGGTCTCTGTAGACAGCCCAGGCTCCACAAACGCCAACAATAACAAACTGGCCAACCTGCCCCACCAAACATAACCGTGTTCCAGCCAATAACTGACAAGAAGGAGTTGGTTGAGCCATGAATACACATTGTGGAAGTAGCCTACATGCTAACGCTGCTGCAGTGATGGCTCAACCAACTCCTTCTTGTTGGTTATTGGCTGGAACACTGTTTGTTATGGTTCGTGGTGCAGGTTGGCGCAGTTTGTTTTTGTGATAGTGAGGAGATGTTTGCTCTATGTGAAGAAAAATGTTGTAGCCTAAAAAATTAAGCCCTGCTTAACACCTCGATCCACACTAGCAAGCAATAAGGGGTCTCTAAAGCTATATCTGAACCTATCACCAGCCTTAGAATTGCACAGCGCCCGTCAGCAATATTGCACTTTACCCTTTAATAATATTTAAAATGAAAGAAGACGAAAAAACCCAACGAAGAAAGAAAACAAATTGTACAAATAAACGCCTGTTACTCTGAATGAATGTGGGAAAAAAACAATGACAGGCAATATTGCACTCAAAGATGGTCCTTTAGGTTTCATTCAGACCAGCAGCATGTTTTAATGTCGTGATGACTGATTTGCATGCAAAATGTTTGGCCTACACACACGTACACCCCGCTGCACTTCCTGATTCTGCGGACCGATAGAGAGAGAGAGAGAGAGAGAGAGAGAGAGAGAGAGAGAGAGAGAGAGAGAGTGCAAATTACAGGTATCGCTAAATAACTTCTGCCCTTCACAGGGCCATGCCGTTACACCCATTACACATGTTAAGCAAACAGTAACCTGTTGAACAGATCTTCCCTTTGAGTGCAGTGATGATCTGATGGATTGAAAAGATTCTTGTTTACTTTACTTTTTCTTAAATGTGATGTATGGGTCTTAAATTAAACTGTAGCAAGAAGTTTAGTTGTTATAAAATGAATGATACTGCCTCTTTACATAAAATAAAACTCTGCTTTGAAAAGAGAAAACAAACATCCTGATGAAAAGGATCCGTTATTGATATTATCAACGGCAACATAAATTACAACACTTCATCCAAGTGTTATATTTGGTCTTTCTTGCTCACTTTGTTCCAGTACAACAACACAGGTACGAAGTTTCCATTATCCTCAAATGTGTAACAAAATTGTGCTTCCTGTGTTTTTGAAAGTATTGTCAGTATTGTACCTATTTCGGATCCTAATTAGTCGATATTAAAGCTCTTCTGACTCCTTATGAGCCTGTGTATCCTCTTAGATCGGCTGACTGTGGCCTGCTGGTCGTACCCAGAGTCTGACTGGTGACTAAGAACTAAGAAGTATCTGGCTTTTGCAGTCCGGACCCCCAAACCCTGGAATGACCTTCCTGCAGAAATTAGGTCAGCCAAATCTATCGTTGCTTTTAATTCTCTTCTTAGAAAGGCTTTCTATCTTTCTGTGAATCTTGTTTCATTTATTTATGTTGAATTGTGTTGTTTTAATGTATTTTCTCTAGTTGTGCAGCACTTTCAACATTTTATTATTATTCAAAATATGCTCATCAAGAACTGATTAGATTAGATTAGATTCAGACGGGTGGTGCATAGGCAGGACAAGAAATCTAGTGCAGTGTATAGTAGTATACAGTTAGTTTACAGAAGGTGGTTTAGAGTAATATAAATTAAATATAAATATGTGCAGTATATTAGCAGTTAACTTATAAGAGCAGAATATGGCTATGTAATATGAACAATGTATGAACATGTACAGATATGTGCGATGTATTAGCAGTGACATTATACTAGTAGTAAGAATAATATAGATATATGCAGTGTATTAGCAGAATATATAATAAGAAAAACTGAATAAATATGGATATTCTGTGTGAACCATATAGACAGATATGTACAGTATGTACAGCTATGTGCAGTGTGGTAACATTATAAGAGTAGTAAGAATAAGTGTATGAGCAGGATGAATAGTATGAAGAGCAGTAGAATATGGCTATGTGTATAAGTGTAATTACAGTAGGGGTAGGATAGGGTAGTGCAATTTTTTGAGGGGGGGGGGAGGGTGTGGTGTCCGCTTCCTTGTTGTACACAAATTTAATAGTATTTTTATAAAAGCTGCAGTTTTATTATATGTTTTATGTATTTAAAGCCTGGGTTTTGTGTTATATTTTTACTTCAGTTAATACATAATTTGGATGTGTTTTGATAAACCAGTTGTTGTTTTTTTAGGATTTTGGAGAAAAAAAGAACGTAAAGAAACTGAAGCTCCTCCATGTAAGTTAGTTTAAAAAAGAAAACCGGTTCTTATTTATGGACAATTACACATCATTGCATAATGAGGTTCTCTTTTGACTCATTTAAACATTTTTTGTGCAATTTGTCAGTTCTCAGCAAACCATGGAGGGAAATAAACTGGGGGTGAGTGTGTCTGAACCTTTTATCAACATAATCTTTTACTGCACAAACTATACACATTTACTTGTTTCCTTGTTCCATGACATCCTGATTAACTTCCCAGTTGTGTGACACCTGGGTAACGTTTATATAAAATATAGTTTAGTCTATGTATGCTCTAATGTAATGTTTCCTTTCCCTGAGTAGAGACAACCAGAGGGATCTGCAGTATGTGAAGGACTACAGACCTCAGACTGACGGCCAGCAGCTCAGGATTCTCCTTCATGGACAGGTTGGAGCTGGAAAATCCAGTTTCATCAACTCTGTCCAAAGTGTCTTACAAGGCAGAATGTACACCCAGGCTTTGGTGGACAACACTTCTCACGACTGTTTCACCAAAGGGGTATGACAAACTTTTCATTGCATTGATTCAATTACATTTTATTTCAATTATCAAATCATAACAATATTTATCTTAAGACACTTTACAGATAGAGTAGGTCTAGACCACACTGTATAATTTACAAAGACCCAACAATTCCAGTAATTCCCCCAAGAGCAAGCATTCAGTGTGACAGTGGTGAGGAAACCTGAAGCAGAAACCTTGAGTGGTGAGGAAAACTTCCTTTTTAGGGAGAAACCTCGGACAGACCCAGGCTCTTGGTGGGCGGCAGAGCGTAGCAGGGCATAGCAAGGCGTAGCAGGGCCTAGCAGGGCATAGCAAAGCATAGCAGAGCCTAGCAGGGCATAGCAGGGCACTGCAGGACGTAGCAAGGCGTAGCAGGGCCTAGCAGGGCATAGCAGGGCATAGCAGGGCACTGCACTGCAGGGCGTAGCAGAGCATAGCAAAGCATAGCAGAGCCTAGCAGGGCATAGTAGGGCACTGCAGGGCATAGCAGAGCATAGAAGGGCACCAAGCAGGACCACGTCGGCAGCTGCAACCATGATTTAGGTGCCACCCTAATCCAAGGATAACTGAGGGGCAAGAAAACATAAGAACTCTGGAGAATAAGCTCCTCAGAGCAAAGTTAGTAACAAGCATTTCTGGGACATGACTGCACACAGATGGAAAGAGAGAGGAGAAAGGAGCTCAGTGTGTCAAAGGAAGGAAGTCCCCCGGCAGTCTAAAACTATTACATCATCAACTAAGAGCTGGTCCAAGGCATGACTATGAAGCAGAGAAGGGGTGCCGTGTCTGGAGGTATACACCCTCACCCACCGGTCTAAGTGAACGACATTGATTAAGATTCCAAATTTATTTTATCATATGAAAACTTTGCAAACCTTTCTGAAATGTATTTTTTAATTTACGATTACATACTGTTCAACCTAAGGGTACAAATTGCCTTTAAGAGGTTTCTGCCTTTGCAGTGGAAGTTAAAGGTGCTCTAAATAATGTTGGGTGACGGCACTTCTTGTTGACGTTTGAAGTATTTTTCAAACAAAATGGAGGCTAGCTCGCCCCTCCCTCCTCCTCATCCCGTCCCCTCCCTTCCGCGCACTAATATATCCATGGCACTAACCCCCCCAACCCCCAAATCCTTGTCGGTTATTGGCTGGAATGCTGGAAGACTGTTGGCACAGTTTGTTTTTGTTGATGTTTGTGGAGCCTGGGATGTCAACAGAGATCGTGATTTTTTTTACAGTGTGTTCAGGGGATAGGCAGCTAGCAGATAGTGAGGAGATGTTTTTTACAGTGTGTTCAAGGGATAGGCAGCTAGCAGATAGTGAGGAGATGTTTTTTACAGTGTGTTCAGGGGACAGACAGCTAGTAGATAGTGAGGAGATGTTTTTTACAGTGTGTTCAGGAGACAGGCAGCTAGCAGATAGTGAGGAGATGTTTTTTACAGTGTGTTCAAGGGATAGGCAGCTAGCAGATAGTGAGGAGATGTTTTTTACAGTGTGTTCAGGAGACAGGCAGCTAGCAGATAGTGAGGAGATGTTTTTTACAGTGTGTTCAGGGGACAGGCAGCTAGCAGATAGTGAGGAGATGTTTTTTACAGTGTGTTCAGGAGACAGGCAGCTAGCAGATAGTGAGGAGATGTTTTTTACAGTGTGTTCAGGGGACAGACAGCTAGCAGATAGTGAGGAGATGTTTACTGTATGTGACAAAAAATGTATATTTGGGCATGTGCATCTCAATTTTCACATGCCCATTATTGCATCTGCCAAGGAGGTTATATTTAGGTTGGTTTGTTTTTCTATCTGTCAGCATTTTTACAGAAACACTACTTGCCAGATTTTCATGAAACCTGGTGGAAAGGTGAAGCATGAGCCAAGAAAGAAGCCCTTACATTTTGGAGCAGATCAGTTACAGATGTTATTTATTAACATTAACCTAAACATTGATTCAGTTACTCAGTATTGATCTGTCTATTTTTGCTGTTTCTTGACCTTAATAACTGCACTTTTCTCTTTCTGCTTTTTAGTACACAACCTACAATATCCAAAAAGGCCCAGAGACCTTTTACCCTTTTGTCTTCAATGACATCATGGGCCTGAGTCCAACCGGTGTCCAAGTGAATGATGTCAAACTGGCTATGATGGGAAAAGTGAAGGACGGTTACGGGGTACAGTTACTTTGCAATGTTTTCCACAAAATAAGTTTATTATTTTGAATTATATACTGAATTCTAGTTACTTTCTGACATTTAACTGGATACAAACTTGTTTTCCAGTTCAATCGTGATAATAGGTTGTCAGAGGGGTCCCATTCTACAACAACCATCCAACTGACAACGACAAAGTGCATGTTCTGGTTTGTGTCATTGATGCCAACACGGTAACTTGCATGCACAAAGAAATTGAAGAAAAGATTCGCCAAATCAGGATTGAAGCCACTCACCTGAGTAAGAGCAGAAATCTCTGAAAACATTGGGTTTTTAATCAATAACACTTGAAAAAAATGAATCCTAATGCAGTAAGCCACACTGAGGCTCTGTTTATACAAGAACGGGTGAAAACCGATGCACAGATGTGCCTTTCGTTTAGACAGTGACGGTGTTTTTGGGGCTTAAAAACTCAAAAAAATGAAACCACCCTACAGAGTGGAAATCTTAAACACTCCACCGTCGCGTTCCAGTCTAAAGGTTAAAAACACAAAAGTCTGCAGCCTCTATTGTTGTGGTGGCTGGCGACTCACACCATATTTCGTTACATAAATCAAAATGTCTTTCAGCTTTGATGATATCTGACTTTTACAGATAGCGGCTTTATCCTTGTGTCCACGCTGTCAATCAAAGAGAACAGTCTCGTGATGATATGACGTCCCTCCAGGTACAGGATACTGCTGAAGAAATTCGGTCCATATGTCTATATATATTGACTGGTAGGACTCCCGGTCCACGCCCTGTTGTGCCACCTCCTCGTTTGTCCGGACAAAATTGTCAGCTTTGTTGTTCGCTTCGCCATGTTTTGGTTTTGTGCTACTAGAGAGAGAAGTACAAGGAAGGTTCTAGCAGGCGAGCAGACTTGGTGTTGTGTAGCAGTGCTTCAAACTACCACCTAGGCGCCTGCTGTGCATACTACACGCAGATTTCCCTCCCAAAACGCTTGTCTAAACGCGGAATAAAAAGTGAGAACGCAACGCCAGTTTTGCGTTTTCTCTTCAGATCGTTTCCTTCTAAACATAGCCTGAGTATTAAGAAGTCCCTTCTGTAGTTCCTGTAATCACAGAGAAGAGCAGCTGTGGTGCTTATTATGTCAGTTACAGGACTCAGTTTTGTGTTCTTCTTGTAGATATTCCTCAAATGGCAATTCTAACCAAGATTGATGAGGCCTGTCCTGAAATCAAAGACAATTTACAGAATGTCTACAAGGTCAATTACCTGAAGGAAAAGGTATGTTTTCATGAGTAATATTATGAATTTGCACAGTGATGGAGTCACAGTTAAAAATGTATTGAGGTACATGAATTAAATTGTTCAGTATACGAGCACTACCCAAACTTATTCTCTCCCTGCATGTATATCAATTCTGATCCAAACTCAATATCCTTGCCAATATTCGAATTCATACTGGATACTAAAGATCTGTTTTTGCCTTATTTAAAGCCATATAAATCTATTTGTCTGGATTCTAATCATTCCTCTAGAAGAGAGGCAGCAACTTCAAATCAATTCTCAATTTTTGTTTGCCTAATTATGTGTTTTGTTACAATGTGTCAACCTGATGAAGACGGACACAATCTGTCATGTCTGGCCAACACTTAAAGTGTAACTCTCGCCAAAATGCAACCTAGGGTGTGTTTGTGAATGTATCCGAGTCAAACTTTTGTTTAAAAGCATATTTAGGACGGAAACGCCACTTTTATGATTGACCATATTTTCGTGTTGGGTCAAATGGCCTTTTGAATGGGAGTGCTAGGGACACTATTATGATAGCATCAAAATCACTATTTTTAAACCACTAAGAAGGCTCGACACAACATGAGACTTTGCTCCAAGTATCACCAGGGGCTCTACACCTTAACTACACCGGTGACCAAGATATATATACTATAACCAGGAGCTCTACACCTTAACTACACCAGTGACCAAGATATATATACTATAACCAGGAGCTCTACACCTTAACTACACCAGTGACCAAGATATATATACTATAACCAGGGGCTCTACACCTTAACTACACCGGTGACCAAGATATATATATATATACTATAACCAGGGGCTCTACACCTTAACTACACCGGTGACCAAGATATATACTATAACCAGGAGCTCTACACCTTAACTACACCAGTGACCAAGATATATATACTATAACCAGGGGCTCTACACCTTAACTACACCGGTGACCAAGATATATATACTATAACCAGGAGCTCTACACCTTAACTACACCAGTGACCAAGATATATATACTATAACCAGGGGCTCTACACCTTAACTACACCGGTGACCAAGATATATATACTATAACCAGGGGCTCTACACCTTAACTACACCGGTGACCAAGATATATATATATACTATAACCAGGGGCTCTACACCTTAACTACACCGGTGACCAAGATATATACTATAACCAGGGGCTCTACACCTTAACTACACCGGTGACCAAGATATATACTATAACCAGGAGCTCTACACCTTAACTACACCGGTGACCAAGATATATATACTATAACCAGGAGCTCTACACCTTAACTACACCAGTGACCAAGATATATATACTATAACCAGGAGCTCTACACCTTAACTACACCAGTGACCAAGATATATATACTATAACCAGGAGCTCTACACCTTAACTACACCAGTGACCAAGATATATATACTATAACCAGGAGCTCTACACCTTAACTACACCAATGACCAAGATATATAAACTATAACCAGGGGCTCTACACCTTAACTACACCAGTGACCAAGATATATAAACTATAACCAGGGGCTCTACACCTTAACGACAGCATTGACAACATTGTTTGTGTGAATGAACGGACTCCATAGGAGGAAATGTCATTCTTATGTGAGGCTCCTTTTTCAACTACAAGGTCAATATTGTTTTTCACTAATGACAAAGCAAATTATCAGTGCATTTATATGGAACTAAGCTTTAGGAACATTCCATCTTTACTCCTCCCTCGACTATTTTTGACTGGCAAGATGGCAGCGACCGGAAAAACAAACAGCTAAAGTGAGTTGTTAAAACCTTTCTTTTCAGTAAACTCTGTGTACACAAACAATGTTCTCAATGCTGAGTTCATGTGTAGAGCCCCTGGTGATACTTGGAGCAAAGTCTCATGTTGTGTCCAGCCTTCTTAGTGTTTTAAAAATAGTGATTTTGATGCAATCATAGTAGTGCCCCTAGCTCTATCATTCAAAAGGCCATTTGACCCAAAATGAAAATATGGTCAATGTTACGCAAGATGTCTCTAATGGTGGATGTGTTTCTGTAATGCTCTGGATACCATTAATAAAAAAAAAAAAAGAAAATACGGTCAATGTTAAAAGTGCCGTTTCCGTCCTAATTATGCTTTTAAACAAAAGTTTGACTCGGGTATATTCACCAAAACACCCTAGGTTGCATTTTGGTGAGAGTTACGCTTTAATAAGATTTGTATCAGTCCAATTGATCGGTATATTGTCCTGAGCTCTGAGATGCTGTGATTCTTTTTAAACGTAGATGGAGCAGTTCAGTGTAAATGTGGGAATCCCCATGAACTGCATCTTCCCTGTGAAGAACTACCATGAAGAAATCGACCTCAACAGTGACGTTGACTCACTGATCCTGAGTGCCCTGAAACACATCATCAACTTCGGAGACGACTACATCAACTTTGATAAGAGTCAGCAACTTTGTGCTATGTCATGTCAAAATAAAAATATGTGACATTAACCAGCAAGATTTCTAACAATCTATGATTTATTACAGGGACAAGGACAAATCCTGCGCAAAATGAACCTACGGGTTAATAACACATGTGTACCGAGTTTGACCGTGGGATTTGTTTTCATGCTAATCGAATGTGACCAGTTTTAGCACAAACCACTGATTAGCTTATAACTCTATTTCTAGACCACTAACAAGGCTCAAAATAGCACCACACTTTCACGGCAGCATAATTAGGGTCCCTACATGTAAACCGAAGCATTGAGAACTTTGTAAGTGTACAGACAGTTTATTATATATATATATATATATATATATATATATATATATATATATATATATATATATATATATATATATATATATATATATATATATATATAACATAGGCACAGGCTAATTACTGATCACTAACATGCTAGTTAACATTAGTACTCCTGTACTATACGGTAATTCCTCTACTGTGTGACAGTAAGTCTCGTGGTTATGACCCAATCGTTAGCCTATTGTTATAAAAGCGTCTGCTACGGAGCCATAACGTGAGGTACAAGGTAATGGAGCCTTTTATACATTGTCGTGTTTCTTTAGAAATAAACAACGGACAAATAGAGTCTTTAAACGCTTCAGATGTAAAGTTATTCGCTGTCAAAGTGGCGCCAAAATGAATGGCAGTCAATGGGATGCTAACGGGAGGTGATGCTTGTTAGCATCAAAATGGCGCCATAGGAGCTAAGCGTTGCGGGGAGAGGCTTACCCCCTAGGCGCCATCTTGGAAAACAGTCTAACCAGTCGAACGACGTGCAACGTGAGTCATAAACAGATATAATTCATGCATTTCCATGTAATTACATTTCACAAACGTAATTCCTATCGACCCATTGGGAAACCATGAACCATGGGCAATTTCAAGTGACAGTTCAGCTCACGTTGCACAGCGTTCGACTGGTCGTGACTGTTTTCCCAAGATGGCGCCTGACTGTATACATGAACGGTACTGTCTTTCTAAACTATGTTTTTCATAAACTGTCTGTACACTTACAAAGTTGTCAATGCGTCGGTTTACATGTAGGGACCCTCATTATGCAACAGTGGAAGTGTGGTGATATTTTGAGCCTTGTTAGTGGTATAGAAATAGTGATTTCTTTTTATTTTACCCTCTGCCCCGAAGACTAGCATTATTAGCTAATTATTGGTTTACGCTAAAACTCGTCACATTCGATTAGCATTAGCAAAAACAAATCCCAGAGAACGGTCGACTTGGTACACGTGTTATTAACCCCTAGGTTCATTTTGCGCCGGATTTGTCCTTTATTGTAAGAATTCATCACTAATAATTTGTTGCATCTTCAATAATCTAGTGTCTCCACACTGTAATTTAGTGTCTCCATCTTTATAACTAGTTTTGTTTATCGCGTGAACAATTAACTTAATTTTGAATCCCACATAACTTTATATTATTTATACAGATGCCAAACATACCAAATAATTCAGCCTGCATCTATATAAAAAGTCTTGTGTTATAATATTTCACCCAATGTAATCAACATGTAGCTTCAATAACCAGTTAAAATAAAATAAATCAGTTTTGTGATGATAGCATTTACTGCAGCAGAGATATTTCCATTACAAATTATTCCCATTAAAATGCATTGACTTATTTGCCAAAAGGCTTCTACGTTCATTATAGCGCCCCCTAACGGCCGATTTTCACCAAATTCGGAGGCTTGGAGTGGGATGTCGAACAACAGTACCAAGTTTTGCCCTGATACCTATTAATTTGGCATAGATATGCTAACGTTCGTGTTTTGTGGCTACCTACGAAAATTAGTTTGCTTGAAAATTGCGAATGGTGTAACGTAGCAAAATTATTTTGATAACTTTAGGTCAGGTCCGTATGGAGATGCTACCTGCCAAGTTTCGTGCCAATAGCTTGCACGGCCTAGAAGGAGATAGAAAAAAAGAAGTTTGTTTTGCGCATTGCACGACATTGCGAAAAAAAACTTCTTGGGGCAAATGGGCGTGGCCTATATCATTAGACTCAGATGGATTCAAGGAACACGTGGATATAAGGGTTTCTAATCTGCGATGTTTTACGTCATTATAGCGCCACCTAGTGGTCCATGTGTGTAATTTTTGGTAGGTAAGGTCCATGGCCCATTGTCCATCTACACTGTAAATTTTAAATTGCTAACATTAGTGTAAGTGGTGAATCCATGCCCACTTTGACGAATCCGTACCCCACTGTAGGCGTGGCCTCAGGAGTGGGCCGAGATGGTACACTCAAAATTTCGTAAAAATCAGACTTTTTGTCAGGTCGGTCTGGAGAGGCTACGTACCAAGTTTCATGCTCAGTCGCACGGTCTAGAAGGAGTAAGAAAAAGCAGGTTTACGATAAATTGCGATTTTTCACGCCAAAAAAAGTCTAGGCGGAAATGGGCATGGCCTATATCAGGAGATTCATCTAAATTCAGGGAACGTGAGGATATGTGTATTTTTAATGTGTGATGTGCGGTTTGGGAGTTATAAGGCCAAACGCGTTACAGCGCCACCTAGTGGTGTAAGTGGCTGAATTTTTTTGTCCCAGGTCCCTGCAGGGATCTGGACTGGTCCTGAAAATGGCACCCCCACCATGTACAGTTTAGGCTGTAGCATCAGTTTTATCAGTGGAAGAATAATAAGAAACCTTAGGAAAGCAATACGGTTCCACAGCGCTGCTGTGCGAGCGGCGTAGCTTTGCTACCGCTGGTTCTTCCAGACTCGGGCTTGGACCCCTAATAACAGTCTTTGGCACTTGGGACCTGCGTTTGGGAGAGAAAGAAATACTTTCTGATGATGTGATGAATTAATTCTGTAAAGATCAAACCTTATCCTCTATTTTGATGTATCAGCGCCTTCCACAGACGGGAATACGTCATTACAGTTTTTAGGAGATGGTTTTTGGCTGTTTCATAAATCTCTCAGCTTTCAGGGACAGAAAGAATGTAGGCTATATAGCATTAAGTAATTTACACTTTATGCCTATGCTGTAGACGATGCAGTAAACCTGGCCCTACACTACATCCTCCGGCACCTGGACTCTGCAGGAACTTACGCCAGGATCCTGTTTTTGGTCTTCAGCTCTGCCTTCAACACCATCATCCCGGCTCTGCTCCAGGAGAAGCTCTCCCAGCTTGGTGTGCCTGACTCCACCTGCAGGTGGATCACTGACTTCCTGTCTGACAGGAAGCAGCATGTCAAGCTGGGGAAACACGTCTCCAACTCACAGACCATCAGCACCGGATCCCCTCAGGGCTGTGTTCTTTCGCCTCTGCTCTTCTCCCTGTACACCAACAGCTGCACCTCCAGTCACAAGTCTGTCAAGCTTCTAAAGTTCGCGGACGACACCTCCCTCATCGGACTCATCTCTGATGGAGACGAGTCCGCCTACAGGTGGGAGGCTGACCACCTGGTGAAGTGGTGCAACCAAAACAATCTAGATCTCAACGCTCTAAAGACAGTGGAGATGGTTGTGGACTTCAGGAAGAATTCAGCCCCACCTGCCCCCATCACACTCAGTGACTCCACAATTAACATTGTGGAGTCTTTCCGCTTCCTGGGAACTACAATCTCCCAGGACCTCAAGTGGGAGCTGAACATCAGCTCCCTCGTCAAGAAAGCACAACAGAGGATGTACTTCCTGCGGCAGCTGAAGAAATTCAGCCTGCCAATGACAATGATGGTGCACTTCTACACAGCCATCATTGAGTCCATCCTCACATCCTCCATCACCATCTGGTACGCTGCTGCCACTGCCGAGGACAAGGGCAGACTGCAGCGTGTCATTCGGTCTGCAGAGAAGGTGATTGGCTGCAATCTGCCGCCGCTCCAGGACCTTTACGCCACCAGGACTCTGAAGCGTGCTGGAAAGATTGTGGCTGACCCCTCCCACCCCGGAAACAAACTCTTTGAGCCACTCCCCTCTGGCAGGAGGCTGAGGTCCATCAGGACCAAAACCTCACGTCACAAGGACAGCTTTTTCCCCTCCGCCACTAGCCTTATTAACAAGGCCCGGAAACCACCCTGACTCTCCACCTGGCTCTTCATACCACTGTTCTCTCTCTGCTGTAATGCTCTTTATTTATTTAATTTTATTTTATTTCTATCTTTATTTTTAATTTAATACATACTGTGTACATATACTTATACTTATATTATTTATACCTATACTTATATTGTTTAATATTACATTTAGAGAATGTGTGATGTGCACCAACAACACCAAAACAAATTCCTTGTATGTGTTAAAAAACGTACTTGGCAATAAAACCCTTTCTGATTCTGATTCTGATTCTGATGTTCCCAACTGCCCGGGAGTTTGTGAAACAGCTGACAGTTTCCTCAGTCCCTCCGTCTCTTTCTCCGGGAAATGAAGCTGCCCTCAAGTGCACTTAGGGGGTTAAAAAAAAACAGGATGTCACACAAATGGGCCATTTCAATGACACTCCCCCTTGCTGCACAACCCTGCAGTGAATCACCGGATCCTCTTTTGCTGGTGTGAACATGCCCAAAAAAATGTCAGGTGTTTTAACTCCCTCGCCAAAAGTAAACATCTATCATGTAAATGTCTCATTAGAGCTGCATGTTTAGCCAACAGTAACCTGTTGAACAGATCTTCCCTTTAAGTGCTGTGATGATCTGATGGATTGAAAATATTCTTGTTTACGTCTCAACTTTGACTAATGGGCCTCAAATTAGACTCTATCAAGAAGTTTAGTTAAAGTAAAGTAAGTAAAATTATTGGGGCTGCCTCTTTACATAAAATAAAAAAGACAGAGAAAAAGAACTCTGCTTTGAAAAGAGAAAACAAACATCCTGGTGAAAATGAAAGTAAATGTATGTGGTTTCTGGTCCGGTGTGATGAAGGGAAATGTATGTTATGTGGGGGAGGGTCAGTTATTGACATTTACAGACAGCTACATAACTTACACGCTTACATTACGCTCACTTTGTTCCAGTACAACAACGCAGGTATGAAGTTTCCATTACCCTCAAATGTGTAATACATTTGTGCTTCCTGTGTTTTTGAAAGTATTGTCAGTATTTTGGATCCTAATTAGGCGATATTAACCCTTGTGTTGTCTTCCCCTCGACTGCGAACTTCTTCTCCATCTGGATCAAAATTTTAAATGTTTTCCGAGCTTTTTTCTCTGCTTTAGGTGCTTTTTAACATGTTTTTGTCTCTTTTTTTCAATGCTTTTTTTATACATACTTAATACACCTAATGTATTTGACATTATAGCTAATTTAAAGTTAAAAAAGCAGTAATTATGAATTATTTTGACTAATAGTTAAGAGGATGTTGAGTGGGTCACAGACTGAGCCTGTGCACCCTCTTAGATCGGCTGACCAAACTAAGAACTAAGAACTAATCTGGCTTTTACAGTCTGGACCCCCAAACCCTGGAATGACCTTCCGGCAGAAATTCAGTCAGCCAAATCTATCGTTGCTTTTAATTCTCTTCTTAGAAAGGTTTTCTATATTTGTGTAAATCTTGTTTTATTCATGTATGTTGTATTTTGTTGTTTTATTGTATGTCATCTTCTGTAGCACATGGTAACAATTTATTATTAGCATAAACTAAATATGATCATTGTAAGAACTGATGCAAACATGACAAATTAAATATTTTTTGAAAGCATTATCATTTTTAAATTGTGTATGTTCATTATGTTTTGTATATTTAAATTTAGATGTGTTTGATGAACGTCACTTACACATTCAAATATAGAGTTTTATTGTATATTTAACAGTTTTATTTTCTAGGAATGGGGGGAAAAAACACAAAACCTGAAGAACCTCCACGTAAGATTGTTAATGAATAAAATATTTCTTATTAGGAAAACTACATTGTTGCATGATGAATATATTTTTTCATAATCTTTTGTTCACATCTGAATAAATGTGTCATCAATTTCTCAGTTTTCAACAAACCATGGAGGGAAATAAACTGGAGGTGAGTGTGTCTGCAACCTCAGTGTGACCTTTTTTAACGAAATCTTTCACTGCACACATTTACTTGATGTAATGGACTTGTTTTTTTCTGTATATTTCCTTGTTTCATGATATGCTGGTTAACTTCCTAGTTGTGTTACACCTTGGTATAGAAAAAATGGAAAGTCTCTATAAAATTATAGTTTAGACTGTGTAATGTAATGTTTCTTTCTCTGAGCAGAGACAACCAGAGTGCCCTGCAGTATGTGAAGGACTACAGACCTCAGACTGACGGCCAGCTGCTCAGGATTCTTCTTCATGGTCCGGTTGGAGCTGGAAAGTCCAGTTTCATCAACTGTGTTCAAAGTGTCTTACGCGGCCGTATGTACGCACACGCTTTGGCAGACAACACCACTCACGACTGTTTCACGAAAAGAGTAAGAAGAATTTTTTGATTGCATTGATAAAGAAAAAACAAACAAATTCATTGTCATATAAAAACGTTGCAAATCTTTATGAAACATAGTGCCTTTGAGAGGTTCTGTCTTGGCAGTGGATATGAAAAAGTGATAAAACAAAACTCATGGTTCCATGACAACAGCAGCATAAAGTCACTGTAAAGTAAACCATGTTTAGGTAAAGAGTAATAAAACTATGAATAAGAAATCCTAATCCTCCCCAACAGCAGAACAATCCCCCAAAACAACTATTATTCAGGAAGACAGGGTTCTAAACTTTGTGCAGCAGTGACACAACTACTGCAAATAAACTGTTAAGGCCCAAAGTCGCTTTGCAGCTTGACTAACTTCCTGTATGGTAAATTCAGCTACAACAGGAAATTGTAAATGAGCAGCTGCAGTATTCTGCTCTTGTGGTTAAGGTCAGGTTAAGTTTAGTGAACTAAGAATTAATATAATAATTTTTCAGTGACAGTCATAACTAAATTCTTTTAACCCACAGCCTTACTGCACCTATGCAATCATGTTAAATCAGGCTTCATAATTATGCACATAGGCATCAAATCTATTTTAGGAAACTACACTGAACAAAATTATACACACAACACTTTTGTTTTTAACTCCATTTTTCATGAGCTGAACTGATCTAAGACTTTTTCTATGTACACAAAAGACTTATTTCTCTCAAATATTCTTCACAAATCTGTCTAAATCTGTGTTAGTGCCGAGATAATCCATCCACCTCACAGGTGTGGCATATCAAGATGCTGATTAGACAGCAGGATTATTGCACAAGTGTGCCTTAGGCTGGACACAATGAAAGGCCTCTCTAAAATGTGCAGTATTACTGTATTGGGGGGGGTCTGAAAACCAGTGAGTATCTGGTGTTATGATTAGGTTTAGAGAGAGAGAGAGAGAGAGAGAGAGAGAGAGAGGGATGAACCCTAGCCCTAACCCTAACACCAAATACTGACTGCTTTTTGGATTCCCCCCCTGGACCCTCCCAAGTGAAGTGCTCACTAACACAGATTTAGACAGATTTGTGAACAATATTTGAGAGAAATAAGCCTTTTGTGTACATAGAAAAAGTCTTAGATCTTTGAGTTCAGCTCATGAAAAATGGGGGCAAGTGTTGCGTTTATAATTTTGTTCGGTATAAATGCATGTCCTGTTCACTAGGTATGGGCATTAGTACTTGAATACTTGAGTACTTGTTTTGGATGTCAATATTCGTTTAACGTATCAAGTACTCAACTTGTTTTTTTTTCTGTGACTTTTCATGATGATATGCTACTATAACTCATGGGAGCTACCATGCTACTGCGTATAGCAACTTTATAAATTTACAACATTCAACACGCTCTTACTGTTATTTTTGGTATGATTGTTGGATAACAGTGCTGGGCTGCCCCACAATTGGATTCACCACATAACGTTAGGTACAGTAGCTGTATGGGTAGTCAAATAATGTAAAAAGTTAGCAAGCTAGCTTGCTAGCCCACCCCACACCCTCTGCCTCATTTCCCACCGCTAGCCGTTTTCAGTTAACAACTATAGCAACTCGAATCTCGAAAAGTCTGCTTTTCTTTTCCATGGAAAATATCGGAGAGAGCCCATTGTCATAGAAATTGTGCCATTAACTTATAAGATAAACTGACTAGATTTTGTAATACTTGCCGGAATTGTTTTTTCACTGAAAATTAGGCCCTATGTTCCCACATTTCCTTTTTCATAAATTTGTATCAGATTTTATCCCCCTTTCTCCCAATTTGGTAGCCAATTACACCCAGTTATTACACTATTATCCAGTAGCAATGGACTACAGATGGAATGTAACCCTAACATAGGGCCTAATTTTAAGAAAAATCTTAGAAATGTGGGAACATAGGGCTGTGGGAACATAGGGCTGTGGGAACATAGGGCTGACCCCGCTGAGGGAATCAGGCCTCACAGCTAGAGTAAAAACACGCTGCGCAAGGAAGTTGAGGAAGTGGATAGGATGATTGATTGCCGAATGTTTTATTTTACTTGTTTTTGCTATGGCTGCAAAGATAAAAGTTACCAGTGGAAACACGGTTTACCATATGCTAGCTGCGTATTGATGTCTGTTTTTGCTCATAGTGATCTTAATAACTGCACTTTTCTCTATATCTACTTTATAGTACAGAACCTTCAAGATCCAAAATGAAAGACCAGATACCTTTTACCCTTTTGTCTTTAATGACATCATGGGCCTGGACAAAGACATATACAAAGGCGTCCATGTGGACGACGTCAAACTGGCTATGATGGGAAAAGTGAAGGAAGGTTACAGGGTAGGCTACAGTTGCTTTGCAATGTTTTTTTTTCTTCCACACAGTAAGTTAATGTTATTATTTTGAATTATGTATTTATTTATACATATTGCAACTGTCATTTAACTGGATTTTAAATTTGTGTTCCAGTTCAATCCTGAATCAATGATGTTAGATGATCCTTTCTACAACGAACATCCAACTAACAACGACAAAGTGCACGTTCTGGTTTGTGTCGTTGATGCCAACAAATTATCTTTCATTAGTGACGAAGCTGTGGAGAAAATTCGCACAATAAGGATTGAAGCCAGTAAACTGAGTGAGAGCAGAAATCTTTGTCTATTCATCTCTACATGTGATTGTTAATAGATTACACTGCTTGTAAATAAGTATCTTAATGCTGTAATCTACTAGCCTGGAACTGCAGACCCAAATCCGAAAGATTAAGGGTCTGACATTGAGTAATGAAAGTTGCACAACTCAAGGGGCAGAATTTGAAAATCTCACTGCACGTAATTGAATAACACCACGACCAATCACAAAAATACACAGGGTGATGTATCCATAGTTAGAAATCTAGACAAAATTAGAAACTAGCCAAAGAATCTGGATACATGTCATTTCATATCTCAATAACAATATACATTACGCTATAGCATGTTTTCTGGTAATTCAAAACTAAATTTCTTCATGAAATAACCACATGGTACAGCCTATTTTTGTTAACTCCTGTGTGAATTAAATACTGTACTTGACAGGAAAAGTACTGAGTTTTTTCTAATTTATTTAATTATTAATTAATTAAATAAAGATGTAGTCTACAATATGACAACGTTGAAAATCAAAAGTAAACATAAAAATGCTCCCACAAGCAAGGATCAGAATGTAAATCATAAGATAGACATTTTTATATCTTTTTGACGATATATATATCACCATATTGCCCAGACCAAGCTGTGGTCCGTTTTAATTTTTTATTAATGTCAGTTACAGGACTCAATAGTTTTGTGTTTTCCTGGCAGATATTCCTCAAGTGGCCATTCTCACAAAGATTGATGAGGTCTGTCCTGAACTCAACGAAGATTTAAAAAATATCTACATGGTCAAGTCCCTGAAGGCAAAGGTATGTATTAAGGAGACCTATTGTGCTTTTCAGTATTTTCTGTCATATCTTTAAAGTGCCCATATTGTGCTCATTTTCAGGTTCATAATTGTATTTTAGAAGTTGTACCAGAATCGGTTTACATGGTTTAATTTTCAAAAAACACCATATTTTTGTTGTACTGCACATTGATGCAGCTCCTCTTTTCACCCTGTGTGTTGAGCTCTCTGTTTTATCTACAGAGTGAGACCTCTCACTTCTGTTCTATCTTTGTTGGACATGCACAGTACCTAGGTAAAGACTACTAGCCAGTCAGAAGCAGAGTATGAGGGCGTGCCCTGACAGTACCTAGGTAAGGACTACTAGCCAGTCAGAAGCACAGTATGAGGGCGTGCCCTGACAGTACCTAGGTAAGGACTACTAGCCAGTCAGAAGCAGAGTATGAGGGCTGCCTTGACAGTACCTAGGTAAGGACTACTAGCCAGTCAGAAGCAGAGTATGAGGCGTGTCCTGACAGTACCTAGGTAAAGACTACTAGCCAGTCAGAAGCAGAGTATGAGGGCGTGCCCTGACAGTACCTAGGTAAGGACTACTAGCCAGTCAGAAGCACAGTATGAGGGCGTGCCCTGACAGTAGCTAGGTAAGGACTACTAGCCAGTCAGAAGCAGAGTATGAGGGTGTGCCCTGATAGTACCTAGGTAAGGACTACTAGCCAGTCAGAAGCACAGTATGAGGGCGTGCCTTGACAGTACCTAGGTAAGGACTACTAGCCAGTCAGAAGCAGAGTATGAGGGCGTGCCATGCTAGCAGCTAGGCGAGCATTATAACGTTTGTCTCTGAAGTAAAGGCTGGACTACAGTAGAGCTGTTTGGAGCAGTTGGTGAACAGTGTTTTCTGTTGGAGATGGTAAGTCCCTTTGGGGGGGACTTTTGGCTTTTCACTTTGGAAGCCTATTACATGCACAAAAAAGTTATATAACACAATAACATAAGAAATTGGAAAAGCCAAAAAGCATAATATGAGCACTTTAATGTTAAAATGTTGGATGTGCATGTTAAACGTGGCCAAAGCTTCAAATAATGAAACGTAAACATATTTAAAAGAAATTATTCGTAAGCCAAAACCTCAGATTTCCCACTGTTCTGATAGCTCTGCTTGAGATGGCGCCGCATATGGCGACTTGGTGTGTTTGTGCATGTTGCTTTAATGTTTTAATGTGATTTGCAGCTACGATACCAAGACACATCCCTCCTGTGTGTAAACATACTTGGCAATAAAGCTTTTCTGATTCTGATTCTGATTCAACAGTTTTTTCTACTCTTGGCTCCGTTAACGTCTTACGGAGCCAGGTTTTCTACATGCTAAGTCAGAGAAAACTGTAATCTTGGCTGCCGATGTTGTTAATTTCTCTCCACTTTGGGTCCCATTCCTGCTGTAATGTGTCTGGTTGTGTAATATTTGGTTTAGAAGCCTTTATTGGTGATTTTTCACAATATAAAGTCTTACTACCTGTAGACGACTGTAGAGAGGCAGCAACAGCAGAGCTCTAATTTTGTATACATTTTTTATGTAGATGGAGGAGATCAGTGCCAAAGTGGGAATTCCCATGAACTGCATCTTCCCTGTGAAGAACTATGATTCAGAAATTGACCTCAACAATGACATTGACTCACTGATCCTGAGCGCAATGAAACACATCATCAACTTGGGAGACGATTGCATCAACTTCATCAAAAGTCAGTTCAAATGTTGAGATATATTGAACAGAGCATAAAAAGGCTGTATTTCATGATGACAAAATGACAATCTTCCGATTTTCCAGCAGGATTTTTAACACAATCTTGTACATGATTTCATAACATTTATTTCTTTAACAAAATCTTTTTTTAAAGCTTTATAAATTTGTGATTTTGTCTGTTCAGTGTAATTTAGAGTGACATGATTTTTGAGTGTGTGTGTGTGTTTTTTAAAAATAGTTAATAGTTTTAATTTGGATGTGTTTGGTTGTGCTTCACTCACACATTCAAATATGAACTCAGAGTTTTACTGTACATTTAACTGTTTTATTTTCTAGGCATGGGAGCAGAACACTCCAGATTTGGAGCAGCCCTAGCTCCTCCAAGTAAGATTGTTTAAAGAAAACTATTATATTCTATTTTAAACATATTCTGGGCCCTATCTTGCACCGCAAAGCCCGATGCAAGTGTCAATTTCCCATCCAGCGCCCACGTAATTTAAATAGCAAATACACCTGCGCCCATCTGTGCGCTCTTGGGCGTGCTGGTCTTACAGGGAGGTGTGTTCAGGTGCATTCTGGGCGTGCTGGTCTTACAGGGAGGTGTGTTCAGGTGCATTCTGGGCGTGCTGGTCTTACAGGGAGGTGTGTTCAGGTGCATTCTGAGCGTGCTGGTCTTACAGGGAGGTGTGTTCAGGTGCATTCTGGACGTATTGCTATCTTAAGGCAGCGGGAAGTGATCGCACCATTGACCAACAAAAACCTGGTCTAAAGTCAATAGCACAGCATTTCATTGTTATTTTAACAGCACATTAGTAAAATCTGGCGCATACGTGCACAGCGCGTACACACTATGCTTGTTAAACACACAGGGACACACAGCAGCACACACACATGCAGAAGATTACAAATAAAAATATTACGGTGCAAATCCTCCATCATAACAGCAATGCTCCAAGGTCCAAATGCGCCTGGCTTTTAAAGGGAATGGGAGATGACATTCTGATCCCAAAACACACCTCTGATTAATGAAGACACTAAGTACAACCCTTTAGAACCAGGCGCCCGGCGCACAGACCCTTTTTTCCGCCGTCAAACTAGCAAAAGTGGATTTGGACACGCCCTAAACACACCTGCACCTGGCGCTCCACACCATGCGATTAGATCGTTAAAATAGGGCCCTCTATGTTATTTATGGAACATCACTCATTGTTGCATGATGACTGTATTTTTTCATAATCTTTTGTTTCATCTGAATATGTGTCGTGCATTTGTCAGTTCTCAGCAAACCATGGAGGGAAATAAACTGGAGGTGAGTGTGTCTGCACGTTCAGTGTGACTTGTTTGAACTAAATATTTCACTTCACACTTTTACTTATTGTAATTAACTTGTTTTGTCTTTTTCCTTGTTTCATGACATACTGGTTAACTTCCTAGTTGTTTTACAACTTGGCATAGAAAAAATGGAAAGTCTATAAAATTATAGTTTAGACTGTGTAATGTAATGTTTCTTTCTCTGAGCAGAGACAACCAGAGTGCCCTGCAGTATGTGAAGGACTACAGACCTCAGACTGACGGCCAGCATCTCCGGATTCTCCTTCATGGTCCGGCTGGAGCTGGAAAGTCCAGTTTCATCAACTCTGTCCAAAGTATCTTACATGGCCGTATGTACGCACATGCTTTGGTGGACAACACCTCTCACGACTGTTTCACAAAAAGGGTATGGCGAACTTTTGATTGCATTGATAAGGAAAACCTATCAAATGTAATATTCAGTTGGTTGACATATACAATTTCACTGCTAGATGGGGGAAATTCTTACACAATGTAGCTTTAAGCAGTGATTAAATAACATATTAAATAACATATGCTACAGTATATACAGAGTAGAAGGTATGAATGATATATAAGTATATAGATATATGTCTGTATTTGTGTCTATTATTACAGGTATGTACAGGCTATGAACAGGCTATTACTATGGTAATACAGAATAATACAGTTTTTTAATCATATTCGAGGTTAGATGTTTAAACGGCACACAGATAAATCAGGTTATTCATATCCCTATACAGGCTTTGTGTAAATCAGCCTTCTGGGTCGAGGTTTTGCACCATCCGCATGACCGTCCCTTCCGCGCACTAATACATCCATGGCACTTACCCTCCAACCCCCAAATCCTTCTTGTTGGTTATTGGCTGGAGGGCTCTTTGTTATGTTTCGCTGTGCAGGTTGGCCAGTTAGTTTTTGTTGCCTTTTTTGGAGCCTGGGCTAAAGCTAGCAGATAGTGAGGAGATGTTTTTTACAGTGTGTTCAGGGGACAGGCAGCTAGCAGATAGTGAGGAGATGTTTTTTACAGTGTGTTCAGGGGACAGGCAGCTAGCAGATAGAGGCGGATGTTTTTTACTGTGTTCAGAGGACAGGCGGCTGCCAGATAGAGGGCGATGTTTTTAAGGTGTGTTCAGGGGACAGGCAGCTAGCAGATAGTGAGGAGATTTTTTTACAGTGTGTTCAGAGGACAGGCAGCTAGCATGATAGAGGGTTTTTATGTTGTGTTCAGGACAGACAGCTAGCAGATGAGTGAGGAGATGTTTTTACAGTGTGTTCAGGGGACAGGCAGCTAGCAGATAGTGAGGAGATGTTTTCTACAGTGTGTTCAGGGGACAGACAGCTAGCAGATAGTGAGGGGAGGATGTTTTACAGTGTGTTCAGGGAAAGACAGCTAGCAGATAGTGAGGAGATGTTTTTACAGTGTGTTCAGGAGACAGACAGCTAGCAGATAGTGAGGAGATGTTTTACAGTGTGTTCAGGGGACAGGCAGCTAGCAGATAGTGAGGAGATGTTTTTTACAGTGTGTTAGGGGACAGACAGCTAGCAGATAGTGAGGAGATGTTTTTACAGTGTGTTCAGGAGACAGACAGCTAGCAGATAGAGGGAGATGGTTTTTTACAGTGTGTTCAGAGGACAGGCAGCTAGCAGATAGAGGGCATGTTTTTACAGTGTGTTCAGGGAGGCAGCTAGCAGATAGAGGGCGATGTTTTTACAGTGTGTTCAGGGGACAGGCAGCTAAGGGATGAGAAAGAGGCTTTTTTACAGTGTGTTCAGGGGACAGGCAGCTAGCAGATAGTGATGAGATGTTTTTACAGTGTGTTGTGCAGAGACAGACAGCTAGCAGATAGTGAGGAGATGTTTTTAAACAGTGTGTGAGGACAGGCAGCTAGCGCATTGTGAGGAGATGTTTTTTACTGTGTTTTCAGGGCACAGTCAGCTAGCAGATAGTGAGGAGATGTTGTTTACAGTGTGTTCAGGAGACAGACAGCTAGCAGATAGTGAGTAGATGTTTTTTACAGTGTGTTCAGAGGACAGGCAGCTAGCAGATAGTGAGGAGATGTTTTTACAGTGTGTTCAGGGACAGACAGCAGCAGATAGTGAGGAGATGTTTTTGCAGTGTCTAGGGACAGGTAGCTAGCAGATAGTGAGGAGATGTTTTTACAGTGTGTTCAGGAGACAGACAGCTAGCAGATAGTGAGGAGATTTTTTACAGTGTGTTCAGAGGACAGGCAGCTAGCAGATAGAGGGAGATGTTTTTTACAGTGTGTTCAGGAGACAGACAGCTAGCAGATAGTGAGGAGATGTTTTTACAGTGTGTTCAGAGGACAGGCAGCTAGCAGATAGTGAGGAGATGTGTTTTACAGTGTGTTCAGGGACAGACAGCTAGCAGATAGTGAGGAGATGTTTTTATAGTGTGTTCAGGAGACAGACAGCTAGCAGATAGTGAGGAGATGTTTTTACAGTGTGGTCAGAGGACAGGCAGCTAGCAGATAGTGAGGAGATGTTTTTACAGTGTGTTCAGGGACAGACAGCTAGTAGATAGTGAGGAGATGTTTTTTAAAGTGTGTTCAGAGGACAGGCAGCTAGCAGATAGTGAGGAGATGTTTTTACAGTGTGTTCAGGGGACAGACAGCTAGCAGATAGTGAGGAGATGTTTTTACAGTGTGTTCAGGAGACAGACAGCTAGCAGATAGTGAGGAGATGTTTTTTACAGTGTGTTCAGGAGACAGGCAGCTAGCAGATAGTGAGGAGATGTTTTTTACAGTGTGTTCAGGGGACAGGCAGCTAGTAGATAGTGAGGAGATGTTTTTTACAGTGTGTTCAGGGGACAGACAGCTAGCAGATAGTGAGGAGATGTTTGCTGTATGTGACAAAAAATGTTGTAGCCTAAAAAACACGTCACATCCCTTGCAGCACCTTCAACCTGGCCACTAACTTGACCGTCTGGGCTCAATTGGACACTGAATTTGTAGGGAACTGGTTCCAAAAATGTGAAAAAAGAGAACTAGTATAATATGGTTTACTGTATGCTAGCTGTGTAATAATGTGTCTGTTTTTACTTATAATGCTAACTGCACTTTTTAATATCTTTATAGTACACAACCTACAAGATAAAAAAAGGCCCAGCAACCTTTTACTCTTTTGTCTTCAATGACATCATGGGCCTGGATCCAATCAAAGGTGTCCCTGTGAACGATGTCAAACTGGCTATGATGGGACACGTGAAGGAAGATTACAGGGTACAGTTGCTGCAAACTTTGCCGATTCTTTTCCCCACACAATTAGTTAATGTTATTATTTTGAATAACATATTTCTTTTACATATTGCAACTGTCATTTAACTGAATTTAAATTTGTTTTCCAGTTCAATCCTGAAACAATGTTGTCAGACAACGATCAATTCTACAACAAATATCCAACTGAAAACGATAAAGTGCACGTTCTGGTTTGTGTCATTGATGCCAACACAGTTCCTCAAATGAATGAAAAAACTGTGGAGAAGATTCGCGACATCAGGATTGAAGCCAGAAAACTGAGTGAGAACAGAAGTCTCTGTTTATTCTTCTCTACACATTTTTAATAGATCCCACTGCTTGGAAAAAACAAACATCGTGATGCAGTAATCCACGCAAAATCTTCTGAGTATCAAACACTCACCTGTTATCACAGAGAACAGCAGCAGTGACGTTTGTTTATGTCAGTTACAGGACTCAGTAGTTTTGTGTTCTCTTTGCAGGGATTCCTCAAGTGGCCATTCTCACCAAGATTGATGAGGTCTGTCCTGAAATCAAAGACGATTTACAGAATGTCTACAAGATGAAGTACGTGAAGGAAAAGGTACGTTACGGAAAAAAATCTGATTTGGGTCCTCACAGTATGAGCACTATCTGATATTTTCTCTACCTAAACTGATTCTGATACCCAAACATGGAACACTGACCAATTCCTAATCAGATACCAGAGATATGTACTCACGAAATAAAGAGAATTTCAAATCCTGCCTATTTTCCCCTGTAATGGAAGTTTCCTGATGCAGCAGGGGAAAAGGTTTTCAAAGTTTAGTGAAGTGAAACAAATAAGACAGTTGAAACTAAACCAAGTTTAGGTTTTTGTATTTTATTAAAAAATATATATATTTGCAAATATAGGAGCAACATGATTTCACAAAAGGCACAGCAGCCCAGTGTGGAGTCAGTCCCTCAAATGAGTGAACAGAACACTAGGCTTATATGCATCTTCAGAGTGACACACACACACACACACACACACACACACACACACACACTTGGCTTATTATGACGCTACAATTTTACAGGCAATCTGATACACATGAAGACAATCAGGAAAAACACAACAGACATCTCGGAGCCACCTCACCTCCTCCTCCCTGTACGACTTTCACTCCCCCAGTTACATCTTAACTGGCATGGGAAAACTAGAGAGAGTTTTAGGGTGACCTTGTAGCCCCTATCTGTTCAGACAGACAGTGCTCACATCATGTTCCAGACTGGATGTCTCACAAAGTCAGAATCAAAATCTACATGTGGGAAATGAGATAAACTCTTTGTGAGAGAATTAAAGTGCAAATAAAACAAATAAATAAATATAAGGAATTATGCTTACATGTAATTTTTCCCATTTCACCCCTCTGCACACTCGCTGCACAATGTGGCCATGATGTTGGATTGTCATTACTATGGTTACAAAAACTGTTGGACATTTCTGACAAGTTGCAGCCAGCCCAACACATTAAATGTAATTATGAGCCCTAGCCCAATTTAAACTGGACACTTTAATAAATGGGCCATTATAACTGACGTTCTCAACTACAATTCTGAGTTGTTTGAACTGCAGAAATCTGTTTAGAGTGATCTTAATAAATAATACAACAAGGACGAAGCATGTAAACTGCCTTGTTTGTTTATTAAGAATAAAATGGATCGCAAATGGAGCCGAATGAAGAAACGTAAAAAAAAACTCAATGCATTTCTCTGTGAGGTCTTGCCTCGCCCTCAGGGTTATGCTTGGAGAAGTAACAAAAGAGGACGTTGAAGGCTGACTATCATCTTTTCTGCCAAGGCAAACCTGCTTCATGTGTCTGTTCATCGTCAAAGTTTTTTTGCTGTCATAGGAGAGCAGCGTGCCGCACTTAATGCATTCGACAAAGCCGACACATGTTGTCACTGCCCACGACTTGTTTGAAATGGTTCCATACCTTCGACTTTCCTCCAGACTTGCTCAAAGTTAATTCTCCTGCTTTTCTTTTTTTCTTTACATCTTCAAGCTCCATGTTGCACTTAAGCTACACCATACAATTGCAGCTCTTATTTTAGAAACAAAATTTAAGTAAGTCACTGCAAATGGCATTGTCAACACTTACAGTTTCACAGTTAAGGCCTACCACTGCCTTCATGGCCAATACCTGATCAGCTTAAAGGACAATTCAATTAGCATGAAAACATGTCCCAGAGAACGGTCGACTCTGTACACATATGTTATTAACCCCTAGGTTCATTTTGCGCCGGAATTGTCCTTTAATAAAATCAGTATTGGTCCAAAAGCCTTGATTGTTTTTAAATTTTTTTTGTAAATGTAGATGGAGGAGTTCAGTGCCAAAGTGGGAATTCCCATGAACTGCATCTTCCCTGTGAAGAACTACGATGAAGAAATCGACCTCAACAGTGACGTTGACACACTGATCCTGAGCTCCATTAAACACATCATCAACTTCGGAGACGACTGCATCAACTTCGACAAGGATCAGTCTGAAGGATGAGTCTGACTAGGTTTGATCAGAGCATAAAAAGGCGATATTTCATGATGTCAAAAAAAACTACCTGCGACACTTTCCAGCAGGATTTCCAACAATCTTTTTGCTTACTGCACCATTTGTGTTTTACTTTAAAGCATGTGTGTCAAACTCAACTTCTCTGAAGGCCACAGTTGAGTTTATTGACATGCTTTTATTCCAAAAAAGTCAAATATCTTTGCCTGTATTATTGCATGTCTCATATAGTCTTCTCACGTACAGTTTGGTCTACAATGCTCTAAAAGAGTGAGAAAAAGAAGTTCCTTAGTCATCATAGATTTAAGCAAATCAAGCAAAACAGAAATTACATTTTTAATAGCAGCGACCACACAGCTGACAGCTGAATTTCTGCAGTCTGAAAAAACAGTTTAGGCAGGCCAAAATGTATTCTGAAACTAAATTAATATGCAGGCCGGATCAAAATCTACGAGGGGCTGAGTTCGGCCCGCAGGCCATGAGTTTTTTTTTTCTCAGTTTATTTAAATAGGGACAGATACAAAAAACATAGATTATTACATAAATAACAATCCGATGCCTGTATCACAGTGTTTATAGCAGAGTTTGACACATATGCTTTAAAGCACATGAAAACATGGCTACAAATCTCAGTAACATGAAATATTCATGACTAAATAAGCAGCCATAAAGTAAAAAACAACATATAAGATACATAAGAAGTTCAACACTCAACCGCTCAGTTAATCTGCTTTGTTAGGAACGTGTAAATTTGGTTTTATTACATTTAAATTTCCTATGACATGAAATATGTAACATATTTTTTAAAGTGAGGAGAGCACAGACAAAAAGTTTCTCACGTAAATTGACTGAAATTGTTCTTACTTTGTATATTATGTGTTAATGTAAGAATTCATCACTTATAATTTGAAAATAATAAGTTTTCAGGACCTTTCATTTGTTGTATCTTCAATAATCTAACAGAGCGATTAGTGTCTCCATCTTTATAACTAGTTTTGTTTAGGGCATTAACAATTAACTTAATTTTGTAACCCGCATAACTTTATATTATTTATACAGATCCCAAACATACCAAATAGTTCAGGCAGCATCTATAAAACCAAGTCTTGTGTTATAATATTTCACTCAATGTAACCAACATGTAGCTTCAATAACCAGCTAAAATACAATAAATCTGCTTTTTCAACCTTCAACAGAATGATTGTGATTCCTTTTAAGAGTCATGTTTCCACATGTTAAATTACACATTAAAGACTATTGGAGTCAAAGCAACACATTCTCACGGCAGTTCGTGAAATTGTCACGTTATTTTTAATCTATTGATTCGTGTACATGGACACATTTACAGTCAGGTCCATAAATATTGGGACATCGACACAATTCTAATCTTTTTGGCTCTATACACCACCACAATGGACCAGACCCCAGCGTCTGGTGATGTCTATGCGTTCCAGACTTCAGGCTGTAATTGACTGCAAAGGATTTGCAACCAAGTATTAAGAAGTGAAAGTTTGTTTTATGATTGTTAATCTGTCCCATTACTTTTGGTCCCTTAAAAAGTGGGAGGCACATATACAAAATGTTGTAATTCCTACACCGTTCACCTGATTTGGATGTAAATATCCTCAAATTAAAGCTGAAAGTCTGCAGTTAAAGCACATCTTGTTCGTTTCATTTCAAATCCATTGTGGTGGTGTATAGAGCCAAAAAGATTAGAATTGTGTCGATGTCCCAATATTTATGGACCTGACTGTATGTTGTTTTTTTCATGGTGGTCAGGACGTAATGGGAAGCATCTATACAGAGGTTGTGTTTAGGAAAAGAACAACGGGGAAAGGTAACGTCACATGCGGGCCACGGGCCCTGATCTCCGGGGTGAAAGTCCTTACGCGGCATTTCGGCTTTTCATACTACTTGCTACTGTAGTCGTGCTGTGATCACAAAATATGCTTCCCAATGAAATACATTAGTTAACAAAACGTGCTGACCAAAAAAAACTAGATAAACGTGTCCGTGTACACGAATCAACAGATTAAATAACGTGACCATTTCACGAACTGCCTTGAGACTGGGCTGGTCAAACATAATTTTCCAGTTACATTGATTAAAATACAAGGCAACAGGAAGCTTTAATATATTTTTGTTGGCAATTGGGACCTCAGAGAAATGCTTTCTGATGATGTGATGAATTCAATCTGTAAAGATTATACCTCACCCTCTATTTGATGTAACAGCGCCTCCAACAGACGGGAACACATCATTACAGTTTTTAGGAGATTGGTTTGATAAATAACATCATTAATCTCTCAGCTTTCAGGGACAGAAATAATGTAGGCCTATATAGCATTAAGTAATTTAGCCTTTCAATAATTTAACTTCTAAAACTCATAATCACAAGTTAACAGAGCAAGATTTACTTTCATGAAACAGCATTAACTTGTTCTGGTTCAACATAAAGCTGTTGTTGTAAAGCAATGTATAGATCAGGAGTCTCCAACCTTTCTTCATCTGAGGGATACTTAAAAAAACCTGAAGTGGCCAAGAGCTACTTTGCATCACATCGCTTATATTTATTTACATAACAAACAGTAGTTGAATGAAGCTGCTGTTTGTACACGGATAAAATTGCAAAACCCCAAGCTGATGAAAAATCTTCACTTCATGTCAAGGTTCATGACTATTTTATACTTCTTTACTAAATAATGACAGAAACTAAAGGGATAGGCACTTTTTATCAGTTTATGAGGCACACCTGTCCTACATGCAGTACAAAACAGCAGCCACCTACCTTCAAAAAGCTTTTTATGTTCAGCTGTCAACAATGGATTCAGATATTTCTTGATGTTCACTAGATGCTGCAGTTAGTTTGGCTAACTTAAAACAAAAATGTGTCCTGTTGGGGCCTAATGGTAGCAGCCTGATGAACTGCTACCATTATCAGACTTTTGTGATTGGGATCTAAGCTATTCGTGCATCATAACTGTAGACCTGACACAATGTTTTTTGTGTATTTCCGTCCTATTGTGAAAAGTAAACCCAGTTATCAGGCTACAGATCTTTGCCTCGCTATAAAAAAGTTAACTGTAATGTAGAAATATTGTATTATTACTACTATAATACTTAAAGGTCCCATGGCATGAAAACTTCACTTTATGAGGTTTTTTAACATTAATATGAGTTCTCCCAGCCTGCCTATGGTCCCCCAGTGGCTAGAAATGGTGATAGGTGTAAACCGAGCCCTGGGTATCCTGCTCTGCCTTTGAGAAAATGAAAGCTCAGATGGACCAATCAGGAATCTTCTCCTTATGAGGTCATAAGGAGCAAGGTTACCTCCCCTTTCTCTGCTTTGCCCACCCAGAGAATTTGGCCCACCCATGAGAGAGAGACATCATGGCTTTCAAACGACCAAAGTGGCAGTTGTTTAAGGCCCCCCCCCCACCCTCCACCTTGCCCCCCCCCTCTCCTCATCAATAGCTACAGACACAGAAATGGCACATACTAAGGAAAGCTCATTGTGGGACTGGCTCTAGTGGCTGTAATTCTGCACCAATTCAGAATTTCGGGAAAGAGACTTCAGATACAGTATTAGGGGACCACTAAGGTCTATATAAAAGAGAATTCAGATACAGTATTAGGGGACCACTAAGGTCTATATAAAAGAGACTTCAGATACAGTATTAGGGGACCACTAAGGTCTATATAAAAGAGACTTCAGATACAGTATTAGGGGACCACTAAGGTCTATATAAAGATACTTCAGATACAGTATTAGGGGACCACTAAGGTCTATATAAAAGAGACTTCAGATACAGTATTAGGGGACCACTAAGGTCTATATAAAAGAGACTTCAGATACAGTATTAGGGGACCACTAAGGTCTATATAAAAGAGACTTCAGATACAGTATTAGGGGACCACTAAGGTCTATATAAAAGAGACTTCAGATACAGTATTAGGGGACCACTAAGGTCTATATAAAAGAGACTTCAGATACAGTATTAGGGGACCACTAAGGTCTATATAAAAGAGACTTCAGATACAGTATTAGGGGACCACTAAGGTCTTTATAAAAGCATCCAAAGAGCACTATCTCATGGGACCTTTAAAGTACAAATCTGTGACCGTTTAGCTCAGTTGGAGGAGCGGGCGCACGTGTGCAGAGGTTTATTTCTCAGCGGAAAAGATCTGGGATTCGAATCCGACCCATGACAGTTTTCCTGCATGTCTTCCCCCCTCTCTCTCCCCTTTCATATCTCAGCTTTCCTATACAATAAAGGCAGAAATGCCCCACCCTAAAAAAATAAGCACAAATCTATATTTGAGGTATGAGAGATTAAACTGCAACAGTAACAACAAACTCAATGTGAGAAAATGACTAACAAGTCAAACCTGTTGAACAGGTCTTCACTTTGAGTGCAGTGATGATCTGATGGATTGAAAAGATTCTTGTTTACGTCTTAAATGTAATTGATGGGTCTGAAATTAAACTGTAGCAAGAAGTTTAGTTGTTATAAAATGAATGATACTCCCTCTTTACATAAAATAAAACTCTGCTTTGAAAAGAGACAAACATCCTGATGAAAATGAAACTAAATGTGTGGTTTCTGGTCTGGCCTGACGAAGGGAAATTTATGTTATGTGGGGGAGGATCACTTATTGATATTATCAACGGCAACATAAATTACAACACTTCGTCCAAGTGTTATATTTGGTCTTTCTTGCTCACTTTGTTCCAGTACAACAACGCAGGTACGAAGTTTCCATTATCCTCAAATGTGTAACAAAATTGTGCTTCCTGTGTTTGTGCTTCCTGTGTTTTTGAAAGTATTGTCAGTATTGTACCTATTTCAGATCCTAGTTAGTCGATATTTAAGCTCTTCTGACTCCTTATGAGCCTGTGTATCCTCTTAGATCGGCTGACTGTGGCCTGCTGGTCGTACCCAGAGTCTGACTGGTGACTAAGAACTAAGAAGTATCTGGCTTTTGCAGTCCGGAACACCAAACCCTGGAATGACCTTCCTGCAGAAATTAGGTCAGCCAAATCCATCGTTGCTTTTAATTCTCTTCTTAGAAAGGCTTTCTATCTTTGTGTGAATCTTGATTCATTTATTTATGTTGAATTGTGTTGTTTTAATGTATTTTCTCTAGTTGTGCAGCACTTTCAACAGTTTATTATTATTCAAAATATGATCATCAAGAACTGATTAGATTAGAGTCAACTTTATTGTCATTGTGCAGAGTACGAGTACAAAGACAACGAAATGCAGTTTGCATCCAACCAGAAGTACAAAAAAGCAGAAAAGTGCAAATGTGATATTCAAGTATAGACGGGTGATGCATAGGCAGGACAAGAAATATAGTGCAGTGTTATAAGAGCAGAATAAATATGGCTATGTAATATGAACAATGTATGAACAACATGTACAGATATGTGCAATGTAGTAGCAGTGACATTATACTAGTAGTAAGAATAATATAGATATATGCAGTGTATTAGCAGAATATATAATAAGAAAAACAGAATTAAAGCTGCAAGCAGCGATGAATGGGCCCTCACTTTCTTGCAGTCGGGGGTAATGCATTTGCGTGACACTCAGACACTGTAAATCGTCACCAATGAAAAGGGGACTCTCTGCTGAGTTCAATGATACCTCACACAATAGTGTACAAGAAACGGGTCATTAGTTATTAAGGGGGCATGACTTAAGCATATGGGGCGGGGCAAACCGTCACCAATTAAAAAGGATCTCTTTGCTGAGTTCAATGATACTTCTCAAGAGTTTACCTTAAACGGTTAACAAGTTATGAAAGGGGGCGTGGTCTGTGTACATGGGTGTGGCTAGAGTATAGGGGGCAGCGTAATATCACATGTAGACCACACATTCTAAGTTTTATGTAAATAGGAACAACCGTTCCTGTTTAAACAGCCACCTACAGGAAGTTGGTCCTCCATAACTTGTGCACCCTTTAGTCACGAGGGTCCACCGAGTCTATATCCAAGTTTTCGTGCAGATTGGACTCACGGCCCAGGAGGAGTTAGACAAAGTAGGTTTCCCATATATTGCGATGTGGCTAATTAATATAAAAAATTCTAACAGCGCTATCTAATGGCCGATTCACTCTACATTTGGCATGGATGCTCAAGCCCATTTTCAAGAAGATTCAAGAAGATTGAAATCATGGCCTAGGACGAGTTCAAAAGAATGTGCAACATCTGAAAAATGCATAATTAAAAATGGCCACCTTCCGGTTGGGCAGAGCTAATGAATGTAAATGGGAAATTTGTCCACAATGATTAGAGCAATATGGGTATTAAGTCTGGTGAAGATCGGAGCAACTATGTCCAAGTTAAGGCCTTCCACGCATTAGGGGGCACTATGGAGCCCGCTTACAGGTATGGGCTAAAACCAATTAGGGGGCGCGATAGAGCAATCGTACCACTCCCAAGCCTAAATGTGAATTCAGATGAAAGAATTTAATGTTCTACACATGGCTGCAAAAGTTTGAGAGTTTTCGTGCATCCTAAAGTAATCAAACGTGTTCGTATTTCTAATAATCGTAGTTTGATTTTTTTCACGAAAACCAAAATTTCGGAAATTTTTGAATTTTGTAATTTTTTCTAAAAATAGCACCGTGGACTTCAAGATGAGACCTATGTTCCCTCAAAAGTTGGTATATTAACTTATTACTTTTGTAGGAATTAAGGCGCACGTTAGTGGGCTCTATGGAGCCCCCTGGCAACGTCTGAGCCCCATTACTACAGAACTTTGCAACTTTCACCAGTTGTGATATGTGTGCACATTTTTGTGAGTTTTCGTGCATTGTAAAGCCCTCAAAAATGCGACGAAGCACTCGGAAAAATAATAATCTGATGAAAAACAATAGGTTCCTTCGCACTTTCGTGCTCGGGCCCTAATAAATATGGATACACTGAATGAACCATATAGACAGATATGTACAGTATGTACAGCTATGTGCAGTGTGGTAACATTATAAGAGTAGTAAGAATAAGTGTATAAGCAGGATGAATAGTATGAAGAGCAGTAGAATATGGCTAAGTATAAGTGTAATTACAGTAGGGGTAGGATAGGGTAGTGCAATTTTCTGGGGAGAGCTGGGGATGTCTGCTTCCTTGTTGTAAGCATGACAAAAAAAATTAAATTTTATAAAAATTGATAGTACTTTTTAAACAGCTTTATAGTTTTGAATGTATGTGCGAATTTGTGTGTCTGTTTTATTATATGTTTTATGTATTTAAAGCCTGGGTTTTGTGTTATATTTTTACTTCAGTTAATACATAATTTGGATGTGTTTTGATAAACCAGTTGTTGTTTTTTTAGGATTTTGGAGAAAAAAAGAACGTAAAGAAACTGAAGCTCCTCCATGTAAGTTAGTTTAAAAAAGAAAACCGGTTCTTATTTATGGAAAATTACACATTATTGCATAATGAGGGTATCTTTTGACTCATCTAAAAATTTGTTGTGCAATTTGTCAGTTCTCAGCAAACCATGGAGGGAAATAAACTGGGGGTGAGTGTGTCTGCACCTTTTATCAACATAATCTTTCACTGCACAAACTATACACGTTTACTTGTAATCAACCTTGTTTGTATGTCAGTTTCCGTGTTCCATGACATCCTGATTAACTTCCCAGTTGTTGTGTGATACCTGGGTAACTTTTCTATAAAATATAGTTTAGTCTACATATACTCTAATGTAATGTTTCCTTTCCCTGAGTAGAGACAACCAGAGGGATCTGCAGTATGTGAAGGACTACAGACCTCAGACTGATGGCCAGCAGCTCAGGATTCTCCTTCATGGACATATTGGAGCTGGAAAATCCAGTTTCATCAACTCTGTCCAAAGTGTCTTACAAGGCAGAATGTACACCCAGGCTTTGGCAGACAAAACTTTTCATGACTGTTTCACCAAAGGGGTATGACAAACTTTTCATTGCATTCATTCAATTCAGTTTTATTTTATTTATAGTATCAAATCATAAGAGTTATCTCAAGACAATTTACAGATAGAGTAGGTCTAGACCTTACTGTATAATTTACAAGAATTCCAATAATTCCCCCAAGAGCAAGCATTTAGTGCAACAGTGGAGAGGAAAAACTGAAGCAGAAACCTCAAGTGGTGAGGAAAACTTCCTTTTAGGAAGAAACCTCGGACAGACCTAGGCTCTTGGTAGGCGGTGTCTGTCGGTGCCGGTTGGAGGTGTGATGAACAGTGGCAATAACATAATAAAGATAATGGAACTATGACTAGAAATAGTAGTTATTGTTCATGGTGCAGCAGAGTGGAGCAATGCAGGGCTCTCCAGGGCATAGCAGGGCATAGCAGGGCATAGCAGGGAGTAGCAGGGCTTAGCAAAGGGTAGCAGGGCACTGCAGGGCAAAGCAGGGCGTATCAGGGCATATCAGTGCATTGCAGGACACTGCAGAGCGTAGCAAGTTGTAGCAGAGCGTAGCAGGGTACTGCAGGGCATAGCAGGACACTGCAGGGCGTAGCAGGGCGTAGCAGGGCATATCAGGGCGTATTAGGGCACGGCAGGGAACAGCAGGGTGTACCAGGCCATAGCAGGGCATAGCAGGGTGCCAAGCAGGACTACGGCGACAGCTGCAACCATGATTTACCCTAAGCCAGGGATAACTGCGGGGCAAGAAAACATAAAGACTCCGGCAGTCTCAAAATATAACAGCATAACTAAGCTGGTTCAAGGCAAACCTGAGCCAGCTCTATAAGGGTTGGTAGATGAATTTGACAATTATGAAGGAGAGAAGAGAAGGGATGTCGTGTCTTTAGATATCACCCTCCCCTGCCGGGTCTAGGCGAACGACATTATTAATATCCCTAATTTCTTTTGTCATATAAAAACTTTGCAAACCTTTCTGAAATGTATTTTTTATTTCAGAAGCATGAAACAGCCTTTACATTAGACCTGTTCGAGTTGTGATTCACTCGGATCTTTAACCCGAGTCTTTAAATTGACTCACGAATCACGAGTCTCTAGCATCATTAACCCGGTTCAGTTGAGTCCTACTACAATTCAATCTAACATGATAACAGCAGCACACAAAAACCTCTTGCAACATTAGCTTCTACTATTCCTAGCCATCTTAGTTGCAAAAAGCATTATAACTTACAATTTCGTACGCAGCAACTCCACAAGAAGTCAAGTCAAGCCCGAGTGAGCAGAGAGACAGTCCCGACCCGCAGACTCAGAGCCGAAGCTTGCACCGGCCGTGGGATTCACTCGAGAACTCACGAGCCCTCGGCTATTTCGTAGTTGTTGGTGATTCATGAGTTGTCGATGACTCCGTGAGTTCCTCGGGAGTCAGTAAATCCCGCGAATCAACTGAATCAACCCGGCTACGTTGTCGTGAGTGGATCTGACTCAGACGAAGCGAGCAGCGGAAGTGCAGCTTCTCCTCGAGTTCAGGGTAAAGCAAATCAACAACAAAAGCCATTCTTTCACTTCTGAAATAACATACATTGTTCACACGTAGCCTAGCTAGGCCTACTGTAGGTTTGGTGTATAAATGTAGTATGTTAATGCAATCAGGTTAAGCAGACAGTCCGAAACATTACAAGCTTCGGCCGGCTCGGGTTGCAGACAACTCATGAGTTGTCGACAACTTACGAGCCCCCGATGACTCATGAGTTGTTGATGACTGCGTGAGCTCTCGCGGGAGTCAGTAAATCCCGCGAATCAACTGAATCAGCCGGCTACGTTGTCATGAGTGGATCTGATTCAGACAAGCGAGCATGGGGAGCGAGTGAGGTCTCTCCTCGAGCTCAGAGTAAAGCAAATCAACAACAAAAGCCATTCTTTCACTTCTGAAATAACATACAATGTTCTGCACGTAGCCTAGCTAGGCCTACTGTAGGTTTGGTGTATAAATGTAGTATATTAAAATGCAATTAGGTCGAGCAGACAGTCCGAAACATTGTAAGCTCGCCTCGCCGACAACTCATGTTTTTTTTTTTTACTATTATTCAAGTACAGATGCACATACACATTGAAAACATTAAATTTAGTATAATAAAATACATGAAAAAGGGGCGCATGGAATTTAAATTAAAGAGGTTGTAAGTCATTGTAAATGTTCAGAGTCCAGATGGCTTTCTTATTTGTCAGTCCTATTAAAGTTACAAAATATAATTACATGTAATTTTTAAAAGAATATTCGGTTTTCTTTCAGACCATTTACATTTATGGATATAACGTTTTCCAAATAAAATTAAAAGATTCTAAATGAAAACATGGCATTTTATCCAAATCAAAAGCTCGCCTTTGATGTAGCATACAATACTGACTCAAGTGATTCAAGTGAATCGCACAACCCGGATCAGTTTGGTGAATGACTCAGAATAACCTGAATCCTAAAAAGGAATCGAGTTTGCCAGGCCTACTTTACATCCGCCAAGGAGGTTATATTTAGGTTGGTTTGTTTTTCTATCTGTCAGCATTATTACAGAAACACTACTGGCCAGATTTTCATGAAACCTGGTGGAAAGGTGAAGCATGAGCCAAGAAAGAAGCCCTTACATTTTGGAGCAGATCAGTTAGAGACGTTATTTTTTTAAATTAACCTGATAACAAGTCAGGTAAAGCAATATTTGAGTGGTTTTATTGGTTCAGCAACAAGTCTGAAATATCTTTCTTTGTAGTGTCTATGTTTCCGCATTACAACGTAAAGCTCACGAACACACAAAATGGGACCATAGGAGGAACCAACCCGTTCTCACTCCGAACTCGTAAAGTATAGACATTTGAGCAGTGGCTGTCAGCGTCAGAAACGACGCAAAAAGCACCCTTCAACGTGTTTGTAGAACGCACTGGGGAGAGCAGCAGCTACACAGGGTTTGAAGATAACATAGCATTAAGAGCGATTACGGTAGCGAGTAGTATGAAAGCCCAAAAATCCTCATAGGGCGGTTGGTAGGGGTGGATGGTTCAAACAACACAGGACTTTCACCCAGGAGACCGGGGATCGTGTTCTGCGTGTCACGTTTCCTAAACCCAGCTGTCCCGTTCTTCTTTACCTAAACCCAACTGTCCCGTTCTTCTTTATCTAAACCCAGCCGTCCCGTTCTTCTTTACCTAAACCCAACTGTTCCGTTCTTCTTTATCTAAACCCAACTGTCCCGTTCTTCTTTACCTAAACCCAACTGTCCCGTTCTTCTTTACCTAAACCCAACTGTCCCGTTCTTCTTTACCTAAACCCAACTGTTCCGTTCTTCTTTACCTAAACCCAACTGTCCTGTTCTTCTTTACCTAAACCCAACCGTCCCGTTCTTCTTTACCTAAACCCAACCGTCCCGTTCTTCTTTACCTAAACCCAACCGTCCCATTCTTCTTTTCCTAAACCCAACTGTCCCGTTCTTCTTTACGTAAACCCAACTGTCCTGTTCTTCTTTACCTAAACGCAACTGTCCCGTTCTTCTTTACCTAAACCCAACTGTCCCGTTCTTCTTTACCTAAACCCAACTGTCCCGGTCTACTTTTATAAGCTCACCCACAACCTTTTCCTAAACCTAACTGCGTCAAAATTGACGCCAATAGTCCCGACCCAGCACATTTAGATAAAGAGCGTTTAGATCTGACGCTAAAGGAGACTTTTAGCGTCAATAACAACGCCAAAGGCACCTGACCAAGCGTCCGTATTTTACGTGATGGGAGTGAGAATGTGTTGGAGGAACACCTGAATTCGGCATTAGACAACTGCAGAACAATCTACCAATACCAAACTATTATTCAGGAAGTTTCTCAATATGTGCAGCAGTAACACAACTACTCTAAATAAACTGTTATTGCCCACAGTTGAAAGGGAGCCTTAACTGTTGCGGAAGCTTCCGAGCTAGGCTGTCTTCCTGTTTCTTAAATTCAGCCACAACAGGAAATTGTACATGAGCAGCTACAGTATTCTGCAGCTCTTTCTGATGCCATTTATGCCGTATTTCTTGTTTTTTCTTTAAATGATTGTCTTACACCTAAATGTTTAATTCAGTTGTTCAGTATTGATGTCTATTTCGTGACCATAATAACTGCACGTTTCTCTTTCTGCTTTTTAGTACACAACCTACAATATCCAAAAAGACCGAGACACCTTTTACCCTTTTGTGTTCAATGACATAATGGGCCTGGCCAAGGACAAAGGTGTCCAAGTGGACGATATCAAACTGGCTTTGAAGGGACACGTGAAGGACAATTACAGGGTACAGTTACTTTGCAATGTTTTCCACAAAATAAGTTTCTTATTTTGAATTATATACTGAATTCTACTTACTTTCTGCAATTTAACTGGATACAAACTTGTTTTCCAGTTCAATCGTGATTCTAGGATGTCAGAGGACGACCCATTCTACATCAACCATCCAACTGACAACGACAAAGTGCATGTTCTGGTTTGTGTCATTGATGCCAACACGGTAACTTGCATGCACAACGAAATTGAAGAAAAGATTCGCAACATCAGGAAGGAAGCCACTCACCTGAGTAAGAGCAGAAATCTCTGAAAACGTTGGGGTTTTTAATCGATAACACTTGGAAAAAAGGCATCCTAATGTAGTAAGCCACACTGCAATGTGATATCATGACTTCGCGTAAAGATACACTCCACTTTCTAAAGCCAAGTGGTGTGTTATCTGTACACATTTGGAGCTATCCGCGTGTACAGGGGACGGGTTGGATTTAGGAAAACAATAATGGGACACGGGACAATAATAAAGGCATACGATTTGGCGTGTCATACATACGCCACTTTATGAGATCAGTCTGCACACTGAGTATCAAGCAGTCCCTCCTGTAGCTTTGTTTATAGTTTTTGTAATCACAAAGAACAGCAGCTGTGGTGCTTATTATGTCAGTTACAGGACTCAGTAGTTTTGTGTTCTTCTTGCAGGTATTCCTCAAGTGGCCATTCTCACCAAGATTGATGAGACCTGTCCTGAAATCAAAGAAGATTTACAGAATGTCTACAAGGTCAATTACCTGAAGGAAAAGGTATGTTTTAATGAGTAATATTATGAATTTTCACAGTAATGGAGTCATAGTTAAAAGTGTATTGAGGTACATGAATTAAATTGTTCAGTATACGAGCACTACCCAAAATTATTCTCTTCCTACATGTATTTTAATTCTGATCCAAACTCAATACCCTTGCCAATATTCAAATTTCTACCGGCTACCAAAGATCTGTTTTCGCCTCATTTAAAGCCATGTAAATCTCTTTGTCTGGATTCAGATCATTCCTCTAGAAGCAGACTGATCTCATGAAGTGGCGTATGGATGACACGCCAATTTGAATGCCATTATTGGCATGTTATCAAAACGCATACTCGCTTTTTAGCGTGTGTTCCATTGACTGACAATTACCTTGCGATTGCGTGTGAATTGACGCCGTAGCGAGTAGCATGAAAGGGCGAAAATCTGGTTAGGGAGGTTTCACCCAGGAGACTGGGCATCGTGTCCCATGTGTCCCGTTTCCTTTGTGTCCTGCGTGTGATGTTTCCTTTCCACGTTTGTTCTTTTCCTAAACCCAACCAGTTGTTCTTTTCCCACGTGTCAAAAACTGAACCCCGTTCTTCTTTTCCTAAACACAAGTCACGTGTGACGTTTCCTAAACCCAACCGTAACCTCGTGATAACACATAGCCTCGAGATAACACGCCACGTGGCTTTAGAAAGTGGCGTGTATGTTTACGCGAAGTCATGATGTCATGTTGCTAGAAGAGAGGCTGCAACTTCAAATCAATTCTCAATTTTTGTTTGCCTAATTATCATGCATCGACCTGATGAAGACTGACACAATTGGTCATGTCTGGCCAGTACTTGATCCACTTAATAAGATTTGTATCAGTCCAATTCATCGGTATATTGTCCTGAGGTCTGAGATGCTGTGATTATTTTTAATCATAGATGGAGCAATTCAGTGTAAATGTGGGAATTCCCATGAACTGCATCTTCCCTGTGAAGAACTACGATCGAGAAATCGACCTCAACAGTGACGTTGACTCACTCATCCTGAGCGCCCTGAAACACATCATCAACTTTGGAGAGGACTGCATCAACTTCCATAAGAGTCAGCAACTTCGTGCTATGTCATATCAAAATAACAATATGTGACATTAACCAGCAGGATTTCTAACAATCTATGATTTATTACTTTTTGCTTGCCACATTTGTATGTTTTATTTTAAAGGGCTCATATTATACTAATTTGCATGTTCATAATTGTGTTTACAGGTTGTACAAGAATAGGTTTATGTGGTTTAATTTTCAGAAAACACCATATATTTGTTGTACTGCACATTGCTGCAGCTCCTCTTTTCACCCTGTGTCTTGAGCTCTCTGTTTTAGCTACAGAGTGAGACATCTCACTTCTGTTCCATCTTTGTTGGGAGTCGCACATGCTCAGTAGCTAGGTAAGGACTACAAGCCAATCAGAAGCAGAGTATGAGGGCGTGCCCTGACAGTACCTAGGTAAGGACCACTAGCCAGTCAGAAGCAGAGTATGAGGGCATGACCTGACAGTACCTAGGTAAGGACTACTAGCCAGTCAGAAGCAGAGTATGAGGGCGTGCCCTGACAGTACCTAGGTAAGGACTAATATCCAGTCAGAAGCAGAGTATGAGGGCGTGGCATGACAGTAGCTAGGTAAGGACTACTAGCCAGTCAGAAGCAGAGTATGAGGGCGTGTCCTGACAGTACCTAGGTAAGGACTACAAGCCAGTCAGAAGCAGAGTATGAAGGCATGCCCTGACAGTAGCTAGGTAAGGACTACTAGCCAGTCAGAAGCAGAGTATGAGGGCGTGCCATGCTAGCAGCTAGGCGAGCATTATAACGTGTGTTCCAAAGTGACCACGTTTGTCTCTGAAGTAAAGGCTGGACTACAATAGAGCTGTTTGGAGCAGTTGGTGAACAGTGTTTTCCGTTGGAGATGGTAAGTCCCTTTGGGGTGGACTTTGGGCTTTTTCACTTTGTAAACCTATAACGTGCACAAAAAAGATATATAACACAATAAAGGAAAGGGGAAAAGCCAAAAAGCATAATATGAGCACTTTAAAGGATCTAAAAACTTGCCTTAAAATCTTCAGTCTGTCTCAGTAACATGAAATATCTATCACTAAATATGCAGCAATAAAGAAAAAAACTAATGTATTGTTGTATTGGGTATTGTAGGAGTTCAACACTCAACCGCTCAGTTAATCTGCTTCTTTAGGAATGTGTAGGTTTGGTTTAATCAGATTTAAATTACATATGACATGAGATATGTAACATCTTTTTTAAATCGGTGAGAGCGAAGACAAAAAGTTTCTCATGGAAATTGACTGAAATTGTTCTAACTTTGTAAATGATGTGTTAATGTAAGAATTCATCACTTATAATTTAAAAAAAATGACTTTTCAGGACCTTTCATTTGTTGTTTCTTCAATAATCTGACAGAGCGATTAGTGTCTCCATCTTTATAACTAGTTTTGTTTATTGCGTTAACAATTAACTTAATTTTAAAACCTACATATGTTTTATATTATTTATACCAACCCGTTCTCACTCTGAACTCGTAAATACGGACGTTTGGACGCGGCAGTAGCTGTGGCGTCTGAAGCATCAAAAAGCGTAGAACGTACCCAGGGAGAGCAGCAGCGCAATGGGGCTTCGAAGTAAGTAGTATGTAAGGCCGAAATTCTGTGTAGGGAGGTTGGTTGGGGGTGGATGGGTCAAACAACACAGGACTTTCACCAAGGAGACCGGGGTTTGTGTCTCGCGTGGCACCTTTCCTAAAGTCACTTTCTTCTTTAACCATCCCGTTCTTCCGCGTGTCACGGAAACGTAAGCCCTTCGCCGAACGTTCCCGTAAAATTCGCACCGTAAGAGCGGCCAATAGTCCCGAACGCACCTTTAGATAAAGCACGTTATATGACGCTAAAGGAGACTTTTGTGAAACTGAAGTGGCCAAAAGCTACTTTGCATCACATCGCTTATATTTATTTACACATCACATATAAGTTGAATGAAGCTGTTTGTACACGGGTGAAATTGCAAAACCCAAAGCTGATGAAAAATCTTCACTTCATGTCAAGGTTCATGACTGTTTTACACTTCTTTTAGCCCACATAGTCATATCTACTTCACTGAAAATATTCACATCAGGGTCCAAGAAAACATGACCACTTTACCCTTCTATGGCCCACACAGACTGATCATCATGAAGTGGCGTATGGATGACACGCCAATTCGTATGCCATTATAGGCGTGTTATCAAGACACATACTTGTTTTTAGCGTGTTTATCAACGCCGTTTGGCCTCCATTGACCTACATTACCTTGCGATTGCATGTGAATTAACGCCATAGCGAGTAGCCATAGCGTCCCGCGTGTGATGTTTCCCACGTATTTTTTTTTTCTAAACCCAACCAGTTCTTCTTTTCCTAAACCGTAACCTCGCGCTAACACATAGCCTTGCGATAACACGCCACGTGGCTTTTAGAAAGTGTTTACGCTGTGACGTTGCAGACTGCTGTCCGCTGTATAGAGCGTAGACATGCAGGCGGATAGCTCAAATAGCGTACAGATAACCCGGCACTTGGCGTGTATGTTTTTACACGAAGTCATGATATCACGTTGCCACAAAGTCAGCTACCTCACTTTGAATATTCTGGTCATTTAGTGTCTCAGTTTGTCAACCTATTGGCGAGCTACTGGAAACCTGCTTGCAAGCTACTTGTTGGAGACCCCTGGTATAGATGTTGAAAAGGAAAAATGAGCAACTTACCTTCATTCTGTGTGTTGGAGATTCAGGTTATAATATTAGTCACTTAAAATACAAACTTTTGGGAAAATAGGGTCCAGGTTGAAACAAAAAGAAATTGCCCATTAAGGTTTATAGAATAAAACTGCTTTATTTAAATTGTAGGTACTTACGTGCTGGTTAGATCCTCTCAGTCCAACTGAACCGTGTGTAAGGAAAAAGCACAGGCAGGTGGGATTCGGATGAAATTGCATTTCGTTCACATGTAATAATAGTAAACCACAGTGACTAAAGCGTAGCCACTATCATTTTATCCGTTTGGAAGGCTGTAACTTAAGTTTACCCTACATTATTCTTATTTTTTATTTTTTTATCAAAACAAAGGAACGTCGGACCAAAGGGAATTTTTCGGGTTATTGAGAGGTCGGAACAATGGAGCTTCGGAGAAATGGGCAGTCTCCGACTGAAGCTTGGTATTAAATATCTGTTCAGAGGGCTGCAGCCTCAGTTTAGCCAACATTACTCCGTGATACAGCAACCCACTGCTGGATGACCGTTAAAGTCTCCTTAAATGTATACATTTAAACATGTAACACAATTTGTACATTTAACCCTTGTATTGTCTTCCCATAGACAGTGAACTTGTTGTCCTTCTTTTGGCTGTTTTTCCAACGCTTTTCAACGCATTTTTTAATCGATGGTCAATAAACATAATGTAAATGACATAATAATCTATTTTTTGTTAAAATAAAACAGAAACTGTGGATTATTTTGACTGATAGCTAAGATCAGAGCATGTTGAGTGGATCACAGTTTATTTCAAATGCTATAAAATAAAAAATAAAAAATAAAAAAACACCAATTCAATGAAAGTAATCATTAATTTTACCTGCCAAGAATGTTACATGGCTTCCATACAACGCGTACATCCACACAGTCATGTTATTTTGGGGCAATTTGGCTTCAAAGAAACTTAGTGTCTTCATTAATCATAGGTGTTTTTGGGCGTAACATGCAATCAACCAATCAGAGATCATCTCCCATTCCCTTTAAAAGCCAGGCGCGTTTGGACCTTGGAGCATTGCTATTATGATGGAGGATTTGCAACATAATATTTTTATTTGTAATCTTCTGCAGTGTGTGTGTGTGTCTGTGTGTGTGTGTGTGTGTGTGTGTGTGTGGGTGCTGCTGGGTGCGCCCTGTGTGTGTAACAAGCATAGTGCGTACGTTGCGCGTACCGAGCCTAGGAGCATTTTACTAATGCTCTGTTAAAATAACAATGAAATGCTGCGTTATTGACTTTAGGGCAGTGTGTGTGTTTAGAGCTGTGGCATCACAAGGGGACGTGTGGTAGAGGGACGCTATTTTCCTCTACAGGATTGGCTACCCTGTGACAAAATGGCCGCCACCCAAACTACAAGTTCCAGAATGCACTGCACAGGGAGGTGCAAATGCCTCAGCCTGTTGATTACAGCAGTTGCTCATACACTGGGAGAAGACAAAGAGAGCAGAGGCAGAGAGAAGAGAAGCAGAGTTCATGGGGAAAGAACCTAAGCTACCAGGACTTTGCTAAACCAGGTAGTTTTACTCCCAGTAAGTTTTTGAGTTGGACTATTTTCTGAAAAGACTGCTTTAAAATAAAACCTCTGTTTGCCTGCAACCACGTTTTGGCTTGTCTCTGCCCTACACCCTGCCTGCTGAAAAGAAAAACCTCTCATGACCAGGGTTGGTCATCTTACTTTAAAAAAGTAATTAGTTACAGTTACAAATTACTTCTCCCAAAAAGTAATTGAGTTAGTAACTCAGTTACCACATTGTAAAAGTAATTAGTTACTCAGCAAAGTAACTGACGTTATTTTTTATGTTCTATAACGCTATTACGTTCTATAACATCTTTAACGTCAAAGATGTTGCTGACCCGAAAAATTGAGCGTTGCTTGTTTTAACAGAGTCTCCTTCGCTGGAGCTCACGCATGTTACATAAACGTTCTCGCCTTTAATTTCAATGAGCGAGAAGTAGTGCCGGTACTTCCAGTTCAAGAACGTGTCAGAGCGTGCAGTGAGACAGCGTGAGCAGGGCATCCCACTCAGCCAATCATCATCGCATTTGCAACGGTGTCATCCCCCCCACCCCCCCTGCTCTCTCCAGGCAGCTGATGTGCAGCCAAAGCCTGACGCCTCGCGCTTTACATTCTCAGTAACGATAATGGCGTTGCAACGATGGGAAAAGTAATGAATTAGATTACTCCGTTACTGAAAAAATAACGCTGTTACTCCCAACACTACTCATGGCATCACGGGACATGGAGGGACTGTGTGTGTGTGTGTGTGTTTGTGTGTTGTTTAAAGTATATATGAGGACTGTGTGTGTTTGTGTGTGTGTGTGGGCGTGCGTGTGTTGTGTGTGTGTTTAAAGTATATATGAGCGTTATTAGGACTGTGTGTGTTTGTGTGTGTGTGTGTGTGCGCGGTGTGTGTGTGTGTGTTTAAAGTATATATGAGGACTGTGTGTGTGTGTGTGCGCTTTAAAAGTATCATTGAGGACAGTGTGTGTGGTTAAAATGTATGTGAGGACTGTGCGTAAGTTTTAAGTATACGTGAAATCTGCATACATTTTAAATGTTAAACCTTTTCTGTTTTTGTTCTGTTTTTCTGTTTTTGCATGAGAAAAATAAATGCAATCCATGCAGTGTGTGTGTGTGTGTGTGTGTTTAAAGTATCACGTGAGGACAGTGTGTGTGTTTGTATGTTTGGTGTATGTGAGGATAGTGTGTGTCTGTGTGTTTAAAATATACATGAAGTGTGTGTGTGTGTGTGTGTGTGTGTGTGTGTGTGTGTGTGTGTTTAAAGTATACTTGGAATTGAGTGTTTATATACGTGTATATAAAGTATACGTGAGAACAGTGTGTGTGGTTAAAATGTACGTGAGAACAGTTTGTGTGTGGTTAAAATGTATGCGTGAGGACTGTGTGTGTGTGTTTTAAGTATAACGTTAAATCTGCATGCATTTTAAATGTTCAACCTTTTCTATTTTTGTTTCTGTACTTCTGTGTTCTTGCATGAGAAAAAGAAATGCTAACCACAGTGGTTATTTACCAGTTCTTCTTTTTGTCTGGTTCCCACTGATTGTGTTGATTTCACTTCATTGTACTTCACACCACGCATCAAGCATAACGGTAAGCCTGCAGTGTTAGTGTAATAGAAAAAATAATCTGTCTACACACTATTCATTTGTTTATTTTCTTGACTCTCTAATCTTACTACACTTCATCTAAATGTAGCGATTGTTAGAAATATATATATATATATATATCCTTGTGTGTTTCCTTGAGCATTTTTCATATGCTGAGGCTGGCCTCTTTGCTTGGTTTATGCCAGTATTTAAGAATCCATTATAATATATATATATATATATATATATATATATATATATATATATATACTGTATTACTTTATTACAAGTGACTGTATAAATTTCTCCAATATAGCCCCTGGACTCTCATTCTTCCTTTGACTTTCTTCCGGTACAAAAGCAGGTATACTTTTCTTTCTATAAAGTTTGTTCTTTTATATTTAAATGCTAAATTCTGTTTTTGTGATCTGATGATTTTAACATTGCTAATTTAAAGAATATAATAAGGAAAAATGATGAATCCTTTAAAAAGGCATTGTTGTAATCTCCGTTTTAATAAGTTTTTTGGTTAACCCTCCTGTTGTCCTCGGCTCAAATTTGACCCGTTTTCAAAGTTTCTACATCACAAATTTGTGTTTCTTTCAACCAAATTGCCCAAAAGTAAAAACATATGGTGGCCAGGTTGGATCAGTTGGTAGAGCAGGCGCACATATACTGAAAGGTTTATGCCTCGACGCAGAGGTCCAGGGTTCGAGTCTGACTGTCGAGATACTTCCTGCATGTCTTCCCCTTCTCTCTCTCTCACTCTAGCTGTCCTGTCAATTAAAGGCAGAAATGCCCCAAAAATCATCTTAAAAAGAAAAGTAACACTGATGGTTCCATGAATGCTCTTCACAAGTAAAAGTAAAGATCAGTTCAATGGTATCATTGACTTTTGGGTGTTTTAACCAATTTCTGATTGACAGTCTGTGATTATCCATAAACTATCAGTCATAATAATGTATAACGTTAAGCATGTTTTAACTCTAAAATTAGATAACATTTTATAAGAATAATAGTGGTAAGAAGTTGGTGTATATGTATACTGGTGGTAGTTGAAAAACAAGCGAAAACGTGTTAACAAATGTGTTAATTTTGATACGGGAGGACAACACAAGGGTTCACCTGTAATTTATATAGTTTTTGTAATTATGCTCATTTATATTGTGTTTGGTTGAGATTCACTCATGACATACATTACAGGTAAAAAAAACTAAGATTATGTTTGACTATATGAGTGAAATTACAGAAGTAGAACATGTTTTATTTTATTTATTTATTTTTTACATTTATTAAAACAAGATCCATGACAAAGCGTCTCACACATCACAAAACAAATAGTATTGACATGCACTTATATGCACAATAATCGCACGCTACTAAGGATACACAAGATGTGAGAGGTTACTTGCCTAATTGCAAGTGTCCAGTTCTAATTCAACACTCTATTCAATTGGTGTATATTGTATGACAGGCAACCACCTCTCTAAATAAATGTCCATATAGAATTGTAATTTTGCTGTTATATTTACATATAATTGACAGCTTTGACTCTCTGGGTCCACTGGTCTAAGGTGGGAACTTCCAAACATTTTGAATGTATTTTACAAAAACACAAGAACTCTTTTTACTTAGTTGATTCAATATTAATAATATTGAGTCTGAAAGGTGAATAATAATTGTGACGCTGTATTGTAATTTAAAATTGACATTTAAATTCAGTCGGACGTTTAAAGGTTCAGTCACCTTAAAGGAACACGCCACTGTTTTTGAAAAAGGGTTATTCACCGTCTCCCTAGATTTATATAGGTGCTCAAACGCATTTTTGTCTCAGTGCACGCATTGTCTTTAGTCGGGCGGACACTGCTAGTTTAGCTTAGCATAGTGAATGGAATCCTTTGTTGCTGTATAGCATGTCATGAGTAAAAGTGAGCAAAAAAACGTGATACTTCTTGTGGCCTGCGTATTCACAACAAGTACAAATAGTAATGCAGATTAAGACTAGGCGATTTCCTAGGCAGATATTGACTTGGGACTATATTGGGGCGAAGCACTGCTACTTTGCCCCATAATGCTTGTTTTTGCTGGATGTACATCCACCTATGAAGATGCAGTCATTTTTTTTCAAATTTGTGCTGGACTTGAAGGAGCAGTGGACCGTGTTTTTGGTGAGTCCTGGTGGATTACAAAAAGACCTCACATATGGAGCACTTATTTCACTCATTCAATTTTCAATTCAATTTTATTTATAATATAAAATCATAACAAGAGTTATCTCAAGCACTTTACAGATAGACTGGGTCTAGACCACACTCTATAATATACAAGGACCAAACAATTCTAGTAATTCCCCCAAGAGCATTTAGTGCAACAGTGGCAAGAAAGAACTCTCTTTACGAAGAAACTCGGACAGACCCAGGCTCTTGGTAGGCCGGTGTCTGGGGGGTGTGATAAACAGTAAAAATGCTAGTTGTAGTAGTTCATGGCATAGCAAGGCACTGCAGGGCATTACAGCACGTAGCAGGGCACAGCAGAGCATAGCAGGCGCGCACGACAGCCAAACGTAGAGGAGGACGTAAAGTAATGTAAGTTTATTTGATTAGGACAATGCACATTAGTCAACATTTCTGTAAATGCGCCAGTGTTAGCCAGTCAGCTAATTTTCAACTGTAGTCCTAGTTGCATGTATGTCATTATGGTGGGAAGAAACCACAGCACCAACGCAGCACGGGGAGAACATGCAAACTCCACACAGAAAGGCCTGGGACCGACCTGGGGTTTGAACCGTGCTGCCTAAGTAAGGCGTAGCAGGGTGTAATAGGCAGTGTTGGGAAGGATACTTTCAAAACGTATTTCGTTACAGAATACAGAATACATGCCCACAAATGTAATTTGTAACGTATTCCGTTACGTTACTCAATCTGAGTAACGTATTCTGAAATACTTGGATTACTTCAGGATTACTTTCCACATTGAATTGCGTTTTATAAGTGTAGGAATGCAGCTATCACATCCAGCTTACTAAACAGGCCTATAATGGTGTGTTCTTTTTATTCCATCTGGCTGAATGTGTACCTGAACAAGCAGATAGATTATTGTATTGGTAGTCCCGAACTGCATACTAAAAAATCTAACCGCAGTCTTGCTACCATGAGCTAATTTTAGCTAACGTTAGCTAGCATGTCAAACGGGGCTAGTCAGTCTTTAAACGGCTCTGCAGCTACTAAGAATCGGCACAAAACCGTGCTAAGACGCACGTCAACGTTAAAATAGCAAGGTGACCAGTAAAACTACAGCAGACGACTACACCTGGCTAATTAGAAAAATAACTTACTTTAAGATGCTTCTTCAGGTTGGAGGTGGAGTAATTTGGGCGGCTGAAAGCAGGTTGGTTGCTGGCAAGCAGGAGGTTGCACTACACAGTTATATTTCATTCTCCCTGTTCGTTCTTTAATGTGAAATGCTGTTTGAATTTAAAAGATAGAAACTTATTCCCGTCCTGGCTCTGTCGTGCCGTTCCGACTCCATTGTGACTGATCACGCAAATAGCAATTTTTTCGATTTCATATCCGGGCTTCTGGAAAATGCATAGAGTTGCCTTAATTTAGTCAGAGTGAATAAACCTCGTGAAACAGAGAAGTATCGTCATGTAATCCATTGATTTTAACAATGTAACTGTATTCTAAATACCAACGATTTAAATTGTAACTGTAACGGAGTACAGTTACTCATAATTTGTATTCTAAATTACGTAACGGCGTTACATGTATTCCGTTACTCCCCAACACTGGTAATAGGGCATAGCAGGGCTGCAGCAGGACCACGGCAACAGCTGCAACCATGATTTTGGTGCCACCTTAATCCAAGGAAACATGCTGGGGAATAAGCTCCCCAGAGCTAGGTTAGTAACAAGCACGATCAGTTCAATAATTTCGCAAAACCTGGGGGGTTATGCAACACAAAGCAGGCGTGCCGATGTGCTCAGAGGTCTCTCCTCTATCATGTTTACTTGCAGGTGAAAGTGAAAGTGGCAGTTGTATATAAATTGCTCTTAATAATCTCTTAACTCACATTCTGCCTTTGACTTACTTCCAGTACAACAGTAGCTATGACTTTTTCCCTAAAGTTTGCTCTCTTATGTTTAAATGGTAAATTGTGTTTTCTGTATTGATGATTTTAACGTTGTTTACAGAATAGTATTGAGAAAATATGTCGCCTGGGATAAGTTAAATTTCTACTTATTTTTGGTTTCATTTTAGGTAAACCCTGTTGTTTAGGGGTACTCTATACTACTCTAAAATAATTTTAATTTTGTACAGACTGAATCAGTGACTTTACAAAGGTGGATGTATGTTTTAAATTTTTAAATGTTTTAATTTGTTGTTAATAGTTAAAATCATTGACTGTTTTAATTACTTGGGTTGTCTTTAAATCTGCTCTGTCCAATCAACACATTTTCAATGAATTTTTCCAAAAACAAACTCTTTACTTAGTTCATTCCATATTAAGAAGTGTGAGAGTTAAATAATGAATGTCACGCTGTATTGTAAATTACCATCGACATATTCATATACTTTATGACTTTTCCACCAAGATGTTTAGTCACCTTAACAATTTGTTCAAATTTTTGGATCATTTATTTAATTTACTCCACAGCCATGGAGGGACGGCCTCCAGCCTCGGGCCCTCCACCCTCTCCTGACCCCCAACCTGCTCCTCGAAGATAATTTTTGCAAATTAGTTCTCATTCATACAAAGTTAAACAACTGTTGGAAGATTTTGTTTTATATTAACATGCATTGTACTCTTTTTTTTAAGTTTTCAGTGAACCTTGGAGGACAATAATAACCCGTGGAAGTAAGTATGCACCTAAAAGTGAACTTTGATACTGATTTGTTCTTCGAATTACTAATGCATGCTTGCTTAATATGTGTTAATGCTCTAGAAATTCTCACTTTTGTGCAATTACTTCTTTGTGACCATGCATATACCTGCCAACATTTAGGTTTCACAATCCGGGAGTTTTTGCATACAGAGCTCTGGAACAAAAACACAGACACATCCTCGACACTGTAGGTTAAACTACGGGGAGCTCAACCTTACTGCAATTACCCAAGTTAAAGTATAAATCTTATCTATAAACCATGAATTCAAAAGAATTTAAACAATTGATTCATTGCCCAGCTCTACTTTTATAGTGCATGTTGCCTAAGGGACCGTTCTGTATTTATGGAATGGACCAACGGAGGAAAAAGAGAGGTCATGTCTTTTTATTCTATGTTGAGGAGAGGGTCATCCAACATTTTTCAGTCCAGAGGGGCGTCACCCAACTTTGTATACATGAAACAGCAAAATTTAAAAGTGGCTTGTTTGGTTCATATTTTTCCATGAAGCTCTCAGTCTCGGCCCTCCTTCGTTACCAGATGGGTCTGACCCATGAGTTTGCTGTGGAGCAGGGGCTGAAACGCATAATTGTTATTGTTTAAAAAATGAGTGGAATATAAAAATTACGGCTGGGATATAGAGCTTAGATCGGGCCCAAAAAATCAAGCCTGACCCCAGCCGGCGCGCACGCTTGTATCCGGGCCGGCCCGAACATTAACTGGAATTATGAGCCGGAGCCCGATTTCAACCCGACACTTTTTAATACGTGGGCCGTTATAACTGATGCTCTCAACTACAATTCAGAGTTGTTTGAACTGCAGAAATCTGTTTAAAAATGATCTTAATGAATAATGCAACAAGAGGAGCGTATGTAAACTGCGCTGTTTGTTTATTCAGAATGGAACGGAATTGATTTGCGGGTTTTGTGTAGATTTGGACTTTTATGGGGTTTATTCCACTTTGTTTAAAGTGATGGTTCGAGTAATTCACCCTAGGGTCCTTTGCACCTGAAAGCCAAACAACCTCCAGAAGCTTCACCTGGGTCCAACATTGGGCGAAGGAGGTAGCGGATTGAAGCTGTAGCGTGGGGGGGCTAATGGACCCATGTTTGTATCTCTTAAATGAACCCACTAATAATGCCGAAATGATACCAAAGGTCTACACTAGTATATATGGTTATGCTCTCATAAAACGATGGATTGGAAAGTTTGTAAGTACAACAGAAGTTTATGTAAATAACACTTGCCTGCTGGCTTCTGCTCTGCTGCTGTTGTTGTTGCTGCTGTAAGATGAGTGCTTAGGAAGTCTACAAATATAACAACAAAAAGAGATGCAACAAAATATTTTTTAATTTAACTTATTTTTTAAAGTAAGTGCTGTAATATAACTAGCAGGAGACAAGTAATAATTGAGGTAAATTTGGAGACATTACCTTATTTAATCATTAAATTAATACATATTTTTGTTGTATCTCTTTCGTGTAGTAATTTATAGACGGCCCTAAGCACTTGGCTCAACTGCAGGTAGCAGCAGCAGCAGCAGCAACAGAGAGCAGAAGAGAGCAGGCAAGTGTTCATAAACTTCTGGTGTACTTACAAACCTTCCAATCCATCGTTTTAAGAGGAGCATAACCTATATATACTAGTGTAGACCTTTGGTATCATTTCGGGCATTATTAGTGGGGTCATTTAAGAATAACAAACGTGGGTCCATTAGCCCCGCCGCTTAGCTACTCAGAGGCTAACGCTCACCAGCTTAACTCTCACTCCAGTGTTAGACCCAGGTGAAAAAGCTTTGGGGGTGTTTGGCTCGAGGTCATGGTGCAAAGGACCCTAGGGTGAATTAACTCGAACCATCACTTTAAACGGGCCGAAGTGGAGGAAGCCTAGTGTCGAGTCCATAGCAACCAGTTTGTGTGTTGAACGTTAGCCAGAGTGCTTTGCTGAATGGTCTCAATATTTTATTGTTTTATTTTCGTGTGAATACTAGTTTACTAGAGGATTAACTTAGTATTTGAAGTAATGCAGTAATGCAGGAAGTGTGCATTTAGTTTCCATGCTTATTGTGTTTCCACAACAACGTTGGTGAGTAAATCTATTGAAATGGCCCCCACACCATAACAAAGCAGTGGGATGCATCAGATGAGAATGCAGAGGTTTAATTACATATATCATGACTGTTAAAAACAATCGCAATCTGTGTATGTTTGCCAAGCACAAACCAGTACAGAAGGTAATGATAAGTTGTTGGGGAGGGTCATACCTTTTTTCCAAATCGTTTTGGAGGGTCATAGAAAATCTTTACTGGCGCAGGGAGGGTCATGTCTATTTTAGCTACAGGTCCCAAAACTCCTCCGGTGCCCCCTAAGAATTCAAATTAAATGCTTTGACATAATCTGTAAAATCTGACATGTTGTATTAATAAAGAAATTTAAAGGGTTGGGGACAGCTATGATACTTTTAGTGCATAAGGGTGAGGTAGGTGTTATAGGCTCTATTCATCACCTATCATTTTATCATTATTAGAACAATATACTAATATAAGTTTTGCAATTAATGTATCAGTCAATATATCGTGCATCCTGAGTAATTTACATTAGTTGTCTGTGTTGTTGTTGTTAAAGTCTACTGCACAGTAATGTATGTTTCCTTTGCTGAGCAGAGACAACCAGAGTGATCTGCTGTTTGTAAAGAACTATAAACCTCAGACTGACGCCAGAAGCTCAGGATTCTTCTTCATGGACCAGTTGGAGCTGGAAAGTCCAGTTTCATCAGCTCTGTCCAAAGTGTCGTAAAGAGAGAATGTACAGACAAGCTTTGGCGAGACAACATCGCTCTGGTAGTTTCACCAAAAGGTATTAACAACTTTTGATTGTATTGATAGACAAAAACAAATTAATTATGGCAAATAAAACATGATGATGTATGATGTATGAAGATGTATGAAGATGTATGAAGATGTATGAAGATGTATAATAATAATTATCAGGGGTTGCGAGCCAAAAGCAGGGATCCATTCTTGCAAGGCAACGCAACCTCCTTTGCAGCTGAGCATACAATGTAACAAAAATGACCAGTGCTATTTCTCCTAAAAAGTTTTCAGCTCCAGTTCCTAAGGTCCGAATCTCCAAATTTGTGAAATGCAAAGCAAAGCAGACTAACCACATTTTGTGATTGTAAATATGGGATTTTGATGCATAATGTCACGCACTATTAAAGTCTGCTAAATGCTGATTGTAAACTGTAAAGAAACCAATCTTTATATGTGATATATATAACTATATGTAACCAAAATTAAACTATCCAATGACTGAGCGCAACCTGTTGGTCCATGTTTTACCAAGAAAAAATAATCAGAACTGATCTATAGAATGAAAAGGAACTAAACTCAATTAATTAATTCAAAACTGCGAGAAAAACTATATGATACGGTTATTTGGTATTATATGTTAGATGGGTATTGATGTGTTGATTTGCTCATGCATTATCATAATAATTGCACTAACTCTTCATATATGCTTTATAGTACACAACCTACAAGATTCAAAAAGACCCACATAACTTATACCCTTTTGTCTTTCAATGACATCATGGGCCTGGATCCAGTCAAAGGTGTCTCTGTGGATGATGTCAAACTGGCTCTGAAGGACGCAAACGAAGGTTATGAGGTACAGTTGCTCCAGAAATATCTTCCACAAATTTAGTGAATGGGATTACTTTAAATTATATTCAATTATTTGTTTATAGGCTACTTGGTACAACCGTTCTTTAACATGGACTCATATTTGTTTTGCAGTTTAATCCTCAATCAATGCTGTAAGAGAAGGATCCTACATTCTACAACAAATATCCGAGCTACCAACGACAAAGTGAATTGTTGCGTTAGTGTGTGTCATTGATGCCAACACAGTAACTAACATGAATGAACAAACGCGCTCGGAGGATTCGCGACATCAGGATTGAAGCCAGTAAAATAAGTGAGAACAGAAATATGTTTATTCTTCACTACTTAAGATTTTATAGAGCACACTCATTGAAAAGAAAACATCTTAATGCCACCTCTTGTATCTTTGTTTGTAGTTTCTGTAATCCCAAAACAGCAGCTGTGGTCTGTCTGTATTTGGTTCAGTTACAGGACTAGTTTTGTGTTCTTCTTGCAGATATTGCTCAAATGGCCATTTTCACCAAGATTGATCAGGCCTGTCCTGAAATAAAAGATGTCAAGAATGTCTACAAGGTCAAGTTCGCTGAGGAATAAAGTATGTTTCATTAGTAGTATTACGAATTTGAAATAGAATCACAGTTGAACATTGGGTTCTTTAATATGAGCACAGTAGTTTGGAAATTGTTGGGAAAAAAGCTTGAGAGAGATGTTCAAATCCTTTTTTCAATATCTTATTAATAGTTATTAGCCGCTTTCCTACCAAGTAGTTACAGGAATGTAGTACCACTTCTAAGCAGTTCTACTAACTACTCTCCCCAAAACCTTTTTTTCCATTTGCATTCGCCAAGTGGCCATAGGGAATATAGGAGGGGTAAGGGGAGTAATGCAACGACAGCAGTCTTTATAGCAAAATCAGAAAATACACCCCCAAAAGTATGAACTAAATACTAAATCTAATGTATATAGCATATTTGTCATTATTTAAACAAGTCTCCTGAAGAGAAACTGGTATCTCTTTCTCCCCGCCTCTGCCTGCTGCGCTTTGGATGTGTGTGTGTGTGTGTGTGTGTGTGTGTATTGTGTGTGTAGTGTGTGTGTGTGTGTGTTCACGCTTGTGGAGTTTAACTCCGGAAAGACAGTTAACCACAGGTTCCTGTTAATCTTATGATGGACATGTGTTATTTAATCAAACGGGCCGTCAACAGCAAAATAAAAGCCTCTTATTTATTGACGAGCCAGAGAGACCTCCAGCTTACAGCGGGGTCTCTGAGCAGGACTGGCCCAGCAACGAAGCTAGCGCCGGGGGCGTCTGCCGGCTGTTGCCTGCTGGCTGTCGCCTCACTTCATGGCGCTTCTCAACTCTGAAAACTTTTGAAGCAAATTGTCATTTTGGCATACATTTTCGCAAGAATGCCTATATTCAAAATCTAAACAGTTCATTTCTCGCCTAAAAATGTTGTCAGAAGTGAATTTAATGATGAATAAGATGGCAAAAATTTTTAACATTGTCCCGTTGTTGGTCTGTCTGTACCGAAAACCGGGCGTCGTTGATCTATAGGTCCCAATGCTAAAAAGGGAACAGCGAATAGACCCTAACCCTGAAGTAGGCGCTGAAAGAGTTACAGGAACCGCAGCCAGAGGAAATTAAAAATCTTCATTGGTCCAGTCTGAACTTGAGAAAAAAGGGGTTTGGAACTGCAAAAATCCCTCCCGGTTGGAAAGCGGCTAGTGTTGATGGTCATTATTATTGCTGGTCTACTTATCTGCTTAATAAGATCATTATCCGTCCAAGTCATGGTCAAGGTAAACTTTATTATCCCACAAGGGGAAATTCATGTGGTCATTCATTATGCACTCTTGTCACAACATATTCTCTAAACATATAAACTGTCAACAATAACAATACAAAGAATAAACAATACTACAGAAATGACAAAGACAATCCGACATCTGATGTTTACGAAACATTATGGTAGCAAAGTAAAAAAATATATATATAAAAATAACTAAGAATTGTTGTCAAAAAAGAAAATTTGGATCTACCATCCAGTTAAAGTGCCAGTGCGGGATCAAAGTACTTGCGATGTGCTTGGTCATTATACAGTCTGATCAATGTAGGCACAAATGATTTATTGTACCTTTCCGTTTTAATTCTCTGTTGTAAAATTCTACCAGTTGACCTATTGCTTCTCATAAATTTATGATGAAAAGGGTGAGTGGGGTAATTAAGGATTTGGTCAGTCTTTTTAAGATAAGCTCATTGTACAGCTGAGCTGCCGACACATGATCAAGTCCTATGATCTTACTGGCCATCTTGATCATACCGCTGCAGTCTCTTTTGGTCCTTAACATGCATGTTACCAAACACGCAGATAAGGCCAAAAGACAGAACACTCTGGAGAATACTTTTATAAAACATTACAAGGATGTGTCTGTCTAGTCTAAAAGTGTTTAGTTTTCTAAGGAAAAACATCCATTGGTGCATTTTCTTAGTTTTATTCAATGCACAGTCATTACAAATTAATTTAGAGTCAATTTCAACTCCCAAATATTTGTAGGTTGAGACTCTCTCTACTAGTTCACCATTGATCTTAGAAGTGGGGACTATAATTCTGTTTTTGCTAAAATCTATGAACATCTCTTTTGTTTTCTTCACATTTATTTCCAAGAAAATTATCAGAACACCACTGAGTGAAACCCTGTAATTCCCTCTGGAATTCATACACAGAAGAAATGTCAGATTTTAAAAACCAACCAATGCTGTATCGTCAGCATATTTAAAATAAGTGTGAGCTGAAGAGGAGGCTTGACAATGATTGGTGTACAATGTGTATAAAATGGGCGACAGAACGCACCCTTGTGGTGCCCCTGTGTTTATAGTTTTTAAGGATGATATACATGAATTAAATCTGACTTGCTGACTGCGATCTGTCAAGAAGTTATAGAACCAAATAATCAATTGGGGATTTACTCCCAAATGCACCAATTTTCCACCAGCAGGTGTGGTTGGATTGTATTAAAAGCGCTGCTAAAGTCAATGAACACAATCTTGACCAGGCTCTTAGCATGCTCAAGGTGCTCATGAATGCGTTGATCAAAGATAGCAAGCGCATCCTCAACACCTCTCTCTCTGCACGGAAGCAAATTGATTTTGGTCCAAAAGAGGTGAGAGCTTATGGAGAAGTTCCTTTAAAAAATTATTTTTTCAAAACATTTCACATAACTGTGTATGTGAGTGTGTGTACACTTTGCTTCTCTCATCAACAGCAGTTCCCATTTTTGAAAACCATACATAATTACAAAGAAAAATATTACTGAAAATGCACTTCAGGTGTTTTGGATAGATCAGGAGGCACTTTACAGTACAGTCCTCAAAATCCCAGCATGCTTTGTGGCTTGTTGTTGTTGTACACAACATTTCCATGAATCATGGATGTGTTGATGACATAAATGAGGAAATATTAGAGGACTTAAGGAGACGTGATGTTGAACCACGGCGGGATTTGGACACTCCGGCGGAATCTGGTCCAGGAGTAATGTCGCGATGTGCTCCTGATAGAGCGGTGGGCGGAGATAGAGAGTGGGGGAGGAGGAAGGGGGCACAACAGTAGCAGGTGGTGTGTTTGGAGGCCCACGCTCCATGGCTGCAGCAATCCTCTCCAGACTTGAGGAGATGCGCCCGAGGGGCCAGCAACATCGCCACCCGGCCAAGACGGGCATTTATTACTGCGCATGCCCGGACAGCTCCGCTGGCGTCGCCAGGCAAATCCTGATTGGTTATTTTCGCACCCCCGCTACGCAACTACACCTAGCTAATTTCAGACCAACCCATTAGAGCGCGGCGAAGACTCATTTATCCCGCCGGTATCATAGCAACACGGAGATCCGCCCACAAAGCTACTTGCGTTTGGCGTTTCATACTTACGCGTTTCAGATTGTTAAAATAGGGGCCCGTAGTGTTCTACAGCTGATACCATCATCAGGTCCACAAGCTTTGTGGGGATTTACACGTCTAAAATGAGATTTGACATCGTCCATAGAGATGTCAATATCCACACCTTTCATGTCTCTTACTGCTGTAATGGCCTCATTCTGTTCTGGCTGGGTGCATTGAACAAATCAACGAATATATGTGCCAGAATTTCCTAAAATTAAATGAAGATAAAACGGAGGTGATCATTTTGTGACCTAAAATGAACGATTAAAAGTAAATGCTCATCTTCAATCAAGAATGTTAAAAACAACAGACAAAACAAGAAATCTTGGCATAATTATGGACTCTGACCTGAATTTTAACAGTCACATTAGGGTCAGTAACAAAATCTGCCTATTATCATCTTAAAAATATAGCAAGGGTAAAAGGACTTATGTGCCAACAGGATTTAGAAAAACTTATCCATGCTTTTATTTTCAGTAGACTTGACTACTGCAACGGCGGTTTTACAGGTATTCATAAAAGTCTATTAAACAGCTGCAGCTGATTCAGAACGCCGCTGCACGCAGTCCTTACCAACACCAAAAAAAAGATCACATCACCCCAGTTCCGAAGTCCTTACACTGGCTTCCTGTGCACAAAAGAATAGATTTCAAAATACTCATGTTAGTTTATAAGTCACTAAACGGTTTAAGACCAATTTACCTTTCAAATGTGCTACTACACTATGAGCCGTTGAGATCCTTGAGATCATCAGGGGACGGGCCTGCTCGCCATACCCAGAGTCGAAAAAAGGGGAAGCTGCGTTCAGCTTCTATGGTCCCTACATCTGGAACAAACTACCGCAAAACTGTAGGTCGGCTCCTAATCTCAGCTCTTTTTAAATCAAGGCTGAAGACCTTTCTTTTAACACTGCCTTTTCTTAATTCATTTTTGTATTTAAATTTTAATTTTATTTATTCATTTATTTTATTATATAACTGTTTCTTCATCTGTTACCAATTTGTATGATATTTTTAACTGTTTTTATGTCTTGTGTAAAGCACTTTGAATCGCATTGCTGCTGAATTGTGCTATAGAAATAAAGTTGCCTTGCCTTGCCTTGCCTTTTAAAATCATATATGTCAAATCTACAGTAGAAATCATTTAATTGATTTGCCATGTTCAAATCATTGTCTGCTACCATAGGGTGCTTCTTGGGCTTGTAACCTGTAATAGATTGAACTCCCTGCCAGGTTCTTCTAACATCATTTTTAAAAAAGCTTTCTAATTTATGTTTATATGCTGCTTTACAGTCATTGGTCTTGCTTTTGATCTTTTTCTGTACTATCTTTTTCTCTTCTCTACTTCCTCCTGATTTAAACAGACGTTTTTTCTCATTAAGGAGTTGCTTTAACTCTGGAGTGACCCAGAGCTTATTATTAGGAAACATCTTAATAGTCTTTCGGGGGATGATCATATCCTCACAGAATTGTACATACCCCGAAATAGCGAACGCTACGTCATTCACGTTATCAGTCCCGTCAGTAACTACATTCCAGTCTGTGCACTCCAGGCAATCCTGAAGAGTCTCCATCGCAGCAGCAGACCAGCATTTAACCTCCACCTTTTTCGTATTCTCACTCCGTAGTCGGGACACATAGGAAGGCATCAGCTTAATCATATTATGGTCCGAGTTCCCTAAACCAGGCAAAGCCTTAGAATAAAAAGCGTCCTGGATGTTTCCATAGCAATGGTCTAGGCAAGCTTCATTACGCGTAGAACAGGTGACATATTGTTGGTACGTAGGTGTAAATATTCCTTTAGGCTCGCATGAATTGAAGTCACCCATCACCAAATTGGCTATGTCGGGGGCCTCTTCCTCCGCTTTAGCTATAAGTTCCTGAATCGTATATTCCGCAGCCAATGGGTCGGCTGAGGGCGAATATACACAACAAACTGTGTCTGATTTGGTGTATTTCCTAAGGCCTTAGGCAGAGCCTAGTAGTTCAGTATCCTTCGTGCAGTTCTGATGCTTTGTCGTAATATGACCAGGATTACAATATTTATTGTTGATAAACACACACACACCTCCACCTTTCTTTTTCCCGGAGTTCAGGTTACGACCCAACCTCACCAGCGGTAGCCCTCTAAGTCGACCAAGCGAGTCAGGATCCACTTCAGTGAGCAAGCTTTCTGTCAAGCAAATAAGGCAGGATTGCCAGTAGTCAGTGAGGTGCTGTGTGCAGGTCCAACTCCTCCGGCCCTTATTCCTTAGGCTTTGGACATTGGACGAGCATAACAGATGGGGTAATTGTCTGTAGGGTTGTCTTTTGACTCTTTCCCGGATTCCTCCTTTCCTGCCGCCGTTTACACTTTGAGTTGTTGCCCCTGACACATTCAGTGGTAAGCAATGATATGTCGTTGGGTAAAAATGAGCGCGCGGGATTTAAGACTTAACAGAAAGCCTTTGTGTAGGCGATTCGGGCTTCCAGATAGTTGTAGCCGACAGCTTGTTTGGCATGATTGGTTAAAAAAGTGATCAAAATCACCAGCAGGATGGCTGTGTCCAGCTTAATTCTAAACCCTAAACTCTCATCTGTCTAAAACTTAATTTAGTCGTCAATATTCCGACAGATTGTTGACAATTATTAAAACAAACAAAACACTTCCCGGTTGCGTGTACATGCGTCAATTGATCGTATTTCGTAGTGAAGTATAGATACATGACACCAAAAGTTCAAAGGTCTGAGCTGTAATTTGTTTGTTTTTAAACGTGTAGATGGAAAAGTTCAGTGTAGATGTCGGAATTCCAATAAACTGCATCTTCCCTGTGAAGAACTACCATGAAAGTATTCGACCTCAACAGTGACATTAACTCACTGATCCCGAGCGCCCTGAGAAACATCATCACCTTCGGAGATGATTGCATCAACTTCCACAGTCCTAAAATTGAAATTTGGAGGTCAATAAACTGGGGGTGAGTGTGTCTCTCTTTATCTGTCCTATCTTTATTACTAAAGACTGTTCTAAAGTTACTAATGTGCATATGTGTATGTGTATGTATATATGTATATGTGTATGTATATTTTTACTCTTCTACTGTTATATGTATGTATGTGTGCGTATGTATGTATGTATGTATGTATGTGCGTTATATGGATGTGTGTGGGTATGTATGGGGTGGGATATAGGTTTATATTTTTATCTTTTTACTCTATGCTGCTATTTGGAAAGGATTGCTCCAACAGAATTTTGTTTTATCGCATAAAATGACAATAAAGATCTATCTATCTATCTATCTATCTGTAATGTACTCGTGAGCATGCAGACGTTGTGCTCTTCACGTTGCGTTGCTTTATTCTGCTCTTGCAAACTTACGTTAATAAACGAGTCACCTTAGAAGTAAAACTAAAGCCACACTTCTGAACAGCCCCAGCGCTACACCAATACATTACATCTCCCCCTTCTTCAGAGAAGGACATACTGCACTTATAGATAATGTAACAGCATTCTATAACAAGGCTAACATTAGCAAAAACCTGAATTAAGCCACCAATTAAAATATCATGTTGGCACAAGCAATGGAAATAAAGTGTGTAACTTAGCTTGTTGTTATAACTCTCACAGTAGCCTTACTTAGTAAAAGCAGGTCACGGAACATGCCACTCAATTCCTCTTAAACTTTATAAAAGAAACAATCACAAATCCAGTCTTTGAGGGGGTTTCACACCTTGCCCCTCGTTTGGTGTATGACCCGGAAGGATGAACTTGGCCAGAGTCTAGGAGATTTCCAACAGGTGAAGGCAACACTCCACCAGGGAAGAACACCTCCTGGCTGGAAGCAGCCTCAGCTGGCTCAGTCCAGGGCTCATCACTTCAGAAGTGACATGACTGATTTACTACAGCTGTGGCGCTTGCGGCTGTTGACTATTACGGCGCAGCACTTTGCCGCCACAGTCCACAATGTATGATCTCGCGCACTGTGTTTCTCAACAAGTACTGCTGGGGACCACTTTGTTTTCCCATAGTACTTCACCTGCTCCTTTTGTCCAGGGCTTAGTGGTGGGCGTTGTTTAGATGCTCTGTTGTTGTCATAGTAGAACTTCTGGGACGATTTGGAGTTGTCCAGCAGATGCTTTATCTTGTGGGAGTCGGTGAGGACTTTGGGACAAGCAGCTGTTGAGCTGTAGGCAGTTTGTTTCTGGGCCTTCTACCCATCAGCAATTGTGCGGGGACAAGCCCACAGACTCGAAGGGGGTTGTTCTGTAGTCAAGCAGTGTTAGTTGTTTGTCTTGAGCTTTGTACCACAGTTTTTGACCGTTGTACTGCTCTCCCGGCCTCTCCATTAGAGTGAGGAGTGCGAGGTGATATGATGGTACGTTTTGAAAGGAAAATAACAAAACGAAAAATTTACTAATTACCATTAGTAAATAGGAAAACAAAAACGGAAAACAACCCATTATTCGTTTTTGTTTTGATATTAAAAACGGAAAACGGAAAACTATCTCGTTATCCGATTTTCTTTGATGTGTTTGTAGATGGAACTTCGGAAATTAAAATGTGTGTATAAATCTTATTCCTCATTCCTTTTTCGTAATCCGAGCCGCGATCGTGAAGTAGTCCTGCATACCGGAAATCATTTGGACATCAATGAGACCATGGACAGTTAGACAGATACGGACGAAAAATGTTTTTAGACGAATATGCTAGTTTATATTAGAAGACCGAAAGAATGGGATGTCTTGTAGGTATATAGCAGCTGCGGGTTTCACAGTTTGGAACGATACGGGGGTTTTCTGAGAGGAGTGTGCGAGTTGCGTGTGCCAGCAGGGCGAAACACAAGTTGACTTTTATTATGAAGTGGTCACAGGAGATTAGCACTGACGCTCATTCATCAAAAATGAGTCTACACAACAAGACAACCATCATAGTCTAATAATAATAATAATGAAGCGAAAACATTTTCAAAACTTCTCATTTTCATTGCCATTGCTTTGGCAAATATCTGTCAAACAAACTAAAATCGAAACACATTGATTTGGTTTCCCTTATCAAATCGCAGAAGACTCGATTTAATACAACAATATCTGTCAAACAAACAGAGCTATAATTAGTATAAATAAGATATAAAATCAATAAAAATGTGATTTTTGGAGGTTAAAAAAGCAATTACCTAAGTCAGTAGGCCTACATTTTAAATGAGCTACTTTTACTAGTAATTTTACTTGTACTTGAGTAAACAACAAAGTAACAGTACTTTTACTTAAGTAGAACATTTTTTACTCTTTTCACTTCTGCTGATTTATTTAAATCTAAAAATTGCATAGACCTAGCCCTGGTCTGCATATCGGCCTAGCTGTGGTCAAGCTTTTATTTTACATTAAGAGTAGCATTCATTTGTATGTTTAACAAAAAGCGGTAAACGGCGATTGATAAAAAAAAAAAAAAAAAAAAAACTTGCCTCAGCAATGCCACCTTTCAAAGCGCTTCAACTTCACGTTGACCAGGACAGAAGTCCCTGACAAGTCCCTGCTGAGCACACCACCTCCGCATTATTATTCTATTATTATTATTAGACTATGATGGTTGTCTTGTTGTGTAGACTCATTTTTGATGAATGAGAGCAGTCAGCACTAATGTGACCACTTCATAATAAAAGTCAACTTGTGTTTCGGCCAGTGAAATGATTTTAATATTTGCATATTAAAAGCGATATGCAGACCAGGGCTAGGTCTATGCAATTTTTAGATTTAAATAAATCAGCAGAAGTGAAAAGAGTAAAAAAATATTCTACTTAAGTAAAAGTACTGTTCCTTTGTTGTTTACTCAAGTACAAGTAAAATTACTAGTAAAAGTAGCTCATTTAAAATGTAGGCCTACTGACTTAGGTTACTTTTTAACCTCCAAAAATCACATTTATATTGATTTTATGTCTTATTTATACTAATTATAGCCCTGTTTGTTTGTTGTATTAAATCGAGTCTTTTGTTATTTGATAAGGGAAAGCCAAATCATGGTTTCGATTTTAGTTTGTTTGACAGATATTTGCCAAAGCAATGGCGCAAAACAACGTTAGAGACCTTTTATGTGAAAATGAGAAATTTTGAAAATGTTTTCGCTTCATTATTATTATTAGACTATGATGGTTGTCTTGTTGTGTTGACTCATTTTTGATGAACAATAGTAGTCTAATCTCCTGTGACCACTTCATAATAAAAGTCAACTTGTGTTGGCCACAAGTCCCTGCTGAGCACAACAAGCCTCGCACACTCCTCTCAGAAAACCCCCGTATCGTTCCAAACTGTGAACCCAACGCGAGCTGCTATATACCCACAAGACATCCCATTCTTTCGGTCTTCTAATATAAAACTAGCATATTAGTCTAAAAACATTTTACGGTCCGTATTACTCTAACCTGTCCATGGTCTCATTGATGTCCAAATGATTTCCGGTTAGGCAGCTGCTTACTACCTACAATCGCTTCCGGTCACGAAAAAATGAATGAGGAATAAGATTTATACACACAATTTAATTTCCGAGTTCCATCTACAAACACATCAAAGAAAATCGGATAACGAGATAGTTTTTCGCCTTTCCGTTTTTAATATCAAAACAAAAACGAATAATGTTTTTTTTTCGTTTTTGTTTTCCTATTTACTAATGGTAATTGGAAAACGGGCCGTTTTCGTTTTTGTTTTTTTCCTTTCAAAACAAAAAACCGGCTGCGCCAAGTACACGGACCGAGATGCCGTAGCTCTCAAAAAGCTTTTGAACTCCTCAGCTGCGCATCAGTGGCCGCGTTGTCCGTTCACTACAGCCGGGAATGCCATGTCTGCAAAACTGAGCTTTCAGTGTTTCAATGACAGTGCAACTACGCTGGTCTTTAAGTACATCTACTTCAATGAACTTTGAGTAGTAGTCCACAAGCACTACATAATGTTTCCGTTCCCACTCAAAAATGTCAGATGCTACCTGCTCAAAAGGCAGTTCTGGAGTTACTGTTGGCTGTAGTGGTAGTCTCGGCAGTCTGTTTTGGAACACACTTGCTACACTTTCTCACCATGTCCTCTACTTCAGCACTCATACCTGGCCAGTAAAGCACTTCACGCGCTTTCTGCTTGCTTTTCACCATCCCCAGGTGGGACTGATGTATGAGCTCCAGCATGCGGTGTCTCATGGTGGCTGGCACCACTATGCGCAGTCCTTTGTACACCACTCCATCACATACTGTTAACTGGGCCCCTTGAATCCCAGTATGGCTGAACAGCAACAAGACATCTCTCTCCTATGTTCCCGGCCATCCCTGCTGTGGTTAATTTTTCCTCGGTCTGATGTAGCTTTCAGCTTATCCAGTAACCTTAATAGGATCTCCCTTCTCACCATCCAGCGTTTTGTAGAACTTCTCTGCCTTGGTCGCGCCTATCCACGCGTGCCGGCCAGCCCGCCTTCTGCTTAGCTTCTAGCCCTGACGACGCGGTCCATCAAAGACGAATGTGCGTGACTTCTAAATCTGTCAAACTCTTTATATAAATCAGTGGCATCCCAGTCAATCCTCGGGTGTTCAAACTGTGGAGTAGCCATTACTACGTTTGTTTATAAGTCTGTGCTTGACAGAATTCTGACACCATGTAATGTACTCAGTGACGAAGACGTTGTGCCTTTTCATTACGCTGCGTGTTTTTGCAAACTTACGTTAACAACAACGAGTCACCCAGAGAGGTACGGTGGCTGAGAGTAGACTAGATTAGAGTAGATTAGGAATAAAACTAAAGCCACACTTCTGAACAGCGCCCTAGCACTACACCAAAACATTACACTATCTATCTATCTATCTAATGCAAGCTCGCTTAATACAACTAATCAAGAATTTTTGTGCAAAAATTAATAATTTCTGCTCTCACATGATCAAATCAGGCATGTTCTTGAATCACTTATTTCATTATTTGTGTGCGCACAATTTAAAGTGCTCATATTATGCTTTTTGGCTTTTCCCCTTTCCTTTATTAGAATAGAATAGAATAAATCTTTATTGTCCACCAGGGTGGACATTTTCCTTTGGCTTACCAGACATACAAGAAATAAACATACAGACAACATATCAGACATAGTAAGTTGAGTATAAAATTCATTAAGATAGCAGCTCATATTGATGTTGTAACTTGGTTTGGTTGAGGATACTGATGGCATTTGCAATAAAGGATTTTTTAAAACACTTTTGGCCAGAGGCACTCTGAAGCACCTCCCAGACTTCAGGAGCTCAAACTGGCTCGAAAGAGGGTGTGTACTATCTGCAGTGATTTTCCTAGCTTTCTTCCTCATTCTATCAGTGTATATTTGGATCAGATGTTTTGGAGGTTTTCCACTATTGTGCTAGCCATTGACGCAATTCTATTAAGCTTGTTCTTGTGTTTGCAGCTTAAATGGCCAAACCAAGCAGAGAGATGAAAAGTTAAAACACTTTCAATGTGTGTGATGTATACTAGCTCAGTAATCTGAGCACTGACGCGTAGACAGCTCAGTCTTCTAAGGAGACTGAGTCGTTGGGAGCATTTCTTAAAAATGTCTGTTATCTGAAAACTCAGATAGTAGAGAACCATACCTAGGTACTTAAAAGTTCCCACAGTTTCAACTACTAGGCCATAAAACTGGCTCTATTGTTACATCTTGTTTTTTGCAAAAGAGTAACTCATTTGTCTTTGCCACATTGATCTCTAGCTCGCTATTATTGCACCATGCTTCAAGGGCCTTTATGTGTGCTAGATAGGAGGCCTCATCAAGGGGATCAGTTTTTGTAAGAGGCCAACTAATGCCATGTCATCAGCATATTTTATCAATTTAAAGGTACTATTATTTATAGAAAACTCATTTGTAAATAGAGAGAAAAGCAAGGGAAAGAACGCTGCCTTGTGGGCAGCCGGTACTGATGGTATGCAGCTCCTGACAAAATGCCATTTACACATACCCTCTGAAGGCGGCATGAGAGAAAGTCTCTGATCCAGAGAATCAGACCCTTATCTATGTTAGTATTGGCTTAATTGTGGCTTAATTGTGTGGCACAGTCTTTAAGTAAGCAGGCTTTCAGGCCATCTGGGCCAGTGGCCTTATTCGGCTTTAATTTGGTGAGGCTTTTGGTAACAGCATCTTCTGTGATAAATATTGGTGAACCTATAGGGAGATTTTTACAGATGTCACTCACACTTACCCTATCATCCACAGCAACAAACCTGCAGAAGAACATATTCATTTCATCTACAAGACTTTGACTGCAAGCTACAAGACTGTCACCTTTTTTGCAACTTTTCCCATTAAAGTGTTTAAACCCTCCCAGGCCTGGTTTATGTTACCGCTGAAAAATTTACTCTCTATCTTATTTTTTTATATTAAATTTTTGCCTTGAGGATACCCCCCTTAATAGTTTTCATTTTTTCCTGCACTAATTCCATATTGCCTGAACAAAAGGCAATTTTTCTTTCATTAAGACAGGTTTTCAATTGTTTGGAAACCCAGGGTTTTATTATTTGGGAATATTTTAATAGTCTTTGTTTCAAACACACAGTCCTCACAGAATGTAATATACGTGGCGTATAGGTCCGTAAGTTCATTCCCATCCTGGCAGGATTCAAAGAAGGTATCCCAATTTGTGTTGTCAAAGCAGTCCCTGAGTTGATCTTTGTTTATTTCAGACCACACCTGTATCTGCTTGATGACTGGTTTCGTCCTTTTGAGCATAGCTTTATATTTAGGCATGATGTGAATTACATTATGGTCGGATTTTCCGAGGGTGGTCTGCACACCACTTTATATGCCTCAGGGTCCGATTTAACTGTATGGGATAGTCAACATATTGGTGAAAAAGTGGGCAGATGTATAGACAAGTTACATGAGTTAAAGTCCCCAAGGACGAAGCGGGCTGGTCTGCAGAATTGGCGAGTGCATCATTATAGCTCTCTGTTATTTTTTCCCTGCTGCTTCGTCATTTGGTCTGGGCACATACACAAGAATAACAGTAATTTGACCGAACTGTCGCGGGAGGTAGAATGGTCTGAAAGATACAGTCAATATTTCATAGTCCGGTTGTGCACACCTGCTCCCGAACACAATACTGTGCAGCCCAACTATTGTCGACAAATAAACACAGCCCCCCCGATGGTTGTACATGAGCTACGCACAGTTCTGTCTGCTCTTAAGGTGGTATACCCAGACAGAGTTGGAGTTTCATGGTAGTCTTTGAGCCATGATTCGGTCAAACACACAAGGTTGCTCTGTCTGAATTCACAGTCATGCTCAGCTCTTAACGCCAGTTCATCGAGTTTGTTGCTTACCAATCGAACGTTGGTCAGCGTAATGACAGGAAGTGGGAATCTGTTGCCGCGTCTCCAAAGTCGGTGCGTCACACCTCCCCTTGAGCCTCGCTTTTTCCTTGCTTTCTTCCTACTCTCTGGCCATTTAGCAGGCCGTCGGATTTCCACACAGTCGGCAGGAAGAGTTGTTGGGGCTACACCAGTTGATCGTAGGGAGAGCAGGTGCTCGCGGGTGTAAGTGAGGTAGTCCTGACAGCCTGACAGGCAATTCCCAGTTCCAAATGCCGATAGGCAAAGTAGTATCCAAAGAAAAGTGATTTTCATGACACTAAAATCCATAGTGAGATGCTTATTTCTGCATGTGATAGGCTACACATCCAACTAAAGGAATACTCCGTTAAAACACATAAAAAACGAGTCTAAAACACAGACAAACAAATAGTGAGCACAGGCTCGACAGCTGGCCGTGCCCCCGGAATATCTAATATTATTGTGTTATATATCTTTTTGTGCCTACTATATGTTTACAAGGTGAAAAAGCCCAAAGTCCACCCCAAAGGGACTTACCATCTGCATTGCAGTCCTTACCTAGCTTACTGTCCAGTGGCGGTTTCTCTAGGAGGCCAAAGGAAGCCTGGCCTCCCCATAAAAATATAAAACATAATTTAAAATATAAAAACTAAATTTATGATTACCACAGTTGTGTGTTTTACTGATTTTGCCATTTCCCTTATCAAAACATTCCATTATCATTTTCTTCTTTAACTTGTGGAGCGAAACGCGCCCCTCTGTCACTGGGTACGTGGTGCAGTCCTGTCTCTGCTCTGTCTAGTTTGCAGTAAAATGCTACGAATGCTCAAACGCGGCGAGCTTTTCCTGGCATCCCTTAGAGGAAAAGTAAGCATTTTTGGCCAATCAGATTGAAGCTAGGTTTGGCCAAGCTCGACATTGAATGGTCAATTCATTGGAAATAAAAACGATGGAGGCCAGATTGAACCTGGCTTCTCACCAACCACATGCCTCAGACCAAATGCGTAACTATGGTAACTACACGCTATGCGGCTGTGCCAGCCGGTGTTATAGCAGCAAGACTACACAATGTATGGCGAGCCTGAGTTTTTTTTGTGAAAAATGACATAACTGAACTTGCTTTTGAGATACAACTGAAAAATTATACACCAACGGTAGGCCTACAACGAATGGGACTTATGTTATGATGCATCGCATTTCAGACTTTGTTTACGTTCATAAACAACTGTTATGAAACATTCTTACAAGTGTAGGCTCTGTTGTAAAGGCTAATGGTGCTCGGTTAGCACATTAGCAGCATGTTAGAAAGCACAGCTGAAACAATATCAACGGAGTAACATAGTGTTAGCCACGCACGCTAACGCCATTGATAATCAAACCACGGTGCTACTATTATTACAACTAGTTTCACTGCAACCTGTTTCTTGCACATGTCCTGTTAATAAGAATACAGATGTAAATATATGAAGTTGATGCAGATTCTGACAGCTGGATTAACATAAGCTGTCTACATAAAGCTCCCAGCTGAGGTCCTATAATGTTAACGTTAAGCCACAATGCAGGAAACAAGAACAAGTTAATTAATTTCAACAGTCATTATGTAACCATAACGCAATATGATCTCCATACCAAGCTCACTGCCTTCCTTGGTAAAATTAGTAAAATCATCCAGGGTAGCTATATCTTTAGATAATGAAGTTCGGAGGTGTTTGGTGCCCAGCAGAATAACTTCAATTTTATTTGAGTTTAAGATCAGAAAATTGTAGGTCATCCAGGATTTTATATCTTTAATGCATGCTTGAAGTTTAGCTTTCTGACTGGTTTCGTCTGGCTTGATTGACAAGTATAATTGGGTGTCATCCGCATAACAGTGAAAGTTAATTGAGTGTTTCCCTAATAATATTGCCTAGAGGAAGCATATATAAGGTGAATAGAATTGGTCCAAGAACTAAGTCTTGTGGAACGCGCATGGCTAACTTTAAGCGTACCTCACTCTGTAGCTAAAACAGAGAGCTCAACACACAGGGTGGAAAGAGGATCTGCAGCAATGTGCAGCACAACAAAAATATGGTGTTTTTTGAAAATTAAGCCATGTACACCTATTCTGGTACAACCTCTAAATACAATTATGAACCTGAAAATGAGCATAATATGAGCACTTTAACATTAAATAATATTGTTAATATTTTTTATGTGTTTAAACTTGCAGTAAGTTAAGTAAGTTCTTTTTTTGGTTAAGTTCTGCCTCTAGGAGTTCTATGAAAATGATGAATAAAGTGCATAAGGGTGAGGCAGGTATTATAGGCTCTATTCATCATAGAGTAATATACTAATATAAATTTACCAATAAATGTTTCAGTCAATATATCGTGCATCCTGAGTAATTAACATTTGTTGTCTGTGTTTTTGTTAAAGTCTAACATACTGTAATGTATGTTTCCTTTCCTGAGCAGAGACAAACCGAGACAGAAGGATCTGCAGTATGTGAAGGACTATAAACCTCAGACTGAAGGCCAGCAGCTCATGATTCTTCTTCATGGACCAGTTGGAGCTGGAAAGTCCAGTTTCATCAACTCTGTCCAAAGTGTCGTAAAGAGAGAATGTACAGACAAGCTTTGGTGAACAAAACCTCTCACGGAAGTTTCACTAAAAAGGTATTAACAACTTTTGATTGTGTTAATAGTGTAGGAACATTTTATTAAGAGTATGTGTGCATGTGCTAGTTGCAAAAGAGCTGTGTGCCGTCAAATTGAGGAAGTGGTTTAAAGTACTCTGGGTGAACTCTTGATGAACAGAAGGTTAAGTTTAAATCACAAAAATAGTTTAGGCATTAAAAGGTTACGAGAACAAGAAGAGGAAGTTGCACCAGACAGAGCGTGTGTGTGCATGTTGCGACAGAAGAATCTGCCCGGAGACAGGAGGATGACACGAGGAAAAGGATAAAGGTTGAGGGATAAAAAGTTATCAAAAGACTTTGCTTGCGGATCCTGAATGCAGCGCGGTGCCCTTGCAAAAAGATAGCGGAAGGAGAGGGACAATGCTCTTATGTCAGGCTTTATCTCAGTACTGTACATCCAGTGACCCAGACTACTCTAAAATAAATAATGTTTAGAGGGGAAATAAGGGGAAATAAAGTGGATAAGAGATCATAGCATCATTCAACTATTATTCAGGGAGATACGTTTCTGAAAAAGCTACTGCAAATAAACTGTTTAAGGCCCACAGTTGACAAGAGGTCTGACTGCTGCTCCACTTACTTCCTGTTTTTAAACTGAACATTATAGACTGTTATCAAAGCACACAGACACACACAAACAAAAAACAAAAATGCAACTAAAACTGCTTATGCCCCTAAGTTAGAAAGAAAGACAAACCAGATTTGACTTTTGATAGGAGTAGGTATGTAAACCAAAGTCTCCAGTATCAAGTTGCATGCTTCATACGTCCATCCTACACCCTACCTCCTACCAAAGACTAAGTGGGTAATCCTACTTTCTGCCTTGCAGAACAATGAAACAACAAATGACCAGTGCTGTTTCTCCGAAACATTTTGTCAGATTTGTCAAACCATTTTCAGCTCCATTTCTTAAGGTCCGAATCTCCAAATTTGTGATGTGAATGCACCGTCAAACCAGCAAAAATGGATTTGGACACGCCCTAAACACACCTGCGCCAGGCTTCGCACAATGTGGTTAGATCGTTAAAATAGGGCCCCTAACTGTCATCCAGCGATGGGTTTCCGATTCCGCGAGTAATAGTTAGTGACTTAACTTTAGTCACTGTCATTTACTATTATTACAAGTGAACAAAATGCCATTTCATTTGAAGTGTTCATCCCGTCTGCCTGCGCCATTTTCTGACTGACGTTCAGCTGAACTGAGAGAATCTAACCAGCATGTAAGTACTGATTCCTTACAGTATTAATAATAAAATAAAATAACGCAGCATTGTTCTATGAACGTCAGTACTTTTATACTTTAATGTTACTTTAGTGCAGATATATAAAACTTATCTGAGCAGTGAGTTAGACCTGACGTTGACACACATTTCTTAACTGATTAAGTAAAGGCACTTTTTTGTGAGATTTAAAGTGATGGTTCGGAGTAATTCACCCTAGGGTCCTTTGCACCATGACCTCGAGCCAAACACCCCCAGAAGCTTTTTTCACCTGGCGCGAACATTGGGAGAGTTAGCTAGAGTAGCGTTATCAGCTGAATAGCTAAGACGCAGGGCTAATGGACCCACGTTTGTATCTTGTAAGTTACCCCACTAATAATGCCCGAAATGATACCAAACGTCTACAAGTAGTACAAATAGGTTATGCTCTCATAAAACGATGGATTGGAAAGTTTGTAACATTTCCTTTTTAAAAAAATTATTTAATAATACACTTACCTATACAAACAATGTTAATTTTTTTAAAGTTAAAGTTCTCAAACAACACAAAACAAACAAATTTTCCCTTTAATCTTTTATTGTTTTGTATTGGTGAACAATAGTTTTAAACAGTTCTCTTAACTGAAGGACTGCCAGCATAGTTTTCAGGAGCAAGAAATATATGGACAATCCATCCATCAAGGTTGCTGGGAAATATGAGTTCCTCCAACCTTTTGAGGTTTAGGAAGCTTCTTCAGCACATCATTCAGGGAATTTGAACCTATAAAAACAAAGACAAGAGCCATGATGAAAAAAAATCTGAATCGTTAAGCTTTTCAAGCAATGCTAAAATCATACTAAACAGTCCTGAATACATATCCTGGTAACTGTGGCTGATAAGTAAACACATGCCAATTCCTTGTACAGTAAATGTACTTTACTCTTGTATCTTGCTATAGTTGCCATTCAATTGTACTGATATTATGGAATATATTAATTCTGTCACCTGTCCATAACTTTTGGTCAGATTGTCAAGGAACCCCCTCGACTGTAGTTTTGTTGAAGGCTTTAGCTGTGGTTCAATTTACCCCACATCATCTGGCTCACTTTGCCCCATAGTCACCATTTTGGTAAAAACGGCCTAGCTTAGCAATTCAGGCTAACCTTTAGCTTAATGATTCACATGGTTTTATATGTTGACAAATCACCAACATGTACCATACACAACTTTAGACCTAGATACATTTGCTTTGGCACAACAGCTAGTATACCTGCAATGCAGAAAATTTACTTTAACAAGCGAAAAAGTGTTTTGTGGAAAAACGACAACTTACCTCTTGTCCCATGTACTTCTCCTCTTCACAGCAAAATAGAAATTATGGAGTCCTTCAGAATGTATGGTCACATAACTCCAAATGTGAATAGTTGCCTAGAAACAGGGGTGGGTCAACTTACCCACTGGCTCATTTTACCCCTCTCCCCTAATCCAAAGTATTCATCCGTAAGCCCTCGATTTTCTGAAAAGGTACAAACATGCTTCACAGCAAACTTGACAAGCTGGAAAGCTGATGCTAAGCAGGTAATATATTTTGCATTAGCTATGCTAACATAGCTAGTAAGGTAACTGTAGGTTAGCTAACACATTTAACTCCAGTGCTTTTACTAAAAGTCTGATCAGCAGGTTGATGCTCTAAATCTTAAATATATCAATAATATGGCTTGGACCCAAGTACAGAAATGGCGAGGGAGCAGCAGTTAGAGAATGAAAATAATTTAATGACAACACAAAGAGAACTAACAAAAACGTTGAATTTGAAGAGTTTCCCCTTACGGGTTCTAAAGGGGGCTACTTAGTGTCTTCATTAATCAGAGGTGTGTTTTGGGGGGTAACATGCAATCAACCAATCAGAGATCATCTCCCATTCCCTTTAAAAGCCCGCAGGTTTGGACCTTGGAGCATTGCTGTTATGATGGAGGAGTTGCACCGTAATATTTTTATTTGTAATCTTATGTGTGTGTGCTGCTGTGTGTGTGTGTGTATGTGTGTGTGTGTGTGTGTGTGTGTGTGTGTGCGCTGCTGTGCGTTCCTGTGTGTGTAACAAGCATAGTGTGCACAGGCTGTACGCAGCCTAGGAGCATTTTATTAATGCTCTGTTAAAATAACAATGAAATGCTGCGTTATTGACTTTAGACCAGGTTTTGTTGGTCAATGGTGCCATCACTTCTCGCTGTCTCAAGATAGCAATATGCTATCTTGAGGCAGAACTCACCCTGAACACACCTCCCTGTAAGACCAGCCGGCCAGAATGCACCTGAACACACCTCCCTGTAAGACCAGCCCAGAATGCACCTGAACACACCTCCTGTAAGACCAGCACGGCCAGAATGCACCTGAACACACCTCCCTGTAAGACCAACCTAGAATGCACCTGGAACACACCTCCCTGTAAGACCAGCACGCCCATGGGGGACAGATGGGTGCAGGTGCATTTGCTATTTAAACGCGCGTGGCTGGACGGGAAACTGACAACCTCGTCTGTCTTACACTAGCAATGAGTTTAAGTGAGGACAGTGTGTGTGTCGTTTGAGAATTACTGTATATGTGAGGGACTGCGTGTGTGTGTGTTTAAAAGTATACGTGAGAGGACAGTGTGTATTTACGTGTTTAGTGTATGTGAGGACAGTGTGTGTGTGTGTGTGTGTGTGTGTGTGTGTGTGTGAGTGTGTGTGTGTTTAGAGTTAATGCGTGAGGACAGTGTGTGTGTATGAGTGTGTGTGTATGTTTAGAGGTAGCGTGAGGACAGTGTGTGTGATGATGTGTGTGTGTGTGTGTGGGGACAGTGTGTGTGTGTGGAGTGTGTGTGTATGTTTTTAGAGGTGTGCGTGAGGGACCAGTGTGTGTGTGTGTGTGTGTGTGTATGTGTGTGTGTGTGTGTGTGGTGTGTGTGTGTTTAGAGTGTCGCGTGAGGACAGTGTGTGTGATATGTGTGTGTTATGTGTGTGTGGTGAGACAGTGTGTGTGTGTGAGTGTGTGTGTATGTTTAGAGTGTGCAGTGAGGACAGTGTGTGTGTGTGTGTGTGTGTGTGTGTGTGTGAGTGTGTGTGTGTGTTTAGAGTGTATACGTGAGGACAGTGTGTGTGTGTGTGTGTGTGTGTGTGTGTGTGTTTAGAGTGTCGCGTGAGGACAGTGTGTGTGTGTGTGTGTGTGTGTGTGTGTTTTAGAGTGTACACTGAGTACAGTGTGTGTGTGAGTTGTGTGTTTTAGAGTATATGTGAGGACAGTGTGTGTGTGTATTGTGTTTCAAGTATCGTGAGGATAGTGTGTGTGTGTGTGTGTGTGTGTGTTTTAAAGTATAACGTGAGGACAGTGTGTGTTTGTGTGTGTGTGTGTGTGTGTCGTTTAAAGTATAAATGAGGACATGTGTGTGTGTGTTTGTGTGTTTGAAGTATCACGTGAGGATAGTGTGTGTGTGTGTGTGTGTTTAAAGTATACGTGAGGACAGTGTGTGTTTGTGTGTGTGTGTGCATTTAAAGTATACATGAGAACAGTGTGTGTGTGGTTAAAATGTACATGAGGACAGTGTTGTTTGGGGTGTGTGTTTACAGTATATGTGAGGACAGTGTGTGTGTGTGTGTGTGTGTGTGTGTGTTTGGAAGTATCACGTGAGGATAGTGTGTGTGTGTGTGTTTAAAGTATAACGTGAGGACAGTGTGTGTTTGTGTGTGTGTGTGTGTGCGTTTAAAGTATACATGAGGAACAGTGTGTGTGTGTGTGTTGGAAGTATCATTATGAGGATAGTGTGTGTGTGTGTGTGTGTGTGTGTGTGTGTTTAAAGTATATGTGAGGACAGTGTGTGGTTTGTGTGTGTGTGCGTTTAAAGTATACATGAGGACAGTGTGTGTGCGTTTAAGTACATGTGAAATCTGCATACATTTTAAAGGTTCAGCCTTTTTCTGTTTTTGTTCTGTACTTCTGTGTTTTGCATGAGAAAAAAATAAATGCAATCCATGCAATGTGTGTGTGTGTGTTAAAGTATACATGACGTCGTGTGTGTGTGTGTTTGTGTGTGTATTTAAAGTATACGTGGAATTGTGTTTTAAAGAGTATCGTGTGTCGTTAAAATGGACGTGAGGACTGTGTGTGCTTAGAGTGTACGTGAGGACAGTGTGTGTGTGGTTAAAATGTGTGTGAGGACTATGTGTGTGTTTAGAGTGTACGTGAGGACAGTGTGTGTGTGGTTAAAATGTGTGTAGGGACTATGTGTGTGTTTAGAGTGTCGTGAGGACAGTGTGTGTGTGGTTAAAATGTCGTTGAGGACTATGTGTGTGTTTAAAGTATGCATTGAGGACAGTGTGTGTGTGGTTAAAATGTGTGTGAGGACTATGTGTGTGTTTAGAGTGTACGTAGGGACAGTGTGTGTGTGGTTAAAATATGCATTGAGGACATATGTGTGTGTTTAGAGGTATGCGTGAGGACAGTGTGTGTGGTTAAAATGTACGTGAGGACTGTGTGAGTGTGTTTAGAGTGTACGTGAGGACATGTGTGTGTGGTTAAAATGTGCGTGAGGACTGTGTGAGTGTGGTTAAAATGTACGTGAGGACTGTGTGTGTGCATTTTAAGCATATGTGAAATCTGCATACATTTTAAATGTTCAACCTTTTCTATTTTTGTACTTCTGTGTTTTTGCATGAGAAAAAAACTGGTTGTCTGGTTCCCACTGATTGTGTTGATTTCACTTCATTGTACTTCACACACGCCTGCGATCAAGCATAACGGTAAGCCTGCAGTGTTAGTGTAATAGCAAAATAATCTGTCTACACACTATTCATTTGTTTATTTTCTTGACTCTCTTTCTAATCTTACTACACTTCATCTAAATACGTAGCGATTATTAGAAAATTGGTATATCCCTGTGTGTTTTCTTGCTTACGGGGCTGGCCTTTCTTGGTTTATGCCAGTATTTAAGAAGCCATTATAATATATATATATATATATATATATATATATATATATACTGTTACGTTATTACAAGTGACTGTATACATTTCTCCAATATAGCCCCTGGACTCTCATTCTTCCTTTGACTTTCTTCCAGTACAAAAGCAGGTATTACTTTTTGTTTTTCTATAATGTTTGTTCTTTTATGTTTACATACTAAATTCTGTTTTTGTGAACTGATTATTGTAACATTGCTAATTTAAAGAATATAATAAGGAAAAATGATGAATCCTTTAAAAAGGCATTGTGTAATCTCCTTATAAGTTTTTTGGTTAACCCTCATGTTGTCCTCAGGTCAAATTTGACCCATTTTCAAAAGGTTCTACATCAGAAATTTGGGTTTCTTTGTGTTTCAGTTGGTAGAGCAGACGCATATATACTGAGAGGTTTATGCCTCGGCGTAGAGGTCCAGGGTTGGAGTCCGACCCTTGAACTTTCTTCGCATGTCTTCCCCTCTCTCTCTCTCCCTCTTTCTCACCTAGCTGTCCTGTCCATTAAAGGCAGAAATGCCCACAATAATAAAAATAAAGTAACACAGATGGTTCCATGAAATTCACACTCTACAAGTAGCTGGATCAGTTCAGTAATACTAACATTGACTTTTTGGGTATTTTATCCATTTTTTCCTAAACTTTGAGTGACAGTCGTCGTCATGTATACTTTCTACATTTCTTTAAACACTAAAATTAGATAACATTTCATAAAGGATACATGAAGTTTACTGACTATAAATCCAAAAATTTGTTTACAAATAAGTGGTAACAAGTTGGTGTAAGTGTATACTGGTGGTACTGGTGGTATGCTCAATCAATTATATTGTGTTTGGTTGAGATTCAGTCATGACATACATTACCATTAAAAAAAAACTAAATTATGTTTTACAGACTATATGAGTGAATTTACAGATGTATAACATGTTTAACTTTCTGCTAATAGCTTAAAACTAATTTTTTTAAGCTTTAACTATTTTATTATTTGGATAATTTTTTAATCTGCTCCTTCCAATCATCTTCCAACACATTTTCAATGTATTTTTCCAAAAACATAAAAACTCTTTTTACTTAGTGGATTTAATATTAATAATAATAATAAGTCAAGGTAAATAATAAATGTGACCGCTGTACTGTAATTTAACATTGATATATTAAAAAATCTTTTCCCACCGAGCTGTTCAGTCACCTTTACAATTTATTCAAATTTTTTCTCAGTTTTACTGTTTTGCTCTGCAGCCATGGAAGGATTCCTCAGGTGTTCATGTTTTACAATAAAACCGTTACAGGTAAGATTGTTTCTCAAAATTAGAAATAGCATTCATAAAAGGTTATACAACTGTTGTAAGATTTTTTGTCTTACAAGAATGTGTATCATACTTGTCAGTTTTCAGTGAAAATTGGAGGAAAATAAACTGGGGGTGAGTGTGTCTCTCTTTATCTGTCCTATTTTTATGTCCTATGCTCTCGAATTACTAATGCATGCTCGCTTAATACAACTTATCAAGAATATTTGTGCAAAAGTTATTAATAATAATTTGTGCTCTCATATGATCAAATCAGGCATGTTCTTGAATAACTTATTTATTCGTTCACAATCGGAGTGCTCATATTATGCTTTTTGGCTTTTTCCCTTAACATATTGTGTTATATATCATTATTATTATTATTATTATTATTATTGTTATATCTTTCTGTGCACATTATAGGTTTACAAGGTGAAAAGACCCAAAGTCCACCCCAAAGGGACTTACCATCTCCAACAGAAAACACACTGTTCACCAACTGCTCCAAACAGCTCTATTGTAGTCCAGCCTTTACTTCAGAGACACACGTGGGTCACTTTGTAACACACGTTATAATGCTCGCCTAGCTGCTAGCATGGCACTCCCTCATACTCTGCTTCTGACTGGCTAGTAGTCCTTACCTAGCTACTGTCAGGGCACGCCCTCATACTCTGCTTCTGACTGGCTAGTAGTCCTTGCCTAGGTACTGTCAGGGCACACCCTTATACTCTGCTTCTGACTGGCTAGTAGTCCTTACCTAGGTACTGAGCATGTGTGACTCCCAACAAAGATGGAACAGAAGTGAGATGTCTCACTCTGTAGCTATAACAGAGAGCTCAACACACAGGGGAAAAAAAGGAGCTGCAGCAATGTGCAGTACAACAAAAATATGTTTGTTTTTTTGAAAAATTAAACCATGTACACCTATTCTGGTACAACCTCTAAATACAATTATGAACCTGAAAATGAGCATAATATAACTACTTTAACATGACATAATATTGTTAATATTTTTTAATGTATTTAAACTTACAGTAGGTAAGTTCTGCCTCTAGGAGTTGCTCTATCAAAATGATCACTATAGTGCATAAGGGTGAGGTAGGTATGATAGGCTCTATTCATCATAAAGTAATATACTAATATCAATTTACCAATAAATGTATCAGTCAATATATTGTGCATCCTGAGTAATTTACATTTGTTGTCTGTGTTTTGTTAAAGTCTAACATACTGTAATGTATCTTTTCTTTCCTGAGCAGAGACAACCAGAGTGATCTACAGTATGTAAAGAACTATAAACCTCAGACTGACGGCCAGCAGCTCAGGATTCTTCTTCATGGACCAGTTGGAGCTGGAAAGTCCAGTTTCATCAGTTCTGTCCAAAGTGTCTTACAAGGCACAATGTGCACATAAGCTTTGGCAGACAACACCTCTTGCAGCTGTTTCACAAAAAGGTATTAAAAACTTTTGATTGTATTGATAAAACAAAACAAATTAATTATGGCATATAAAACATTGCAATAGTAAGATGTTTAATCAAAATTATCAGGGGTCCGAGCCCAAGGAGGCAGGGGATCCATGCTTGCAAGGCAAAAAAGTTTCACTACAGCCTAAACTGTGCACGCTCGGGGGTGATGCCATTTTCAACACTGGTCTAGAACTAAAATAAACTATGTTTAGAGGGGGGAATAAAACCGTGAATAAGAGATCATAGCACCATACAACTATTATTCAGGAAGATACTGTATGTTTCTGAAAAAGCTACTAGTTTAAGGCCCACAGTTGACAAGAAGTCTGACTGCTGCTCCACTGACTTCCCGTTTGTTAAACTGAACATTTTAGACTTTTATCAAAGCACAAAAACAGACACACACAAACAAAAAAACAGCTAACACGCAGGAATTTAGGAAGAGCTGTCAATCTGCTATCAAGTTAGTGCAACTAAAACTGCTTATGCCCCTCAATCAGAAAGAAAGACAAACCAGATTTGACTGTTGATAGCAAACCACAAACTGTTGATAGTAAACCACGGTCAATATATACTTGCATAATTCATACATCCATCCTACACCCCTACCTCCTACCAAAACTAAAGGGGTATAAGAACTTAATCTTAATGAAACAATAAATGACCAGTGCTGTTTCTCTTAAACATTTTGTCAGATTTGTCAATCCATTTTCAGCTCCAGTTCCTAAGGTCCGAATCTCCAATTTTTGGGATTTGAATGCAAAGCAGACTAACCACATTCATCCCAGTCTAATGGTAGGAGTCAGTGGAATGGTATACGTTATTGAATCTATTGATTCAATAACGTAACCAAACCAATCAAGGCAACGGTACAATATCCAATATGCAGAAGATGGGGTCAGAAATACCGGCAATAAAACAGGAAACACTGGAAACAAACACTAGGACACACTGGAAAGTGAAACACACAAGGAATAACAACATCATGGCAGGGAACAGTGAAACAAGGGGGTATATATACATGGGTGATGGGAAGACAACTACATACACAGGTGAATCACATTAGGATGGGGACAGTCAATCATAAAATGCAGGAAACAAACAAAGACAGGAAGACAAGTGACCAGGGATGTAACCAAACAGTAGATTACAAAATACAACAGGAAGTCCATGAAAACAAACAGAAAACATGAAAACAACTAAAACACAGAAACTTGACACAGGGACTAGAATTTAATTTCCCCGTTGTTGCGTTCACCAGAACAGCCCAGTGTCTGGCAGTTCATGAAATGGTAACGTTCGAAAATCGGGACCTGTACACGAAATAAACGAGAAAATCGTGACCTGTACACGAAATAAAGGAGAAAATCGTGACCTGTACACGAATCACTAAATCAAAATAACATGACTATTTTACAAACTTGCGTGAGACCAAGGTTGCCACATTTTGTGATCATAAATATGGAATTCCTGCATAAATGTCACAGACTATTAAATCTGTCTGCTAAATGCTGATTGTAAACTGTAAAAAAAGCAATCTTTATATGTGATATACTGTATGTAGCTATATGTAACCAAGATTAAACTGTTCAATGACAGACAAAATTATCAGAATTAATCTATAGAATGAAATGGAACTAAACTCAATTAATGATTCCAAAACTGCAAGAAAAAGCAAACTACCGGTATATAATACAGTTAACTATATGGTAGCTGGGTATTGATGTGTTGTTTTTGCTCAAAATGATCATAATAATTGTGCTAACTCTTCATATATTCTTTATAGTACACAACCTACAAGGTTCAAAAAGACCCACATACCTTATACCCTTTTGTCTTTAATGACATCATGGGCCTGGCTACGGATAAAGGTGTCTCAGTGGACGACGTCAAACTGGCTCTGAAGGGACACATGAAGGAAGATTATGAGGTACAGTTGCTCCAGAAATATCTTCCACAAATTTAGTGAATGGGATTATTTTAAATTATATTAAATTATTTGTTTATAGGCTACATGGTACAACCGTTCTTTAACATGGACTTACATTTCTTTTGCAGTTTAATCCTGAATCAACATTGTCAGAGGATAATCCATTCTACAACAACTGTCCAACTACCAATGACAAAGTGCATGTTCTGGTTTGTGTCATTGATGCCAACACAATAACTTGCATGACTGAACAAATTTTGAAAAAGATTCGCGACATCAGGACTGAAGCCAATAAACTGAGTGAGAGCAGAAATATGTTTATTCTTCACTACTTAAAGTGATGGTTTGGAGTAATTTCAGCCTAAGGTCCTTTGCACCATGACCTTGAGCCAAACAATCCAAGAAAAACATTTTCCTGTAACTTTGTTTATAGTTTCTGTAATCCCAGAACAGCAGATGTGGTCTGTCTGTATTTGTGTCAGTTACAGGACTAGTTTTGTGTTCTTCTGGCAGATATTCCTCAAGTGGCCATTTTCACCAAGATTGATGCGGTTTGTCCTGAAATCAAAGAAGATGTCAAGAATGTCTACAAGGTCAAGTCCCTGAAGGATAAGGTATGTTTCATTAGTAGTATTACTAATTTTTTATAGAATCACAGTTGAAAATTGAGTTATACGGTAATACAATTTTTAATATGAGCACAGTAGTTTGGAAAATATTGGTAAAAAAAGCTTTAGAGAGAAGTTCAAATCCTTTTTTTCCAATATCTGCACAAAGTTATTTTTGATGGTCATTATTATTGCTGGTCTACTTATCTGCTTAATAAGGTCATTATCTGTCCAATTGATCGTATCAGTACAGTGAAAACAAAAGCCTCAATAGTTCAAAGGTCTGAGATGTAATTTGTTTGTTTTTTAAACATAGATGGAGAAGTTCAGTGTAGATGTGGGAATTCCAATTAAGAGCATCTTCCCTGTGAAGAACTACCATAATGAAATCAACCTCAACACTGACATTGACTCACTGATCCTGAGCGCCCTGATTAACATCATCAACTTCGGAAATGATTGCATCTTCCACAAGAGTCCAAACAATGAAATTTGGAGGTCAATAAACTGGGGGTGAGTGTGTCTCTCTTTATCTGTCTTATCTTTTTTACCAAAGACTGTTCTCGAATTACTAATGCAAGCTCGCTGAATACAACTAATCAAGAATTTTTGTGCAAAAATTAATAATTTCTGCTCTCACCTGATCAAATCAGGCATGTTCTTGAATTACTTATTTAATTATTTGTGCCACAATTTAAAGTGCTCATATTATGCTTTTTTTGGCTTTTTTCCTTTTCCTTTATTGTGTTATATATATTTTTGTGCATGTTATAGGTTTACAAAGTGAAAAAGCCCAAAGTCCACCCAAAGGGACTTACCATCTCCAACAGAAAAACAGTGTTCACCAACTGCTCCAAACAGCTCTATTGTAGTCCAGCCTTTACACACGTTATAATGCTCGCCTAGCTGCTAGCGTGACACACCCTCATACTCTGCTTCTGACTGGCTAGTAGTCCTTACCTAGGTACTGTCAGGGCACGCCTTCATACTCTGCTTCTGACTGGCTAGTAGTCCTTACCTAGGTACTGTCAGGGCACGCCTTCATACTCTGCTTCTGACTGGCTAGTAGTCCGTACACTAGGTACTGTCAGGGCGGCACTCATACTCTGCTTCTGACTGGCTAGTAGTCCTTACCTAGGTACTGTCAGGGCAGGGCTCATACTCTGCTTCTGACTGGCTAGTAGTCCTTACCTAGGTAATGTCAGGGCACGCCCTCATACTCTGCTTCTGACTGGCTAGTAGTCCTCACCTAGGTACTGTCAGGGCACGCCCTCATACTCTGCTTCTGACTGGCTAGTAGTCCTTACCTAGGTACTGTCAGGGCAGCCCTCATACTCTGCTTCTGACTGGCTAGTAGTTCTTACTGAGATGCCTCAATCTGTAGCTAAAACAGAGAGCTCAACACACAGGGTGAAAAGAGGAGCTGCAGCAATGTGCACTACAACAAAAATATGGTGTTTTTTGAAAATTAAACCATGTAAACCTATCCCGTACAAGGGGTGAGGTAGGTATTATAGGCTCTATTCATCATAAAGTAATTTACTAATATAAATTTTCCAATAAATGTATCAGTCAATATATCGTGCATCCTGAGTAATTTACATTTGTTGTCTGTGTTTTGGTAAAGTCTAACATACTGTGATGTATGTTTCCTTTCCTGAGCAGAGACGAACAGAGACAGAGTGATCTGCATCAACCCTGTGTCTGCCGCAGCAGGATTCTTCTTCATGGACCAGTTGGTGCTGGAAAGTCCAGTTTCATCAACTCTGTCCACAGTGTCGTAAAAGAGAGAATGTACAGACAGGCTTTGGTGGACAACACCTTTCGTGGCTGTTACACCAGAAAGGTATTAACAACTTTTGATTTTATTGATAGACAAAAACAAATTAATCATGCAACCTAGTCTCACAGAATTCTGTGAAATGAACACTGCCACGTAACTCAAAATCTGTGGAAGTTTCATGGAATCACCGAAAATTCTGTGATGGGCCCACGGAAGCGATGCCTATGTAAGTCAAGGACAGGCATCATCCGTGGTCTACGCACAGATTGCCTGGCTGCAGCAGAGAAGCTGTATAGCTTTGCTATTATTGGTATTTTTAACCTCTGTTTTAATCAACATTTCATTACCAGATCTTATCATGGGTTATATGTATTTCTTGTATATGTTATTATTTCAGTCTATTTCGGCCAGGGAAGCTGGATTGCTTTGTTGTTTATTGATCTTTTTAAAACTATAATGCTACATCTATCAACATATATTTAGATGTTATCATAGTATGCATTTCTTTATTTTAATAATATTATTTCGGTCTTATTACCGGTGAAATATTACAGTAGGCCTATGCTGTAACACAGAACACTATACGATATGATCCGAGCTGGGCAAAGCTGATATTCCACAATGCAATGCGAGCATTCATATCAGAGAATGGGACAGCGATCAGCAGGTCTTTAACGACAGTAGCGCTTCAATGTACATATATAATCAGTGGTTTTGTCACCAGCTACAACACGTTGCTCTGTTCCTAAGGGACCGTTCAATAATTATGGAATGGACCACCGGAGGAAAACAGGGAAGGGTCATGTCTTTTTATTCTTTGTTGAGGGGAGGGTCACACAATGTTTTTTAGTTTAGGAGGGGGGGCACCAAATTTTTTATTCATGAAAACAGCTACATTTCAAAGTGGCTTGTTTGGTGCATATTTTTCCATGTAGCTCTCAGTCTCGGCCCCCCATTGCTAGAGAACATATGAGTTTGTGACTGAAGGAGGCTCCGCTGTCTGCGCGCTGACGCACGGCACAGGTGCGCACCCACCAAGCAAAACACATTTGTCTTTTTGAGACTCTGCAGTCCTCCTGAGTGAAGCTGTCATGGAGAAATCGAAAAACTTCTGAATTGACGTCCTGCTTGCTGACGAGACCAACTTTGTGAGCCGAGACCTCTCTCCTGGTCTGAGCAGAGACAGCCCTGCAGGTAGCCCGTTATCCTGCCACCACGCAGACACTACGTCGCACAACCTCAAGGAATAATCCACAAACCTGGTGTCCTAAATCTCCCGCATGCAGGTCTTGCTTCAATTCTGAGCATGTATCATGCCCCTATGTACCCATTATCCACGTTGGGTGGACAGCACCCCTTGTTTGCATACATCGGTTTCACACAACTTACATAGACCTACCCAGAGCACCTAAAGGCAGCTGCCATGGTGGGATCTCTATCCCTGGAGCACTGGTTCCGTGCATGATGCCACGACTACCAGATTACAGTAGTAGGCTATATGATGAAATAAAATGATTTCATAGGCCGAAAATATTCAGACTTTAAAACACAAGAGAATTAGTACATACTTATTGTTTATCCTGACCAGGTTTCATTTCCAAACACAGGCATACATCTGTAATTCAAGAACCGTTTTCCGTTATCAGTTTTTACAGTTTTTATTGAGCTCTGAAGAACCGCTGAGGTGTTGTAAACTCATTGAACACACTGACTGTCAAATAAAACTGCAGTTCATTTTTGACTTATAGTGAGTAAATCTACTGATATGGCCACCAGAGATGGGAAGTAACGAAGTACAAATACTTCGTTACTGTACTTAAGTAGATTTTTCGGATATTTCTACTTTACTTTACTATTTTTTTTTGTGGCGACTTTTTACTTTTACTCCTTACATTTTAACACGAATATCGGTACTTTCTACTCCTTACATTTTAAAAATTGGCTCGTTACTTTGTTTTTGTACAAGAGGTCGTAATGTCGGAGAATAAGCGCGGACACGCGCCTCAAAACCGCGAGCGGGCGCGTGCGCCACACAGAAAAAAGTGAGAAAAAAGAAAGAGAGACTGCTGTCCGGAGGATAATCAGTTGAGATGGTGTGTGTGCGTCCTTGAGAACTGTAAGTAGTATAACTTATGTTGTCAGTTAATGTAAGCCTGTTGTTGTATTGGTCTATAGTTCCTGTACAGTTAAAGTAGGTTAGCTAGTGATTTAGTTGTTTGTGTTCTTCACCTGTTAGCTAGGTCTCACGTTGCTTGTAAAGCATCAAAAGAGAGAAGTTGTCTCTGTCCGTGTTTACAGACACACCTGGGGGGGGAGGGGGGCGAAGTTTGAAACCAGCATCAGCTTCAAATACGGTCCTAATCTAGTCCTCACTAGCAAGTTTCAAATAATTTCACTGGAGTTACCGTTATTATTTTTCACGTGATCAATACCGAATTCAAACTAATTGGATGGGAATATACTGTAGGCTACGTTGCATGTAACGCACCACTACAAGACGACTCGACATATTCGGCCGCATTCTGCATTCATTTGCGGCAAATAATTGCAGCTTGATGGTGGTAGCGTTAGCACTAGTAGTATGGACGGCGACATGATTGAAAATGAAGAAAACAGAGATCCCAGAGATTAGGCAGACAAGCAGCAAGACATTCCCAATCATCCCTGGCCTTATCTGAGAGAGATGTTTGAGATAGGCTAGGAGGCATCAAGTATGACTCCTGGCCAATGTGCTGTGTAACTCTAAAAGTATGGGGAACTTCTTAATTAATCTATGTTTAGTAATTCATATTGTATCCTTTATTTTCTTTCTATATTTGAGCACACACACACACATACATGTAGATTCCTTTAAATGTTAAGGGGACAATTAAAAAAGAGAAACATGATCTGTGAATTCTCACAGAATCACAATTGAATTCATATCTTGCTACTCAGTCAGAATCTTATTTAGCTGGAGTCCCAGTCTCTGTCACAATAATCATATATGTGATGTTTGGCAGACATCCATTTAAAATGTAGACAATGGCATATAAAGAGCCTGGTTTTATGTCCACTGAAGTTTCTCATCTTGCACTCTAGTAACGTGTGTGGTCCAGGTAGCTTTGCATAAAAAGTGGTTGTCATTCGCAAGGCTACTTTTACTTTTATACTTTAAGTACATTTCAAAGCCTGTACTTTGTTACTTTTACTTAAGTAAAGAAGTTAAATCAGTACTTCTACTTTTACCAGAGTATTTTTTAACACAAGTATCTGTACTTCTACTTAAGTACGGGAAGTGAGTACTTTTGCCATCTCTGATGATAGCTGAGGTCCAGAGCTTTCTAGAACAGCTGGTCCTATGTGTTTAGTACCTTCTGTTGCTAAGTGACAAGCCTTCAAACATGTACTGGGTTTAAGGTTCAGAGGTCAATATTTCAAAGCAGGAGTGATGTATCCTCTTCAGACTGACATATGTTACTCTCCAGGTTGAGACCGTTCCAACGATGTGTTTGCTATAGTCCTACGACAACATTATCATGGAGACCACGTTGCAGGCGATACTTTATTGTCCCCAGGGATATTTGCCTTGAGTTCCAATGCTTCACACATAACACTTGACATATTGTCTTATCATACAGCTGACATACTTACAATAAAAAACAACATGAACAAAGTGATATAGGCTAGACTGAAGCACATCACACAGCCACAATATATTGCTCATCTTTCACAAACAAGCAACCTACACACAACCCTATGCATCATATCATTAAGATATTGCACAACCAGCCTCAAGCAATATTATTTAACATTTTAATTGAGGTAGGTCCAAATTAGGCCTATAGTTTGGAAATATTTAGTTTACATTGGGGTGCCAGCAGAGGATAAGAGCTACTTGGCATGGAGCATAAAGATAGATCAGACCATATTCTCCGTGCTTGCCTGGAGAGACTGGTTTCTATTCCTCTCCACAACCCTTCATGACAGTAACCTGAAAAGCAAGCTTTAAATGAGATGTTTTTAGATATTGTCATACTTTCTGACGTAGGAATATGCTCTGTAATGCAGCCTTGTATAACATAAACCCTCTGATTCACCGTGGGTGTCTGCTCTAAATTATAACACACGCTTTCAACACGGGCCTTCCAGCCAAAGGTGTTGTCTATATAAATCACCAAGGTGCCTATAGGAGCAGAGCCGATGGATTGGTTCATCATTTATGACCTCTGATACCCTCTGACCCATGTCACAACCAACTCCTCAGTTTGTGAAAAACATGCCAAAACAAAGCTATATACATCTCTCTGTGAATAAAAACCTCGGCAACAATCTGCTTATCCTTTTAATTTCCTGAAAATGCTTCCTAAAACTAGTCCCTTCTTAATTTTGAAAAGGTAGTCTCAGTAAAGGCTACAAAGGTTAGGATGGCTACAAGCTGTAACCACAGTGATTGATATGAGGATCATCTTCTGAATATAATAATTAATATGTTAGGCCTACCATGAATTGATATTTCAAAAAAGTCATTTATTTCTTCATTTTGTGTTTCTCTGTTCATTGCACCATCCAATATTACCTGGCACATATTGTGGAATCTGTTCTGCATGTCTGAATGATAAATGGTGCTAATAAAAATGTATCTAAAAAAAAGAAGTCATTTATTTAAAAAAACTAATAATGCAGTGTGAAGTTATATCAAACAAAGTCCCACACATAAATATTCTCATGTTATTTTTCCCTTTAAATAACGATGCATAAATAAAATAAAAAATGTAAATGCTTGTCTTTGTAAATAGTTTATTTTTTGTTTTTCACAACAGATCAATAAATAAAAGGAAATAAGTCAAAGAGGCAATTTGGCTGTAGTTCTAAACACTCAACTGTAGTTTTTTTTATATAGGCCTAGTATTTTTATGCGACAAGGCAAATCAAAGTGCTTAGCATAAAGCACAATTTTTTCATTATTGGTATTTATATTGTACAAATTCTCATGTACAACGTGCAGCAATCTTTTACAGACGCAGAGTGGTAATTACTACGTCACTTCCGGAGTATTCAGCTGATTTTTTTAAAACGTTATTACGGTGCATAACTTACTAGAACAAAGCTGAACAACGTGTTGTTGCTGGTGACAAAACCACTGACTGTATATATGTACATTGAAGCGCTACTGTCGTTAAAGACCCGCTGATCGCTGTCTGATTCTCTGATATGAATGCCTGCATTGCATTGTGGGATATTGGCCCATATCGTATAGTGTTCTGTCTTACAGCATAGGCCTACTGTAATAATTTACTGGTAATAAGACCAAAATAATATTATTAAAATAAAGAAATGCATACTATGATAACATCTAAATAAATGTTGATAGATAGTAGCGTGATAGTTTTAAAAATATCAATAAACAACAAAGCAATCCAGATTCCCTGGCAATAAGACTGAAATAATAACATTAACATTCTGCAGCGTGACTGGCAGAAAGAAACGAGCTGTGATCAGGGAATCTGTGCGTAGACCACAGATGATGCCTGTCGTTGACTTACATAGACTTCGCTTTCGTGGGCCCATCACGGAATTTTTGGCAATTCCGTGAAACTGCCACAGATGTTGAGTTAAGGGGCAGTGTTTATTTCACGGAATTCTGTGAGACCAGGTTGAATTATGGTATATAAAACATTGCAACAGTAGAATGCATAATCACAATTTATCACAAAAAAAAAGTGAACTACCGGTATATAATACAGTTAACTATATGTTAGATGGGTATTGATGTGTTGATTTTTGCTCATAATTATCATAATAATTGCATTAACTCTTCATATATGCTTTATAGTACACGACCTACAAGATTCAAAAAGACCCAGAGACCTTTTGCCCTTTTGTCTTAAATGACATCATGGGCCTGGGTCCAATCAAAGGTGTCTCTGTGGATGATGTCAAACTGGCTCTGAAGGGACGCGTTAAGGAAGGTTATGAGGTACAGTTGCTCCAGAAATATCTTCCATAAATTTAGTGAATGGGATTATTTTAAATTATATTCAATTATTTGTTTATAGGCTACATGGTACAACCGTTCTTTAACATGGACTCATATTTGTTTTGCAGTTTAATTTTGAATCAACGCTGTCAGAGAAGGATCCTAAATTTTACAACAAACATCCGACTGCCAATGACAAAGTGCATGTTATGGTTTGTGTCATTGATGCCAACACAGTAGCTAACATGACTGACAAAATTGTGAAGAAGATTCGCGAGATCAGGACTGAAGCCAATAAACTAAGTGAGAGCAGAAATATGTTTATTCTTCACTACGTAAAGTGCTCATATTATGCTTTGTAGTCCTTACCTAGATACTGTCAGGGCACGCCCTCATATTCTGTTTCTGACTGGCTAGTAGTCCTTACCTAGGTACTGTCAAAGTAAAAGTAAATGTAAAAAATATTCTGGTTCAACCTCTATAGTTATGACACTGAAAATGAGCATAATTTGAGCACGTTAAGATTCTATAGCTCATACTCCTTGAAAAAAAAACACATTCCTGTATCTTTGTTTGTAGTTTCTGTAATCCCAGAACAGCAGCTGTGGTCTGTCTGTATTTGTGCCAGTTACAGGACTAGTTTTGTGTTCTTCTGGCAGATATTCCTCAAGTGGCCATTTTCACCAAGATTGATGAGGCCTGTCCTGAAATCAAAGAAGATGTCAAGAATGTCTACAAGGTCAAGTCCCTGAAGGAGAAGGTATAATTCATTATACCTACCTTATGTTGTTGTGATTAAAGCAACTATAGAAATGCATCTACAGGATATGGTTTCATTTTGCCAATTCACTCAGTATTACGAATTTGACATTGAATTACCGTTGAAAATTGAGTTATACGGTAATAACATTTTTAATATGAGCACAGGAGTTTGGAAAATACTGGGGGAAAAGCTTGAGAGAGAAGTTACATTTTTTTTCAATATGTTGATGGTCATTATTATTGCTGGTCTACTTATCTGCTTAATAAGATCATTATCCGTCCAATTGATTGTACCGGTACAGTGAAAACAGATGACTCAATAGTTCAAAGGTCTGAGCTGTAATTTGTTTGTTTTTTAAATGTAGATGGAGAAGTTCAGTGGAGATGTGGGAATTCCCATGAACTGCATCTTCCCTGTGGAGAACTACCATGACGAAATCGACCTCAACAGTGACATTGACTCGCTGATCCTGAGTGCCCTGAAACACATCATCAACTTTGGAGATGATTGCATCAACTTCCACAAGAGTCCAAAAAATGAAATTTGGAGGTCAATAAACTGGGGGTGAGTGTGTCTCTCTTTATCTGTCCTAATTTTATTACCAAAGACTGTTCTCGAGTTACTAATGCAAGCTCGCTGAATACAACTAATCAATACTTTTTGTGCAAAAATTAATAATTTCTGCTCTCATATGATCAAATCAGGCATGTTCTTGAATTACTTATTTAATTATTTGTGTGCCCTATTTAAAGTGCTCATATTATGCTTTTTGGCTTTTTTCCTTTTCCTTTATTGTGTTACATATATTTTTGTGCATGTTATAGGTTTACAAAGTGAAAAAGCCCAAAGTCCCCCCTCCCCAAAGAGACTTACCATCTCCAACAGAAAACACTGTTCACAAACTGCTCCAAACAGCTCTATTGTAGTCCAGCCTTTACTTCAGAGACAAACGTGGGTCACTTTGTAACACACGTTATAATGCTCGACTAGTTGCTAGCATGGCACGCCCTCATACTCTGCTTCTGACTGGCTAGTAGTCCTTTCCTAGATACTGTCAGGGCACGCCCTCATACTCTGCTTCTGACTGGCTAGTAGTCCTTACCTAGGTACTGTCAGGGCACGCCCTCATACTCTGCTTCTGACTGGCTAGTAGTCCTTACATAGCTACTGTCCAGTGGCGGTTTTTCTAGGAGGCCAAAGGAAGCCTGTATATATATATATATTATATTTATAAAAATATAAAACATAATTTAAAATATAAAAACTAAATTTATGATTACCACAGTTGTGTGTTTTACTGATTTTGCCATTTCCTTTACCAAAACATTCCATTATCATTTTCTTCTTTAGCTTGTGGAGCAAAACAGCGCCCCTCTGTCACTGCGTTCGTGGTGCAGTCCTGTCTCTGCTCTGTCTAGTTTGCAGTAAAATGCTACGAATGCTCAAAGGAGGCGAGCTTTTCCTGGCATCCCTTAGAGGAAACATTTTAGATTGAGGCCAGGTTTGGCCGTGCTCGACATTGAATGGTCAATTCATTGGAAATAAAAAAACGAGGGAGCACAGGTTGAACCTCTCACCAATCACATGCCTCAGACCAGATAACTGCGTAACTATGGTAACTACACGTAAGACTACGCAATGTATTGCGATCCTGAGGTTTTTTTTGTGAAAAATGACTTTTTGACTTATGACTTGATTAGTCATAGTATCAAATCATAAATCATAAGAGTTATCTCGAGACACTTTACAGATAGAGTAGGTATAGACCACACTATAATTTACAGATAGAGTAGGTCTAGACCACACTCTATAATTTACAAAGCCCCAACAATTCCAGTAATTCCCCCAAGAGCAAGCATTCATTGCGACAGTGGCGAGGAAAAACTCCCTTTTAGGAAGAAACCTCAGCAGACCCAGACTCTTGGTAGGTGCTGTCTGAAGGTGCCGGTTGGGGGTGTGATGAACAGTGGCAATTATAGTCACAATAAAGATAATGGAACAGTGACCAGAAATACTAGTTGTAGTAGTTCATGTCATAGCATAGGGCACTGCACGGCGTTACAGGATGTAGCGTGGCACAGCAGAGCATAGCTGGACGTACCAAGCATTAACAAGCATTTCTGGGACAAGGATGCACACAAATGGAAAGAGATGAGGAGAGAGCAGCTCAGTGTGTCAAAGGAAGGAAGGAAGTCCCCTGGCAGTCTAGAACTATAACAGCATAACTAAGAGAGACAGGATAAGGAGAGGAGCCTGGTCGGGCTAGAACTCTCTCCAACCAGATCGGGCTGTACTGGCCTGCCTCCCTCTACTTTTATTATATTATTGATTATATGGTAGATGAATCTGACGACTATGAAGAGAAGCAGGTGGGCCGGGCTGTTGCAACTCCTCACTCCCTAACCATAAGCTTTATAAAAGAGGAGGGTTTTCAGTTTATTCTTAAATGTGGTGATGGTGTCTGCCCCTGAACCCAGACTGGGAGCTGGTTCCGCAGGAGAGGAGCCTGGTAACTGAAGGCTCTGGCTCCCATCCTACTTTTAAAGGCCATAGGAACCACAATTAGCTCTGAATTCTGTGAGCGTAGTGCTCTAGTGGGACAATAAGGTACTAAGAGCTCTTCTAGATATGATGGTGCTCGACCAGTTAGGGCTTTGTAGGTCAGGAGAAGGATTTTAAATTCAATCGTGGATTTTACAGGAAGCCAATGCAGAGAAGCTAATACAGGTGAAATATGATCTCTTTTCTTAGTTCTTGTCAGAACACGTGCTGCAGCATTCTGGATCAGCTGGAGAGTCTTAAGGGACTTATTTGAGCAACCTGATAGTAAGGAATTACAGTAGTCCAGCCTGGAAGTAACACATCCATGGACTAGTTTTTCAGCATAATTTTGAGACAAGATTTTCCTAATTTTGGCAATGTTTCGAAGATGAAAAAAGGCTGTTCTTGAGGTTTGTTTTAAGTGGGCGTTAAAGGATATATCCTGATCAAAAATAACTCCTAGATTTCTGGCAGTAGTGCTGGAGGCCAGGGCAATGCCATCCAGGGTAGCTATATGTTTAGATAATGAACTTTGGAGGTGTTTGGGGCCCAGCAAAATAACTTCAGTTTTATTTGAGTTTAACATCAGAAAATTGTAGGTCATCCAGGATTTTATATCTTTAATGCATGCTTGAAGTTTAGCTTACTGACTGGTTTTGTCTGGCTTGATTGACAATATAATTTGGTGTCATCCGCATAACAGTGAAAGATAATTGAGTGTTTCCTAATAGTATTGCCTAGAGGAAGCATATATAAGGAGAATAGAATTGGTCCAAGAACTAAGTCTTGCCATGGCTAACTTTAGCGTACCTCACTCTGTAGCTAAAACAGAGAGCTCAACACACAGGGTGAAAAGAGGAGCTGCAGCAATGTGCAGCACAACAAAAATATGGTGTTTTTTGAAAATTAAACCATGTACACCTATTCTGGTACAACCTCTAAATACAATTATGAACGTGAAAATTAGCATAATATGAGCACTTTAACATTACATAATATTGTTAATATTTCTTAATGTGTTTAAACTTACAGTAGGTAAGTTCTGCCTCTAAGAGTTGCTCTATCAAAATGATCAATAAAGTGCATAAGGGTGAGGTAGATATTATAGGCTCTATTCATCATAGAGTAATATACTAATATAAATTTGCCAATAAATGTATCAGTCAATATATTGTGCATCCTGAGTAATTTACATTTGTTGTCTGTGTTTTTGTTAAAGTCTAACATACTGTAATGTATGTTTCCTTTCCTGAGCAGAGACAAACAGAGACAGAAGGATCTGCAGTATGTGAAGGACTATAAACCTCAGACTGAAGGCCAGCAGCTCAGGATTCTTCTTCATGGACCAGTTGGAGCTGGAAAGTCCAGTTTCATCAACTCTGTCCAAAGTGTCGTAAAAGAGAGAATGTACAGACAAGCTTTGGTGGACAACACCACTCACGGCTGTTACACTAAAAAGGTATTAACAACTTTTGATTGTGTTAATAGTGTAGGAACATTTTATTAAGAGTATGTGTGCATATGCTAGTTTTGAAAGAGCTGTGTGCAGTCAAATAGAGTAAGTGGTTAAAAGTACTCCGGGTGAACTCTTTTTTTTATGATCAAGTTATCATTATTTTTATATTTTTGAACATACAAAATAAAGAACATAAAATACAATTGAACAGGAACCAAAAACCTTCACCCACCCCCCACCCTATGTGATCCCGAGGAAAACAAAACAAACCAAAATTCAAGAAAAAAATCACACCTTGCCTAGTCCCTCTCCTCTACTTCTTGTAATGCTGAGATCATTAGGACTGATTCTTGTGCTGCTGCGTTTTTCCATAGGTCTATAGTCGATGACTTGGCTTTGTTAATCCTTGCTGTAGAGAGCTCAAGCATAGCTATGTCCAGAAAATACTCCAACCACTGCTTCATACAAAGCGATGGGGGAGCCAGCGCTGAACTATCATTTTTTTTTTGATCTGGCTAGCCAAATTTTATTCTGTCCACCAAGCAGGTGTAATTTGGGGTCATCATTAAGTAACAAAACAATTGGGTCAGTAGGAATTCAACATCCTATCACATCAGATATTATTGATGTTTTATTCCAAAATCATGCACGTGTTCACACTCCCAGACCATGTGCATGAAAGTTCCAGTTTGTTCAGGTTGGCAGAACGTGCAATAGGGAGTAGGAATGGAGACATATCTCTTCTGAGGAGTCCAATATGTCCTATGGCATATGTTGAAGTGGATCTTGGAGTTGGAGTTCTCCTAAGGATACTCGCATCAGTTTAGCATAAATCCTGGATACTAATCCTCTCACCGGAGAATCAACAAGACATTTAATGATTGGGTGCATCTCAAGACTGTTCCCCCATGGTACTCCATAACATTTTATAGCTGATCTTAAGCAAAGATAAAGGAAGAATGATGTCCTAGGGACCTCAAAGCTAGCTTTCAGGTCTTCAAAACTCAACATACCTTTGTCATTAAATAACTGGTCTAGAGTATAAATACATTTGTCACTACACTGATTACAAACAAAAGGTTTGTTACCAGATATTATGGGTTTGTTGTGCCAAATTGAGGTGTTCAAATGCCACATATTGGAATAGTAGTTGTTCCTCAACCTGTTTAAAGTTGGTCAATGGGTTGGTGATAACAGGGCCATAGGCTAGCATACACTTTTTTGGACACAAACCTGTAAAGGCAAGTTCTTGCAGTCTTAGACTTCCAGTGAGGTTTTGCTTTATTTCTCTCCATGGAACTGTAGATGAGGGGTCCATCCACACTCTGAGGGTCCGTAGCTGAAAGGCTCTGGGGTACACTTTGAAGTTAGGGAGGGCCAGGCCTCCCGTCTTTGTGGTATGTTAGAGGGTAGAGTATTTTAGCCTAGGTTTTTTATTATTCCAAATATACTGCCGAATTAAGGTATCAAGTTTCTTCCAGAAATTTATCGGTGGGAGTAAGAGGATCATTGTACCTAAGAAATTCACACAAGGAACTATGTTCATTTTAACAACAGCAATCCTGGACCGTAGCAATGCTGGCAGTGCAGACCAATTGGCCAGATCCCTTTGAATACTACTTAATATAGTTTCACAGTTGTCCTGGACAACTCGCTGTAGGGATGCGTGTATGGTGATGCCCAAATATGTAATTTTGCTTTGGGTTGGTATTGTAACACTACTGGCTGAAGCCGCATGCCTGTTATTCAATAAAATAAGATTAGATTTATTCCAGTTAATTTTATAGCTGGAGATTGAGCCAAATTCATTGAAGATCCTGTAAAGACTGACACATGAAAAAATAACCAGAACATTTAAAAAAAAATCCCAATTATCTTTTTTTGCCATATGATTTTGTTTATGATTATTTATATTTATTGTATCATGTTTGATACATTGGGCATTTTGGGCAATATTTTGCTCTCAACAATGTTCATTTTAGGTACAAAAATGTTCTTCCTCATCACTGCTATCTGAACTTCCATTATCATGAATAGACTTAGGAGTCCATTCCTCCTCCTCATCATCATCTTCTCCTAACTGCTCCATGTCACTTGAATTGCCATCTACTATCATGCTGATGACATTTTCAATATACTTCTTCTTCCTCTAGTCTTTTTGACATCTAAAAATATACAAATTGGTTGATATAGCATAGCAATTATGTTAGTGTTATTTTAAAATACCCTAAATGTATTTTAAGATGGCATTTTAGTCATTAATTACATTAATTAAATCATCAAAATAGTGTGTGTTTGTAATGGTAGGCATGATGTAGATTACATTACAAAAATGTGACTTGAAAGTTCAGGGATAAAGAACCTTAAATGCCTGCAGTATCAAATTTGACACACACATTTTTAACACGATTTAACTGTAATATAAATAATGAATTTTTAAAGGGGTGATAGAATGATTATATAGGGTATTTTACACTGTTCCTTAAGGTCTCCTAATGGGGTATTTAACATTGGTTGGGCTGAAAATTGCCCGAATGCTATTTTATTAGGCCCTTAACTACCCTGTGAATATGGCTCTATTTGGAACAAGAGTTTTTCTTCCAAATATGGTATGCTAATGAATATTCAGAATGAGCTATGCGCTGATTGGTTTGAGCAAACTACATAGAAACATATGGGAGACTAGGCAGCAGGCCGCATATTTCAGACACTGCAAAGTTATACATTGTTTGTCGGGCTATTTCGTTATTAAATTCACTTCTGAGACTTTTTTAAGCGAGAAATCAACTATATAAAGCTCAAATATGGGCCGTTTTACGAAAATGAATGGCTAATTGCAAATTTGGTAAGACTGTATGTCGGAGTTCAGCCGCTGGTGCTGCCTCGCCGCCCGCCGGTGCTGCCTCGCTGCCCAGCCTGCCTTCCTTCACAGACCCCGGCCTGCTATGAGGTACTTGGAGCTCCGTCACAGCTGGCAGCCCACAGCAGGGACTACCAACACCGCTGCCCTGACAGAGATCCAGGGCCTTCAACTCCCCTCTTCCTGCGAGCTAAATGGCCCGTTGTGTGAGAGTGAGAGCTTGAGAGTTTGTTACACCAGCAATCTCTTACCACATGTGCACACATGTCACGCCACTTATACAAAATCTAACTAAATGTCTTATAAAGCTAACAACTGTGTCCGATTTCAAGTTAATGAATATTTGTGAAGACAAAGTGTTTCGTTAGCTGTGACTGTCCCTTCAATCCTAGCTATGTGTAGCTACAGACCACGGATAGTTAGCTTCCTTTTCGCCTTAATTCTAGTATATTTAGGGCCCGAGCGCCGACAGCTGCGAAGGCCCTATTGAAACTGAAGGAATTATTGTTTCTTTCTTTCTATTCTTTTTCCCGTCAAATGAATTGGCTTTTTGAAGGGCTTACCATATTCAAAAACTCACCAAATTTGGCGGTCGCATCAAGTCTGGTGAAAATTTACGTATTTTAAGGTTTTCGGGAATAGGCGCACAAAAATGGCTCGCTAGCGCCCCCTAGAAAGTTTAAAAAATTGAGCCCCTGCAGTGCGTTTAACGTAGACTCACGAAACTTGGTACACATATGTAACATGTCAAGATGTACAAAAAACATCATTAGAGCCATACCCTAAACCCAACAGGAAGTCCGCCATTTTGATTTCAAAGTTCGAAATTAGTGCAATTTTGGCCATTTCCACATGTCGTACTTTAACGAACTCCTCCTAGAGATTTCATCCGATCAACTTCAAACTCGGTCTGTGCCATCTTAAGATGTTAAAGATGAAAAGTTGTTAAAAGAAAAACTTTTCGTCAAAGGGCGTGGCCGTGGCGGGGAAGCCATTTTGTGCGTTTCGCCGCCGAAACAGAAAGTGGGTGTAACTCGAGTGTACGTTGTCCGATTACCTCGAAACTTTTCAGGATTCATAAGAGTCCAACCCTGAGGACAAATAAAGGCCGATATTTACTTAAAGTCATAGCGCCCCCTAGTGGCAACAGGAAGTAGGCCTAAAAGTCAAGGTGCTATACTTTAACGAACTCCTCCTAGAGATTTCCTCCGATGGACTTCAAACTTGGTCTGTACCATCCCAACACCTTAACGATGAAAAGTTATTAAAAGAAAAACTTTTCGTCAGACGTTGTATGGCGTGGCGCGGCCATTGTGAATGTTTAGCGATGAACAAAGAAGTTGTTGTAACTTGAGTGTATGCGTTGTCGTGAAATTCGCTCAAGCCACGATGGACAAGGGTCCAGGCCTGAGGACACCTACAGGCCAAAATTTACTTTTGGTCATAGCGCCCCCCGCTGGCAACAGGAAATGCGCCTTATATGACAAACATCATCCGATTTACATGAAACTTAGAATGTGTGGTCTACATGTGATACTGAGCCGCCCCCTATAATATGACCACGCCCACTTACTCAGGCCACGCCCCCTTTCATAACATTTTAACCGTTTAAGGTAGAGTCTTGTGTGAGGTGTCATTGAACTCAGCAGAGACTTCGTTTTTAATTGGTCATGGTTTGACCCGCCCCCTATGCATAAGCCCCGCCCCCTTTCTTAAAATTTGAACCGTTTAAGATAGACCCTTGTGTGAGGTATCAATGAACTCAGCAGAGACTTCCTTCTTCATTGGTGATGGTTTGGCCCGCCCCCTATGTTGAAGCCACGCCCCCTTTAATACATGCTGACCCATCTAAGGTAGAGTCTTGTGTGAGGTATCATTGAACTCAGCAGAGACTTCCTTCTTCATTGGTGATGGTTTGACCCGCCCCCTATGCATTACCCACGCCCCTTTTCACAGCTAATGAACCGTATGACGTAGAGTCTTGTGTGAGGTATCGTTAAACTCGGCGGGGAGTTCCCTTTTCATTGGTGATGATTTGCGGCGAGTGCCGCGCAAATGTATGGTCGCAAGGAGCGGAGTCCGCCGGTAATCCCGACGCGCGTCAAGGCGCGAGGGCCCGTACATCGCTGCTCGCAGCTTTAATTACAGTTGGAATTTTGTCACACCACTTACACAACATCTAACTATATGTCTTATAAACCTAACAACGTTGTCCGATTTCAAGTTAATGAATTTTTGTGAATTCCAGAGGAATTCTAAAAGGAGGCTAGCTAGCTAGCTCTCATTGATAGAGCTCCATCCAGCCGTAGGCTCTATCAATGACAGACAAGCAGCATTTATTTCCCCAATCGTTTGTTTAAATAACTCAACACATTATAATTACACACATTAAAAGAGTAACTGGAACCTGTGGTAAGAGAATGCTGGCATAACAAGCTCGCTGACCGCGCTTTCGCTCACATACACCGGGCATTTAGCCAGCAGGAAGAGGGGAGTTGCAGGCCCTGGGGCTCTGTCAGAGCAGCGGCGTTTCGTAGTTCATTAGCCCAAAACGGTGACTTTGCGCGGGTATGGAGTGCTGTGGGTTGCCAGCCGTGACTGAGCGCCTACCTCACAACATTACGGGGTCTGTGAAGGAAGGCAGGCCAGGCGGCGAGGCAGCTACACAGGCAGCGGACAAAATTTGCAATTAGACATACATTTTCGTAAAACAGCCCGTATTTGACCTCTACATAGTTGATTTCTCGCATAAAAAAGTCTCAGAAGTGAATTTAATGGTAAAATAGCATATGAACAATGTATACAATTTCTGAGATCTGCACGACCTAGATTCAGAAGACTAACTGATCTCAGGTCAGTTGTGTAGCCTATGCAAATGTGGGGCGTGACAAAGAGAGACTAGAGCCAAATGAGGAGGAGCCGCAATAGTTGACGTCAACTATGGGGCTCGTTGAGATTTTTAGAGGTTCTATGTATGTCCTAGTTACCCACCAAACTGTCATTATTCAACTATGACAAGGTAAAATCAGTTTTGCATTCTATCACCCCTTTAAGTAATTATGCATTGTTTCAATAAAGAAGATATTTATTAACAAAATGTAGTTATAATATAAATGTTATTCTTACCGTAACTATATGAAAATTAGCAACTTGTTCCCTGCCAAAGTGTGTGGAGGATTTAATGACAGCAGCCATTTTGAAAAGGTAAAAAAAAGCCCTTCCACTGTTGTAGTGGAATCATAATCCACTAGACGGCAAAATACATGTATCAGATTATATACAACAGGTGTTTAAGGAAATTATTGATCAACTTGATGAGATAAAGGTTTCACAAACTTACGTAGCAAATATGATACAAATGGTTTTACAGGTTTAAGAATTTTTGGAATAGAGTCCTCAAGATAAGAAATGTACAACAAAATATCGTCCGCAAATAATGATATTGAGCTTCTATTGGAAATAATCTTGACATTACATATTTTATATTTGCCTTATGGCTTGAGCTAACGGTTCAAGAGAGATTGCAAACAGCATGGGGGAGAGCGGGCATCCCTCAGCCATGGGAAATGGCTGAGAGTGCAAGCCATGGGTTGAGACTATGGCCGTTGGATTCGCATATAAAGTACGAACCATGTCAATGAATTGGGCCCCCAAACCAAGCCTCTCCATTACTTGCCACAAGTAGTTCCACTCTAGGCTGTCGAAAGCCTTTTCCGCATCCACTGATAATACTGCTGCCGTTGTTGGGAGGTTTTTGGCTTCTTCTATTACATGAAATAATCTGCGTACATTGTCTGCAGCATGACGCTTGGGTATAAAACCTGATTGGTCGGGGTGGACTAGTTTCTCGATAAAGTGCTCTAAGCGGAGAGCCAGGACTTTGGAATAAAGCTTAATATCAGTCCTGATGAGGCTGATGGGCCTGTAATTTGAACAATGCGTAAGATCTTAGCCCTTCTTTGGCATAACGGAGATCAGTGCAGTGTTGGTTTGTTGGTGGAAAGTACCCTTCTATATGGCTGAAGTTAAAGCTTGTAAAGTGGTAGGTCCTAATATGTCAAAATACTGTAGAAGAAGCTCTGATGGAATTCCATCCAACACTGGTGTTTTCCCTTTTTTAACTGTTTTTAATGCAGATTTAAGTTGCTCTAATGTTATAGGTTGACCCAGTTCTTCTGCCTCCTCTGGGTCAAGAAGAGGCAGATTTAACTCTTTTAGGAACTCCTGGCACTGTGTCGGATCTGAGTTGCAGGAGGACTCCTACAATTTTGACTAAAAGGATTGAAAAGTGACGCTGATATCCTTAGGATTTGTTGCAATACCTCAGTCTGTGTGAATGCTGTTGATAGTAGCTCTGGATTTGCTTTGTTTTCATTTCAGAGCTAGCAATTTGCTTGGTTTACAGCCGTTAAAATAGTAATTTTGCCTCACTCTGTGCATTATGAATTCAGCTCTCCTTCTTAGCAAATCATTTAGCTCTGCTCGATTTATAACCAGAAGAGTATGTGTAGATTTAGTAAAACAAGTCTTAAGAGATTGCCCATGATCTATCCTGATTTAAATCTAGTACTGCATTCATGTCTCCCCCTATAATTAGTGAATATTCATTGAGAGAGAGAGCAATTCATTGGTTAGGCGCGGGAAAAAGCTTTCATCATATGTAGACGGTGCATATACCGAAACAAAGGCTATTTTCCTACTCCTCATCGAGGTACATAGATAAGATATCCTGCCTGATAAGTCCTTACTGCTTTTGTCTGCGGTGAAGGCGCATTTCTGTGACAGCAACACATTGAAGCCCTTGGTTTTGATGTCGTCATTAGATGAGGCAGCAACCTTAAAGTATTTATTTTGTAGATGATTTACATCTCTTTTACGTAAATGTGACTCTTGTATGAGTGTCACATCTATGTTCTTCCTTCTTAAATAGTCCAGCAATTTAGCTCGTTTGATTGGCCCGTTTAGCCCCCTGATGTTGACTGAAAGGATTGAAAGCTCAGCTATATTCAAAATTTACACGCATACATGTCTCGAGTACCCTACCGTAATTTGCTGAAAAAAACTGTAGTAGGGTGAACTGTTAGCTCTGAGCAAGGTGTGACAAAAACATAATAAATAAATATAAATCCCCTAACCCTCTGAGACCACAGACCCTCTCCCCTATTTGTAAGATGCGTGACTACATCAAACGCAGTAAGCGCAAAACTCCAACAGACCAATGTAGTTGTAACAATAAGCAGACTATGAGCTGAACAGACCATATCCCTCATGTTCTTTCAGTCTAGCTTAAATGTTAACAAACATAGACTGCAAACTGACCAGCCAGCATTTGTCATGCACCTTCATTTCCTACTGTCTGATTAGATGTCCCTTCACACACAACGTCCTTCAGTCGAACTCGGTACAGCGTCCAAAATACCGGTAGTCCACAGGTGCTGATTCCTCCAGTCGCGGCCCGGGCATCGAACGCAAAGTCCCACCGCTGTCTTCCTGTTCCTCGCAGCGCGGGGTGATCCATGGATGTAGCGTGTCCTCCTCCTCTTCCTCCTCCTCTAATTCCAGCCAGAAAACACCCGGGTCCGCAGTGCAGGTGAACTCCCTCCCCCCGCGTGTCGTTCCCAGGGCAACACAGCAGATGAACGAGTCTGAGTTGAGTTCAGCGTGCAGCTCATGCTGTATCCCCTCGGGCGTCCAAAGCCGCTGGATCTTGAATGTGTCGCAGTCAGATTGGTCCGGCTCACATACCATGATTTCCTGCATCCAGGGGCGGATCTACAGGGGGGCAAGGGGGGGCAGCTGCCCCCCCACTTTAGGGCCTTGCCCCCCCAGCTGCCCCCCTAACTTTGGCCTTCAAAAAACTTTGCTTGTAAAAACAAACTGCCACTATGTGCACAGGCTTCTTAAAACATTGAAACAAACAATTAATTTATATTAATTCATAATAAATAATAATTGTAGATGTAATCTTAGCCCCCTGCCCCTCAAATACTCATAAGCTACGTCCCTGCATCAAACGTGCAGAGCGCCGTTGGCACATTCAGGCTCGCACACAGCGAGTCCAGTCTGCGCGTGTGGGGGCCCTGCATCCCGGCAAAGACTGGAGCGACTGAGCTGCCCCTCCCGGAGCCTCTCAAAGTGAAGTCTGTTTCCCAGGTGAAGTTAAAAACACACGTTTCATCTAAAGTTAAATTTGTAATAATTATAATGTCTGCTAAAGGCGAGTCAGCATCAACAACAGCGCCTGTCTAGTTAGAAAGTCAAATCGCTCCCTCGTGGGTTGTAAGCGCATTCTGCTGTTTGATTAGTTTGATTTCAGTAAAGACAAGAAGAGCATAATACAGAATATTACAAACTGGCATGTTTGAATTCATAACGTTTACAGAGGGTCGCCGTTTCGGGTGGCGTTACGTTACAACACACTACTACAGTGCTCGCTGAGTCCGATCATTTGTATATGATTAGTTAAGGAGTAGGCTACTATAAATCCACTTCCTCTCACATCGCACGGCAATACGGCTGCACAAATTAAACCAGGCAACATCCTTTACTGTCAAACTGGGAAAACAACAAATACAACGTGATTAAGAAGGCTAGTCTAAACATAACTGATGTGTGCGCGTAATAAATCTCGTCTGATGTTATGTTTTTTAGGCTATTATTAGCTACAGGGCCATACAGTGTAATGTAATACAATAATAACAAGAGCTTTTCACATCTTGACTTTTGCAGGCCAGAGTAGCTGGAGATATTAGCTGAAGCCTAAAAGTAGGGATATTGCCAGCCAAGAAAATCCTGAGTAGTGCACAGGAGGAAGAGGAGGAGGGAAATGAAGAAGGAGAAGACAGTAAACTGGAGAGACCAGGCAGGTCAGAGCAGGAGAAGACCACAGAAGGAGATGCAGAAATGAGTGAAAGAGAAGATAAGAGGGAAAGGAAGAATTGACAGTGAGGGATGAAGAGGAGGCTGCAGGTTCAGAGAGAGGGACAGAGGCAGAGAGTGATCAGGAGGATGAAGATGACAGAGAGGAAGAGGAGGCTGCAGTAACCCCTGGACCATATGGTTGGTTTATATTCTCCTTACATATAAATTGCAGTACAGTAACATAACATGTCCTGTGACATGATGTGTTTTCAGTTTTTGGCTATTTCCATTCTGTTGTATATGTTACAACAGTTCACTCTTCTCAAGACACTTTACAGATAGAGTAGGTCTAGACCACACTCTTTAAGTTACAATGACCCAACAATTCTCCCAAGAGCAAGCATTTGGTGCAACAGAAACATCAGACATATCCAGGGTCTTGGTGGTCGCTGGTTACATACAGATGGATACAGATATAGAGAATTATGATTCATAATAATGGTAATTATAGTAACAAAAAAGATAATGGAACTATGAATAGAAATAATAGTTGTAGCAGTTTAGGGCGTAGCAGTTTAGGGCATAGCAGGGCGTTGCGGGGCGTAGTAGGGCATATCAGTTTATGTATGAGGGTTTCCATGTACCGTCTTCCCCTGCCACCCTACCAAGATCTCTTGCTACCCCTTTGCCCCCCCATGTAAAATTTTCTAGATCCGCCACTGCACCCAATCCAAGGAAACATGCTAGGCAAAAACAAACAAAAAAACATAAGGGAATAAGCTCCCCAGAGCTAAGTTAGTAACAAGCATTTCTGGGACAAGGACGCAAAAAAAGAAAAAAAAAAAAAAAAAAAAAGGGGGGGGGGCCAAAAAGCCCCCCCCCAGCAGTCTAAAACTATAACAGCATAATTAAGAGAGACCGGTTAAGGAGAGGAGCCTGGTCCCCCTGCCAGATCGGGCTGTACTGCCCTCGCCTCTACTTTGATTATATCATTGATTATATCCCGATTAATCACCTACAATAAGTACTTTGTCTGATTTTAGGACTACACATGATAAAAACTCAGAATACTACAGAATACTGACCTGGAGCTCGGTAAAAACAAATAAAATTGGCTGTGCTGATTTCCGTGTTGGATGTTGAAGATTAAGAACAAGGCTTTCAAACGAGTTATAATTTAGTGTAGGTTTAAGATTAATTAACCGGCTTGAATCAAAGATGGCTGCAACTCCCCCTCCACGGCCTGAGCCTCTAGGAATTTGAGTATTAATATGACTGGGAGGAGTGGCTTCATTTAGACTAAAATATTCTTCATGGCCCAGCCAGGTTTCGGTAAGACAGAGTAGATCAATTTGATTATCTGATATCAAATCGTTTACTAATACTGCTTTACAAGACATATCTAATATTTAATAGTCCACATCAAATGTTCCTATTCTGTTCTATCATTGCAGAGGTTGTTTTAATTCCAATTAGGTTGTTAAGTATAGCCCCTCTTCTGTTTACCTTTGATTTATCTGATCTGAGTCGGGGGACAGACACCGTGGTTATTAGACTATGAGTGGGCGACTGCTCCAACGGAACCACAGAGGAGCGGGTAGCACTGCACCTCTGATTACTAATATCAAACTTGGGTTGTTCAAGTTCAAGTTCATTTATTTATATAGCACATTTAAACAGCTGCTAGACAGACCAAAGTGCTTTACAGAGCTAGCATAAAAAGACATAAAACCAGCAAGACAAAGCGTAAAACACATAATAAAAACAACAAGGCTAAGAGCAACCTTAAAACACTGACTCAAATATACAAAAGAAGGACCAATCAAAGAGGAAATCAATATGCTAATGAGAATAAGTAGGTTTTTACCAACGACTTGAAGATAGCAAGGTTGGGGGCCGTTCTAATCTCTAAAGGCAGGCTGTTCCACAGACGCAGGCCCTTCCACCGCAAAAGCACGCCCTCCTCCTCTTTAGTCTGGCACGCAGGGGCTACCAGCAAACCTGCTATGCCCTGCTATGCCCGGCTAGCCCCTATGCCCCGCTGCCCTACTATGCCCTATACTATGCCCTTACTATGCCCCGCTATGCCCAACTATGCTATGCCCTGCTATGCCCGCTATGCCCTACTATGCCCTACTATGCCCTTACTATGCCATGCTATGCCATGCTATGCTATGCTATGCCCCGCTATGCCCTACTATGCCATGCTATGCCATGCTATGCCCCGCTATGCCCTACTATGCCCTACTATGCCCTGCTATGCCCTACTATGCCCTACTATGCCCTACTATGCCCCGCTATGCCCAACTATGCTATGCCCTGCTATGCCCTGCTATGCCCCGCTATGCCCTACTATGCCCCGCTATGCCCTACTATGCCATGCTATGCCATGCTATGCTATGCTATGCTATGCCCTACTATGCCATGCTATGCCATGCTATGCCCCGCTATGCCCTACTATGCCCTACTATGCCCTACCATGCTATGCTATGCCCCACTATGCCCTACTATGCCCTACTATGCCCTACTATGCCCGTAACACCCCGCTACGCCCTGCTATACTGCTACGCCCTGAACTGCTATGACTATTATTTCTAGTCTTAATTCCACTAGCTTTATTGCTACTATAACTGCCACTGTTCATCATTCAAACTGCTATGATTATTATTAATCATATTTTTCTATATCTGTATATCTGTATCAGTGTCTCTGTGTCCCACCCAGCAGAGAAAGATGGCCGCCCACCAAGAGCCAGGGTCTGTCCGAATGGAAGGTTTTCCTCGCCACTGTGACACCAAATGCTTGCTGTTGGAAAATTGAGTCTTTGTAAATTATAGTGTGGTCTAGACCTACTCTGTCTGTAAAGTGTCTTGACATAACTCTTTATATGATTTGATACTATAAATAAAATTTAATTTAACTGAATAGATTATTTTGACACATAAAAATGGCTGCTGCTCTGACCATTCTAACTCTTGAAATTAAATAGTATTTTGTTTACTTGTGTGATAGAGATGAAAAAATTGCAAAGTCTGAATTGCTTGCTCCAAATTACTCTCTGACTAAAATGAATAACGGTAATCGCAAGCCAATTAATGACAGTAACAAGAAAGATTACACATACTCTAAGTGAGCCATCGGTGCAGGACAATAGTTTAAACGGTCATGGTACACACATTACATTGTCTGGAACTTCAAGGAACACCATCTTCTTTCATACTGTTTTGCAGTATTTTGCAGTACTTGTGTTTAGTGATTGCACTACTTTGAATATATAACCAACTGCTTTAGTATATTTGTTTTTGAAGTCTGTAGGCTTTCTTGCATTTATTAATTCTTGATCGCTTTGGCAGAATACATTCTTAAAGCGTGCTGACAACTTAATCTATTGAGTTCTATTAAGTAGATTAGTTCTATTAAAGTATCATATATATGTTATATATGTTTTGTTTTTAAGCTTATATTTTTTATGTGTGGATATGTGCATGGTGTACTTAAAAGCTTACTATGGTTTTAAAGTAACATTGTGTTGTGAAAAATTGTAGAAAACACTTGATGCACAGACAACAGTTGTTGTCTGTGCATCTAGCGGACAAGAAACATTTGCTTGTATGAACAAGAGACAGGAAGGAGGAAAGATTGATTTTTTTGCAGCTTAAAGCAGGCGTATGGCATCTTATCAGAGCCCCTCCATCACTGAGACAGATCATGTTTACTTGCAAGTGAAAGTGAAAGTGCCAGTTGTATATAAATTGATAATCCCTCAACTCACATTCTGCCTTTGACTCTCCTCCAGTACAACAGTAGGTATGAGTCTTTCCCTAAAGTTTGCTCTCTTATGTTTAAATGGTAAATGTTGTTTCTGTATTGATGAATTTAACATTGTTTACAGAATGGTATTAGGAAAATATAATGTCGCCTGTTATAAGTAAAATTTCTACTTATTTTTGGTTTAATTTTAGGGGTACTCTATAGGTTCTATAGTTATTTTAGTTTTATATTTCATAGTTCATTATATTGTGTTTGGTTGAGTTTCATTCATGAAATACTTTACAGTTCATAAAACCTTCTTGGCTATGTTCACACTTGGTATTGTTGTGTTTGTAGGATTTTGAGAAAGGAGAGGCTTGGTCCAATGACATCAGCATCTCTCTTTTTTTTTTTTTTTTTTTTTTTTTTTTTTTTTTTTTTTTTTTTTTTTTTTTTTTTTTTTTTTCTCTCTCTCTCTCTCTCTGTTCTTTCTCTAGCTCGCTTCACCACTTTGTTTTATCATTAGCAACACTCCACATAGCACTCTAGGATACTGTAGCAGTGGCTGTTATATCAACAAAAGACACTCTTGCCTGCTTTTTGTTCAGCTTTAATTTGTACTAATAGTTAAACTTTTTTTTTGTTATCTGCTCCGTCCAATCAACTTCAACACATTTACAATGAATTTTTCCCCAAAACAAACTCTTTTTACTTAGTTGATTCAATATTAAGAAGTATGAAAGTAAATAATGAATTTGACGCTGTATTGTAATTTACCATTGACATATTCATATAATTTATGACTTTTCCAGCAAGATGGGGAGTTCCTTTAAAAGTTGGTTCATGGGAGTACGCTCCAGCTCTTCTGCCCCTCCACCCTCTCCTTGTAAGATCATTTTTGAAAATGAGTTCTCATTCATACAAAATGAAACAGCTGTTGGGAGATTTTGTTGTATATTAACATATATTGTACTCATTTTATTTTTTTTAGTTTTCAGTGAACCTTGGAGGACAATAAGCTGGGCGTAAGTATGATACTGATTTGTTCTTTCGAATTACTAATGCTTGTTTGCTTAATACTTATTAATGCTCTATAATTTCTCATTTTGTGCAATTACTTATTTGTGAAACAGTACACCAGATAACGTGGTCACAGAAGTTAACTTAACGCTCCGAAAACATACTACAATAATTAGTCATCAGCTAATAGACACATTATTCGTCAGCATGCATGAGCCGTCTCTGTCTAAATTAAATTCATAAAAACACCATAGTGAAAGATAGAGAATCATAATCCCCAAAAATAAAAAATTATTTATCAATTTATTCTATACATGCCAACATTTAGGTTTCACAATCTGGGAGTTTTTTGCATACATTTGTGCAGAGCTCTGGAACAAAAACATGACACACCCTCGACACTGTAGGTTAAAGCAAGTCGGAGCTCAACCCCACTGCAATACCCAAGTTAAAGTGAATATCGTATCTATAAACCATACATCTATCTATAATTCCAGGAACGTCTTTGTGTGTGTGTGTGTGTGTGTGTGTGTGTGTGTTTTTTTTGTGTGTGTGTGTGTGTGTGTGTGTGTGTGTGTGTGTGTGTGTGTGTGTGTGTTATGACATATATCTCGAACCGTTAGTCCGATGAATTTCAAACTTGACAGGTGTGTGCTATGGGCAGGAGTAAGTGCAGTGCCAAGTTTGTCGTTGTTTGGATAAGAAATGCAAAAGAAGCACACATTGGCTGTTGCTGCTCTTAGCCGCTGGCCCTCCCCCTCACACTGAGTGAGCAGTGAGCAGGAGCAGAGACAGATAAAGAGCAGCGCAGCTTTGGCAGCTAAAATGTGACATACACCTCAGACCCACAAACATGCAAAGTAGCACTACGTTAACAATCAAACAACACAAGACAACGTCTCTGTCTCTGTCTCTCTCTCTCTGTGTCTCTCTCTGCATGTGTGCGCTCACACACACACACACACACACACACACACACACACACACACACACAAACACAAACGGTCTGGTTCTGGTGTTTGATGAACACAGATATGTGCTGATTAGCTCTCATAAAGGGCCAGGTGGGTAACCGATGCCATGAGTCCATGAGGCTAATGTCTGATTACTCCACATTGTCATTGTGATATTTTGTGATTACTTTCTGATTCTGTCAGGTAAATATAGTCAGGTAAATATAGTCTTCTTCTGATGTAGAAGTAGCCTAAACTGTAAGTCAGTAGGGTATACAGGGAGGGGCATATGAAGTGGTTTGGGGTCCTTCTGTAAGTAATTTTGGTTTTGAAGAATTCTACAAGCAGCAACACCAAAGGTCAAGCACTAGTTCAAATTAATTCAAACAATTGATTTATTGCATTTTGCCTAAGAATTCAAATGAAATGCTTTGACATAACTTTTAAAATCAGACATGTTGTATTAATAAAGAAATGTAAAGGGTTGGGGGACAGCTGTGATACTTTTAGTGAATAAGGGTGAGGTCGGTATTATAGGCTCTATTCATCACCTATAACTTTCTTTATTACTATTAGAACAATATACTAATACAAATTTGCAAATTAATGTATCAGTTGATATATGGGACATCCCGAGTAATATACATTTGTTGTCGGTTGTGTGTTAAAGTCTAACATACTGTAATGTATGTTTCTTTTCCTGACCAGAGACAAAAGTGATCTGCAGTATTTAAAGGACTATAAACCTCAGACTGACGGCGCAGCTCAGCGGATTCTTCTTCATGGACCAGTTGGAGCTGGAAAGTCCAGTTTCATCAACTCTGTCCAAAGTCTCTTAAAAGGCAGAATGTCCAGACAAGCTTTGGTGGACAACACCTCTGGCAGCTGTTTCACCAAAAGGTATTATTAACTTGTTGTATTGATTGATAGACAAAAACAAATTAATTATGGCATATAAAACATTGCAATAGTAGGATGTATAATAATAATTATCAGGGGTCCGAGCCCGAGGAGGCTGGGATCCATGCATGCAACGCTGCCTCCTTAGCAGCTGATGAGCATACGATGTAACAACAAATGACCAGTGCTGTTTCTCCTAAAACAGTTTTCAGCTCCAGTTCCTAAGGTCCGAATCTCCAAATTTGTGATGTGAATGCAAAGCAGATCTTATTGTGATCTTAAATATGGGATTTCTGCATAAATATATAATATATAAATATTAAATCTGTCTGCTAAATGCTGATTGTAAACTGTAAAGAAAGCAATCTTTATATGTGATATTTGTAACTATATGTAACCAAGATTAAACTATCCAATGACTGAGCAACCTGTTTTAGCTTCTTAGTTTATTTGTAATAAGTCAGTGTGAACATGAAACTAATCAGAACTGATCTATAGAATGAAAAGGAATTAAACCAAATTAATGATTCCAAACCTGCGTGGAAAAAGTGAACTATATAATACAGTTAACTATATGGTAGCTGGATATTGATGTGTTGATTTGTGCTCATAATGATCATAATAATTACTAACTTTATATCTGCTTTATAGTACACAACCTACAAGATCCAAAAAGACCAACAGATCTTTTACCCTTTTGTCTTTAATGACATCATGGGCCTGGCCAAGGACAAAGGTGTCCCTGTGGACGACATCAAACTGGCTCTGAAGGCCGTCAGTCGGGGGAAGGTTACGCTCTGCAGAATTATCTTCCACAAATTGAGTGAATGAGATTATTTAAAATTATATTAAATTATTTGTTTATAGGCTAAATGTTACAACCATTCTTTAACATGGACTCAAATTTGTTTTACAGTTTAATCCTGAATCATCATTGTCAGAGGATAATCCATTCTACAACAAACATCCGACTGCCAACGACAAAGTGCATGTTCTGGTTTGTGGTTCGTGATGCCACAACACCATATCTCAAATGAGACAGGAAACTGTGGAGAAGATTCGCAACATCAGGATGGAAGCCAGTAAACTGGGTGAGAGCAGAAATCTCTTTATTATTCCCTACTTATGATTTTTAATAGATCACACTGCTTGAAAAGAAATCATCCTAATGCGGTCCACGTTACCTCATGTACAAAACCCAATTCCAATGAAGTTGGGACATTGGTAAAAACGTAAATAAAAATAGAATACAATGATTTGCAAATCCTTCTAAACCTATATTCAATTGAATACACTACAAAGACAAGATCTTTCATGTTCAAACTGATAAACTTTATTGTTTTTTTGCAAATATTCACTAATTTTGAATTGTTATGGCTGCAACACATTCCATTGTTGTTGCATGTTTACCACTGTGTTACATCACCTCAGTGGCTGCTGCTGGTCTTTCAAAGGAGGGAAGCTCATTTTCAGCCTACACCATAAAAATGTCCATTTATTTATAATAATATTATAATAATATATAATAATAATAATAATAATAATAATATGATAATTATTATAATAATAATAATTTATAATATCTGTGAGATGGTTTCATCAAAAGGCATGGGCATGGTCAGCAGCACATTTTCTTTGTCACAGCTAACTCTGTCCTACCAGGAGAGATGAACAGACCTGCTACTTTGCCCTGTTTGCACTAAATCAATCTTAGGTGTTGATCTGCTCTGCTGTTTAATTCTTGTGTTTTCCTCCCGCCGACCATGGACCTGTTACCCTCCTCGGGTCAAAATTGACCCGGTCTGTTTTGCCAGTTTATAAAGCATGAGTATAAATGATCCCCCAATTCTGTGTTACATCTTCTTACCCAACTTCTTTTCAAACTATTACCACTAGTTTTACACTTATTTTGGTAATATATGGTAAAAAAAACCCATATATATATATATAAAATGATACCTAATTTCTGAGTTAAAAAAAGATGAAATTATGAATTATTTTGACTAACAGTTGAGATAAACAGCAACATATGTTTGTGGATAATGACTGACAAGGTATATAGTGATTAGTCAGGATACTGGTTTGAAACAATTTTATTATTTTTAATGGCAGCCAATAACCACAACAGTTGTCTTCCCAGGTCAAAAGTGACCTGGTCTGTTTTTGTTTGTTTATAAAGCATAGACAATTATAATGTATCACTCAATTCTGTGTTACCACTTTTATCCAACTTCATTCCAACTCATCACAACTATTTTTATACTTATTCTTTTCTATTTATGTTCAACAGACTTCATTTACATGAAATTATACCTACTTTCTGAGTAAAATGAGTTGAGATCATTAGTTATTTTGGATTAATGGCTGGTATTTGACAATGATTATATACACAGGTTAAAATTAACTGATGCAATTGGATTCACAAACAACGGAGAGCTAACAAAAAGGAAAAAAATAATTTACCGAAAATTGTTTTGTCTCCATTTAAGAAAAGACACATCAAAGGTGTTATAACAAGTTTACAAAGCTGTAGTTTGAAGTTGTGTCTGTATGTTTGTATTTGTGTGTGTGTGTTTGTGTGTGAATGCATGTGCTCGCACACACATGTACATGTGCATGTTTGTTAACCGTGTGTGTGTGTGTGTGTGTGTGGTGAGTGTGTGTGTGTTTGGGTGCATGTGAAAGCACAATAATGTGATCCATTACATGAGGTACAGTCCCATCCAAAAGTATTGGAACGGCAAAGTCAATTTCTTTGTTTTTGTTGTTCCCTGAAGACATTTGGTAAGATCCAAAAATAAGTATGAGACAAAACTTCAGAATTTCAGCTTATAGCAAATAATCTTGAAGTGAATAATTAATATTTGGTGGCATAACCCTTGCTTGCAATAACATGCCTCAAGCCTGCGACCCATCGACATCACCAAACTGTTACATTCTTCATTTGTGATGCTATTCCAGGCTTTTACCACAGCTTCTTTCAGTTCTTGTTTGTTTCAGGGGGTTTCTCCCTTCAGTCTCCTCTTCAGGAGGTGAAATGCATGCTCTACTGGGTTAACCCCTTAACGCCGACTGTCGCTAATTTGCATCAAACCCCTTCCATTCTGACTGCAGGCGAGATACAGTGCATATGGAAAGTATTCACAGCGCTTCACTTTTTCAACATTTTGTTATGTTATAGCCTTATTCCAAAATGGATTAAATATTTTTTTTTTCCTCAAAATTCTACTCATAATACCCCATAATGACAACTTAAAAAAAGTTTGTTTGAGATTTTTGCAAATTTATTAAAAATTTATTAAAAATTTTTGCAAATTTATTAAAAATAAAATAACGAAGAAATCACTTGTACATAAGTATTCACAGCCTTTGCGATCAAGGTCAAAATTGAGCTCGGGTGCATTCTGTTTCCACTGATCATCCTTGAGATGTTTCTACAGCTTAATTGGAGTCCAACTGTGGTAAATTCAGTTGATTGGACATGATTTGGAAAGGCCCACACCTGTCTATATAAGGGACCACAGTTAACAGTGCATGTCAGACCACAAAACAAGCATGAAGTCAAAGGAATTGTCTGTAGACCTCTAAGACAGGATTGTCTCGATGCACAGATCTGGGGAAGGGTACAGAAATATGTCTGCTGCTTTAAAACGTCCCAGTGAGCACAGAGGCCTCCATCATCCGTAAATGGAAGAAGTTTGGAACCACCAGGACTCTTCCTAGAGCTGGCCGTCCCTCTAAACTGAGTGATCGGGGGAGAATGGCTTTAAATAGGGAGATGACCAATAACTCGATGGTCACTCTGACAGAGCTCCAGGGTTCCTCTGTAGAGAGAGGAGAACCTTCCAGAAGAACGACTATTGCTGCGGCACTCCACGAATCAGGCCTGTATGGTAGAGTGGCCAGACAGATGCCACTCCTTAGTAAAAGGCACGTGGCAACCCGCTTGGAGTTTGCCAAAAGGCACCCGAAAGACTCTCAGACCATCAGAAACAAAAAACTCTGGTCTGATGAGACAAAGATTGAAGTTTTTGGCGTGAATGCCAAGCGTCTATGTTTGGAGGACACCAGGCACCGCACTCACCTGGCCAATACCATCCCTACAGTGAAGCATGCTGGTGCAGCAGCATGCTGTGGGGATGCTGTGGGTTTTCAGCGGCAGGAACTGGGAGACAAGTCAGGATTGGGTGACAGATGTACAGAGGAACAAGAACCTGGAAGAAAACCTGCTCCAGCGCTCTTGACCTCAAACTGGGGCGACGGTTCATCTTGCAACAGGACAACGACCCTAAGCACAGAGCCAAGATATCAAAGGAGTGGCTTCAGGACAACTCTGTGAATGTCCTAGAGTGGCCCAGCCATAGCCCAGACTTGAATTCCATTGAACATCTCTGGAGGGATCTGAAAATGGCTGTGCACCGACACTCCCCATCCAACCTGATGGAACTTGAGACTTTCTGTAAAGAGGAATGGGCGAAACTGGCCAAAGATGGGTGTGCCAAGCTTATGGCTCCATATTCCAAAAGACTTGAGGCTGTAATTGCTGCCAAAGGTGCCACAACAAAGTATTGATTAAAGGCTGTGAATACTTATGTTCTTATTATATTTTCGTTCTTTATTTCTAATAAATTTGCAAACATTTAAAAAAAAACTTTTTTCATGTTGTCATTATGGGGTATTGTGTGTAGAATTTTGACAACAAAAAGTAATTTAATCCATCTTGGAATAAGGCTGTAACATAATGAAATGTGGAAAAAGTGAAGCGCTGTGAATACTTTCCGTATGCACTGTAGCGTGAGTATTCCCCCCAATGCCGGTGTTTTTACATTCGATACATACCTAGGAACCTTTTGCACGCACTGGTTGCTCGTAGGACCGGTCGGAGTGGGAACTACATCCAGTTCACGGAAGCGAAATTAACCCTAAACCCCTAACCCTACCCCTAACCCTAAAAAGACTACTGTCAATTTTAGGGAGTAGGAGAGTGTTTTCTTTCTTGCTGTTGTCAAGATTAATTTATTTGTCAATTACTTGAAAATGTGTTTTATTAATTTTACCATTTTGTAAAGAATTTTACCATAAATGCCTGCTGTCGCTAATTTGCATCATACCTAAATTTATATCTATTCTATATGCTATAGACAAATTAACAATCTCAACTTAATTTAGCATCAGTTTGGAGCCAGGAACACACATAATAAAGTTCTTATATAATTGTGAATAAATTCAGGCGTCAAGGGGTTAAAGTCAGGTGATTGATTTGGCTAGTCTAAAAACTTCCACTTTTCCCTCTGATGAAGTCCTTGGTTTTGTTGGTCATTGTCCTGCTGCATGATAAACCTCCTCCCGATTAGTTTAAATGCATTTCTCCGTAAATTGGCAGACAAAATGTTTCTGTACACTTCTGAATTCATTCTGCTGCACCCAAGCCATGACATTACCTCCACCATGCTTCACAGATGAGATTGTATGCTTTGGATCATGAGCAGAGCAGAGGAGAGCTTTCTCCACAATTTGGCCTTCCCATCACTTTGGTAGAGATTAACCTTGGTCTCAGATTGTGTTCCAGAACTTTTGCGGCTCATCTCTGTACTTCTTTGCAAATTCCAATCTGGCCTTCCGATTCTTACTGCTGATGAGTGGTTTGCATTGTGGTATGGCCTCTATATTTCTGCTCTCAGAGTCTTCTTACAACAGTGGTTTGGATACCTTCACCCCTGCACTGTGGAGGCCTTGGTGATGTCACTTACTGATGTTTTGGGGTTTTCTTTACAGCGCTTCGCCAGATTTCTCTCAGCAACTACTGTTGTTTTCCTTGGTCGACCTGTTGAAAAGTAGTTTTTCTTTTCAGGACATTCCAAATTGTTGTGCTTGCTGCGCCCAACGTTTGTCCAATGGCTCTAGTCGATTTTCCTTCTTTTCTCAGCTTGAAAATAGCTTACTTTTCTCCCATAGACAGCTCTCTGGTCTTCATGTTGGTTTATCCTCTTTAACAAGAAATATAGTCTTAATAGGGTTTAAACCAAGGATAAAAACTTAGACTAGTCATGCAGAGCTATTTAATGTTTGAACAATCAACCTCAAAGGCAACACCTGGGCAACAAGAAACATCTGTCAGTCACATGTTCCAATACTTTTGCTCACCTGAAAAATGGGTGGGTTCAAACAAACGGTGGTATGTCCTGAGTTGTTTAACACATCTAGATGTAAATACCAGGAAATAAAAACTAAAATGCTGAAGTCATATCTTTTATCTTATACCCAAATGTCTTCAGTGAACAACAAAAACAAAGAAATTGGCCTTGCCGTTCCAATACTTTTGGAGGGGACTGTAGTTCTCAGCTGCTGTTTGTATGGATGTGTGTGTTTGTGGGGGGATGGGATCATGTGTGGGTGTTTGTATGTCTCCACATGTTCATTCATGTGCATGTGTGTGTGTTCATCAGCTGTAAAGCGCAATAGTGCCCCATTGCAACGGCCGGGTCAAAATTGACCCGGAAGACCACAAATGCTGTAAAATTAAATAAGCCTCCCAAAATTCAATGAAAGTAGTGATCATTAATTTTACTTTGCGAAGAATGTCATTGCAATGTCATTTTTGGTTAATTTGGTTGAAATAAACCCATATTTCTGATAAAAAACTTTGAAAACAGACAACAAGAAGGTTCATCCTAAGTTTCTCCTCATAAGGAAGACTTTCAAATGGCTTCAACAAAATGAATGAATGAAAGTTTATTTGGTTGCTGAACATAGAACGTAAATATATATATACAGCAAATTCATTAGAAACAAGGGTGGTAACCTAAAAGGTGTAGCGGTGACGCCATGGCTTATTATCAGCTTATTATTTAAATCAGGTCGACAATATTAGCACTCTCTGCCATCGTGGTGCAGTTTGTTAGCTGGCTAGTTCACCTTCCACAACACTAGCCTAGCCTACTGTATGAATGAATGAATGAATGAACAAACGATTTAACAAAACACTGTTAAACTTAAAGGAGGAAATGTGGGAATTAGGTTAAACTGAAACAAGGAATGTGGTGTATAATTGTATGAATTGTATGATGAAAATTGGCTAGCAATTTCGCCAAGCAAATACCAAGAAATAGGTTGCAGCAGTTTGTCTTTCAACAACATTTGCAAAATCCGCGATGGGACTGAGCTTGAATGGCTCGCGAACTTTTTAGTACAGTACAAAATCGCTGTCAATCAAAAGGAGATGCAGTCTTTCGACAGATCCTCCAATCATCACGCAGAAGCCCAGCGCCGAAGCCCCCCCTGCTCCATTAATCCCCCAGAGACGCTGAGCCGCCCTGGTGGGACATAATCGCAGCATTTATCCAATAACCGTCTAGTTTCAAGCACTGAAAAAACTGTTCAAAGCAGTCCCGTTGATGTTCATGGGCGCTTCAGGCTTCAACAGGAGGGAAGTGCACCGTGACGCTTACAGGATTGTATGAGAAGGAAATTGAGTCAGCTGATTCTGAACGAACTCGCTCTTTGAGATGAACGTGTTCTAGTGCATTATTAGTCAATAAAATGTTAACACGATAGTACATATTTGACACATTCTTTTTGGCTTTTTAGGGAAAGCCGCAGCTTCCATTGCAGTCTTAAAGAAATCACCTCTACATCAACTTTACTTTTAAAAACACTCAATAATCATTTGGGAACTGAGGGCACTAATTGTTGAAATTTTGAAGGTGGAATTCTTTCCCATTCTTGTTAGATTCATGCGATTTCAGGGCTGCTCAACAGTCCGAGATTTCCGTTCCCGTATTTTTGGGCTTCATAATGCACCAATGCACAGTTTTAATGGGAGACAGGGTCTTTCATTTATAAAACTGTGCGTAGGATCCTTACTATAAGTGTATCGTACGCCAAAAGCCCAAATGCGCATCGAAAAAGTCAGATTTATAAACCGGTGTACGCATAACCTGTAAGCAATGTTCCCTTTATAAATCACAGATTGACAACAAGTGTGCGACGCGGATCAGCCTCTTATCCCGCCCTGTAACACGCCCATTTTAACCATAAATAGTCAATGTAAAGCACCTCGTGAATGCTGATCAGTATGTTAATGACCCTGGCAGTTGTTCTTCGTTACAACCGAAACATGCCGAATCATGACGACTGGCGGAGAAAACAAACAAACCTTTAAAAATCCCTCTCAGACGCTCGGGAATTGCTGCCAATTGAATTATAATGTCGGGCCTGTTGTCGCAGCAGCCGTATGGAAACCGGATCTATAGACTACCTTTATTATATAAAATCTTCCAAATCAGCAGGCATTACGGTACTCGGGACAGCTTCCGTATACCCAGACGCACATAATAAGATTTTAACAGAACTATATATTATATCCAAACAAGCCTTAGTGATGAAGTTGAAGATTATATATAATATTTATTTAAAAACACTTAGCTGTCAGCCAATACTTCGAAACTACGGTGGCGTGATAAACGCCCGTAACCTTCAGAAACACATGCAAATAGATTAAAACACGCAAATTAAGAAAACAACTACATTAATTTGATAACACACGCAGCATTCAGCAAACGCGCATATACAACACAACAAAACAACCAACATAACGCGATGGCGAAAAACGATGCAAAAGAACACAAACCCCAAAAACAAATGCAAAAGAAAAGGCTGCAGATTCAGACAACGAAAGTTCTCCAGACCTGGAACAGCTGATCAGCTGGATTTTGACCGCTTTTCTGCCTTTATTAGCCGGTATGGCAGTATAGTAAAAGGAGAACTCCTGCCTGGCTCTGCCCTTTATTCAACATAATATAATATATTAGTAATTATGCCCCGGTCTCAGCCGGAGGTAGGCTGGTGCCGCTCGAGCTTCGACCTTTCAAAATAAAGACAGTTTGCGTTTGGTCCGGCCTTCCTTTTGGTGTTTTGAATGTTTGAACCTAAACAGTACCGCCATCATGCTAATGAATACAATAACTTTTCAGGGATCTATTACTAACAACACAATGGAGCAAGCAAAGCAGTTTTGTGTTTATGGTGCAGGCCGGATTTATTCAGTTTGATAAATCTCACCGGTAAATTGGCTGGTTTACAAAAGGAGGAGGGACTATTTTAAATAGTCTATTTTTGTATTTCAAGATTGCCATCCGCAATATGCGAATAAAGAACAGATTGGTCACTTATTTTGTTGTATAATCACAATATTACACTAGCAGTGAAACATCTGAGTTTTTTGGGGGCTGGGGGAGAGCATATATAGCCTACTAACAGTCTATGAGAGAGAGAGCCGTCAGAGAGAGAGAGAGAGAGAGAGAGAGAGAGAGAGAGAGAGACTGTAAATATTTAGTCCATGTTTGAGATATGTTTTCCTCGGTTGGTGGGTGTGTCTCGGCTCGGGTCACAGCTGATACTCAATTCAGCAGAGTCTGTAAACGTGTCTGTAAACTCCTGGTAATAAACATTTAAAACTGCATCAGTGTTTAACGGTACAGTCACATTAACGAAGAGGGCTTAATTTCGAGGTCCCAAAGCGACATGAAGTGTAGACCTCCTCAAGTGTGATAATAGGCTATTGTGATTATACAACAAAATAAGGACCAACTGTATTCAATGGGAGAATGGGCTTGAAATAGCAAAACAGAGAACCATTTATAAATCCCTCTCCCCGCTTAAAAACAGCCAATACCGCCTATCAAACTGAATAACCCCCGCCGGCAAATAAAGACAAAAGCTTGGTTGGCCCATTGGTGTTGTTAGTAATAGATCCGAAAGGAGTCATTAGCATGATGCCGTATGTTTAGTTCAAAAACATCCAAAACACCAAAGAAGACAAGGTACCAAACGCGAGCTTCTTTATTTTGAAAGTTCAGTGAGAACAGCCTCCCCGCTGAGACGGGAGCATAACCGTATATTACTAATATATTATTTTATTAATAAGGGCATGAGAGGGAAGTTCTCTTTACTAACAATAGACCACCTAATAAAAAGCAGAAAAGGGTCAAAAATCCAGCTGATCAGCTGTTCCTCTAGAGGTCTGGGAGAACTTCCGTTGTGGAATCTGCAGCGCTTTTCTTTGCATTTGTTTTGGGGTTTGTGTGCTTTTCTTTGCATCGTTTTTATTCGCATCGCGTTTATGTATTTGGTTGTGTTGTGTATTGGTACTCATTGCTGAATGCCGCGCGTCAAATTAATGTAGTTGTTTTCTTAATTTGCTTGTGTTTTGTCTATTTGCATGTGTTTATGAAAGTTGCAGGGCGTTTGTTCCCTGTCGGGCTCACCGTAAGAAAACAGCCGGGTTTCCCCCAGAGTGGCGAGAATCCGTATTTGAAGCTGGATGGGACGGTTCAGCGCTAAGGTTGCCCTCTCTACTGAACCCACCCAGTACAGACCATCAAAGATATATTACAGCCAGCTGCTAGGGGAATTTAAATCGCGTATGAGCCAGTCACCTCCAGGTCCCTGAAGCCCTTTTCTCCGACTCTTCCATTCCAGTCCTCCTATAGCAGGGCCATCATGCAGCATTACGCACGGCTTCACCAAGTAGTATTTATATGTTTATCTATACGACTTGTGATTGTTAACACCTTACAAAATCATAGCACAACTAGTGGTACCCCCACCCCGAGATACAATTTAAAATGAAATGTAGTAATGAAAACACACTTTTCTTCAGCGCAGTGGTTTGTTATAAACAGGTATTAAATTTTAGACGATAACGAGATATAGAGCGTAACGATTGACGAGCTTAACGGGTGTATTTCCATACTACAACAAATACAATAAAACAATACAATACAATTTTTATTTACGAACTTATGGAACAGTTATCACTGATTAACAAGCGCAAATAACACGCTGGATTTAATCTTCATGGTATGATATGATGATATGAAGAAAAATGGCGAGGCATCAATATTTTTTTTTTTCTACTCTATAGTTATTCCTATGTACTTTTGCAGTCTGACTTCAGTTCACCACCTCACCATCTTCGCCAACTTCCTTTAGTCGTACCACACAAGTCTATCGGTCAGAGTTTACGCCATTCTCCGGGCCAAGTTTGTTTTTATAAATCACAACCTTTTGGTGGGATGTGGTGTGACGTACTTTTCAGCCTGTTTTTGTGTATCATTTTATAAATGAGACCCCAGCTCACATTTATAAACTGTGCGTAGATTCTATTCTGAAAGATTTGTGCGCAAAAAGTCAGAATTTCGTGAGCAAAACAATATCTGATTTATAACACCTTTGCGGCGCACACCGGCACGGACTTCTCGCTATAAAATACGGAGTAAGCTACTCTATTGGGTGCATCGAATAGCCCCTGTCCCCAATTTATCCTAATAATATGTTAATCAATCAATGAATATTCAGCCCCTTGATACTCAATCACTTAAACGGAAAAATGGGAAAAACACGATTCTGTGATTGGCAGCAGACGGATAGAGTCGGTAGAACATCAAAACAAAATCCTGTTTGGAAGCGTAACTGTGTAGGTACATTGTGCTACTAATAGCCTTAATAATAATAGATTTAGCTCTAATACCAATCATATTTCATCATTTATTGTTCCTATTTGCCATTTACCCCTGAGAACACATATTATCATCATATGATCGGCTTGCTTCTGTGAGAAAGGAAATTCAATTATTAAAAAGGTAAAATAGAAACAAGATCTTTGATCATTATTGGGCAAAACAGGTGAAAGTCTTGAAATGCAACTAAAATGTAGGAAATGTGTGGGAATAGTCAGAAGACAACAAAACACACAGACACCCAAACCACACCATCACAAAGAGACACGGTTAACACAAGGCACACACACACAATAATAACACACACACACACATAATAATACACACACACAGGATACACATCAAAACAAACAACGATTTCGAAGAAATGAGAAGAAAGCGTTATTCCTCCCGCTGCACAATGTGGAGGAGCCCCTCTGCCTCCCCCGCTGGCAGCAAGGTACCGGGCTTAATAAGGTCTAAATCGGTTTAGGCAAGCAACGGGATTGTTGGGCTCAGGAAAACAAAAACCAAGGTTAGGTCTGAAAACGATGGATACTGGATCGGAGTTCACTAAAACGCAGTCTACAAACCTTGAGTACACGCACGCATCACACGGTGGTCAAAAGTTTATGGAAAACGGGGAATACTTTAGCATGGAAAGTCTTATAACCCTGTAACAATTAAGTGCGAGGAAATGTTGGTACCACTAAATTCTCACTCCCGCTTCACGCAATCCTTTTCTACGTAATAGGTTTTATAAATCAGGCCCCTGGATCAGGTAGGCCAGTCTAGTCCCTAATACTCTTTTACTATGGAAGCCACCCTCTGTTGTAACACGGTAAAAGGGACTTAATATTATCTAGGGAAAAAGCAGGTACCTCCTCCCCGAAAAAGCATTGCTTGATGGGTGTTATGTTGTTCCCAAAACCTGTACCTTTTAGAGATAATGGTGCCCACAGATGCTGGCTTTGCAACCCCGCGCCAGTGATAACAAATTCTGGATCTGGCTCACATTCCCTTCTTTAGTTCTTATGACATGAATCACATTTCAAAAACAATTTGAAATGTGGACTCACAGACTACAGAACACTTGTCAGTCCGAAGGACAATTACAGGTACAGTTACTTTGGTAATGTTTTCCACAAAATAAGTTTCTTATTTTGAATTATATACTGAATTCTACTTACTTTCTCTGCAATTTTAACCGATACAAACTTGTTTCCAGTTCAATGTGATTCTAGGATGCCGAGGATTCAACCCATTCTACATCAACCATCCAACTGACAACGACAAAGTGTATGTTCTGGTTTGTGTCATTGATGCCAACACGGTAACTTGTATGCACAACGAAATTGAAGAAAAGATTCGCATCAGGAAGGAAGCCAATTTCACCCAGGCAAGAGCAGAAATCTCTTGAAAAACGTTAGGTTTTTAATCGATAACACTTTTGGAAAAAGGTATCCTAATGTAGTAAGCCACACTGCAATGTGATATCATGATTGCGTAAAGATACACTCCACTTTCTAAAGCCAAGTGGTGTGTTATCTGTACACATTTGAGCCATCCGCGTGTACAGGGACGGGTTGGATTTAGGAAAACAATAATGGGACACGGGACAATAATAAAGGCATACGATTTGGCGTGTCATACATACGCCACTTTATGAGATCAGTCTGCACACTGAGTATCAAGCAGTCCCTCCTGTAGCTTTGTTTATAGTTTTTGTAATCACAAAGAACAGCAGCTGTGGTGCTTATATGTGTCAGTTACAGGACTCAGTAGTTTTGTGTTCTTCTTGCAGGTATTCCTCAAGTGGGCCATTCTCACCAAGATTGATGAGACCTGTCCTGAAATCAAAGAAGATTTACAGAATGTCTACAAGGTCAATTACCTGAAGGAAAAGGTATGTTTTAATGAGTAATATTATGAATTTTCACAGTAATGGAGTTCATAGTAAAGTGTATTGAGGTACATGAATTAAATTGTTCAGTATACATGAAAATTACCCAAAATTATTCTCTTCCTACATGTATTTTAATTCTGATCCAAACTCAATACCCCTTGCCAATATTCAAATTTCTACCGCTACCAAAGATCTTGCTTCCTCATTTAAAGCCATGTAAATCTCTTTGACTCGATTCAGATCATTCCTCTAGAAGCAGACTGATCTCATGAAGTGGCGTATGGATGACACGTCCAATTTGAATGCCATTATTGGCATGTTATCAAAACGCGCATACCCGCTTTTTAGCGTGTGTTCCATTGACTGACAATTACCTTGCGATTGTGTGGGAATTGACGCCGTAGCGAGTAGCATGAAAGGGCGAAAATCTGGTTAGGGAGGTTTCACCTAGGAGACTGGGCATCGTGGTCCCATGTGTCCCGGTTCCTTTGTGTCCTGCGTGTGATGTTTCCTTTCCACGTTTGTTCTTTCCCTAAACCCAACCAGTTGTTCTTTTCCCATGTCAAAAAACTGAACCCCGCTTCTTCTTTTCCTAAACACAAGTCACGTGTGGACGTTTCCTAAACCCAACCGTAACCTCGTGATAACACGTAAGCCTGGGGATAACACGCCATCGTGGCTTTAGAAAGTGGTGGTATGTTTACGCAGTCATGTGTCATGTTGCTAGAAGAGAGGCTGCAACCTCAAATCAATTCTCAATTTTTGTTTGCCTAAGTATCATGCATCGACCTTGATGAAGACGGACACAATTGGTTCATGTCTGGCCAGTACTTGATCCAATTTAATAAGATTTGTATCAGTCCAATTCATCGGTATACTGTCCTGAGGTCTGAGGATGCTGTGATTATTTTTAATCATAGATGGAGCAATTCAGTGTAAATGTTGGAATTCCCATGAACTGCATCTTCCCCTGTGAAGAACTAACGATCGAAAATCGACCTCAACAGTGACGTTGACTCACTCATCCTGGAGCCCTGAAACACATCATCAACTTTGGAGAGGACTGCATCAACTTCCATAAGAGTCAGCAACTTCGTGCTATGTCATATCAAAATAACAATATGTGACATTAACCAGCAGGATTTCTAACAATCTATGATTTATTACTTTTGCTTGCCACATTTGTATGTTTTATTTTAAAGGGCTCTATATTATACTAATTTGCATGTTCATAATTGTGTTTTACAGGTTGTACAAGAATAGGTTTATGTGGTTTAATTTTCAGAAAACACCATATATTTGTTGTACTGCACATTGCTGCAGCCTCCTCTTTCACCCTGTGTGTTGAGCTCTCTGTTTTAGCTACAGAGTGAGACATCTCACTTCTGCTCCATCTTTGTTGGGAGTCGCACATGCTCAGTAGCTAGGTAAGGACTACTAGCCAGTCAGGAAGCAGAGTATGAGGGCGTGGCCTGACAGTACCTAGGTAAGGACTACTAGCCAGTCAGAAGCAGAGTATGAGGGGTCCTGACAGTACCTAGGTAAGGACTACTAGCCAGTCAGAAGCAGAATATTAGGGCATGACCTGACAGTACCTAGGTAAGGACTACTAGCCAGTCAGAAGCAGAGTATGAGGGCGTGCCCTGACAGTAACTAGGTAAGGACTACTAGCCAGTCAGAAGCAGAGTATGAGGGCGTGCCACGCTAGCAGCTAGGCGGAGCATTATAACGTGTGTTCCAAAGTGACCACGTTTGTCTCTGAAGTAAAGGCTGGACTACAATAGAGCTGTTTGGAGCAGTTGGTGAACAGTGTTTTCCGTTGGAGATGGTAAGGCCCTTTGGGGTGGACTTTGGGCTTTTTCACTTTGTAAACCTATAACGGTACAAAAAAAGATATATAACACAATAAAGGAAAGGGGAAAAGCCAAAAAGCATAATATGAGCACTTTAAAGGGATCTAAAAACTTGCCTTTAAAATCTTCAGTCTGTCTCAGTAACATGAAATATCTATCACTAAATATGCAGCAATAAAGAAAAAAACTAATGTATTGTTGTATTGGGTATTGTAGGAGTTCAACACTCAACCGCTCAGTTAATCTGCTTCTTTAGGAATGTGTAGGTTTGGTTTAATCAGATTTAAATTACATATGACATGAGATATGTAACATCTTTTTTAAATCGGTGAGAGCGAAGACAAAAAGTTTCTCATGGAAATTGACTGAAATTGTTCTAACTTTGTAAATGATGTGTTAATGTAAGAATTCATCACTTATAATTTAAAAAAAATGACTTTTCAGGACCTTTCATTTGTTGTTTCTTCAATAATCTGACAGAGCGATTAGTGTCTCCATCTTTATAACTAGTTTTGTTTATTGCGTTAACAATTAACTTAATTTTAAAACCTACATATGTTTATATTATTTATACCAACCCGTTCTCACTCTGAACTCGTAAAATACGGACGTTTGGACAGTGGCTGTCAGCGTCTGAAGCATCAAAAAAAGCGTAGAACGTACCAGGGGGAGAGCAGCAGCTATACGGGGGTTTAGCAAGTAGTACGTAAGGCCGAAATTCTGTGTAGGGAGGTTGGTTGGGGGGGGTGGATGGGTCAAACAACACAGGACTTTCACCAAGGAGACCGGGGTTTGTGTCTCGCGTGGCACCTTTCCTAAAGTCACTTTCTTCTTTAACCATCCCGTTCTTCCCGCGTGTCACGGAAACGTAAGCCCGCCCACGAACGTTCCCGTAAAGTAACTGCATCAAAAGTGACGCCAATAGTCCCGACCAAGCACCTTTAGATAAAGCACGTTATATGACGCTAAAGGAGACTTTTGTGAAACTGAAGTGGCCAAAAGCTACTTTGCATCACATCGCTTATATTTATTTACACATCACATATAAGTTGAATGAAGCTGTTTGTACACGGGTGAAATTGCAAAACCCAAAGCTGATGAAAAATCTTCACTTCATGTCAAGGTTCATGACTGTTTTACACTTCTTTTAGCCCACATAGTCATATCTACTTCACTGAAAATATTCACATCAGGGTCCAAGAAAACATGACCACTTTACCCTTCTATGGCCCACACAGACTGATCATCATGAAGTGGCGTATGGATGACACGCCAATTCGTATGCCATTATAGGCGTGTTATCAAGACACATACTTGTTTTAGCGGTTTTATCAACGCTTGTTGGCCTCCATTGACCTAACATTACCTTGCGGTTATGATGTGAATTAACGCCATAGCGAGTAGCCATAGCGTCCCGCGTGTGATGTTTCCCACGTATTTTTTTTTTCTAAACCCAACCAGTTCTTCTTTTCCTAAACCGTAACCTCGCGCTAACACATAGCCTTGCGATAACACGCCACGTGGCTTTTAGAAAGTGTTTACGCTGTGACGTTGCAGACTGCTGTCCGCTGTATAGAGCGTAGACATGCAGGCGGATAGCTCAAATAGCGTACAGATAACCCGGCACTTGGCGTGTATGTTTTTACACGAAGTCATGATATCACGTTGCCACAAAGTCAGCTACCTCACTTTGAATATTCTGGTCATTTAGTGTCTCAGTTTGTCAACCTATTGGCGAGCTACTGGAAACCTGCTTGCAAGCTACTTGTTGGAGACCCCTGGTATAGATGTTGAAAAGGAAAAATGAGCAACTTACCTTCATTCTGTGTGTTGGAGATTGAGGTTATAATATTAGTCACTTAAAATACAAACTTTTGGGAAAATAGGGTCCAGGGTTGAAACAAAAAGAAATTGCCCATTAAGGTTTATAGAATAAAACTGCTTTATTTAAATTGTAGGTACTTACGTGCCTGGTTAGATCCTCTCAGTCCACCTGAACCGTGTGTAAGGAAAAAGCACAGGCAGGTGGATTCGGATGAAATTGCATTTCGTTCACATGTAATAATAGTAAACCACAGTGACTAAAGCGTGCCACTATCATTTTATCCGTTTTGAAGGCTGTAACTTAAGTTTACCCCATACATTATTCTTATTTTTTATTTTTTATCAAAACAAAGGAACGTCGGACCAAAGGGAATTTTTCGTGTTATTGAGAGGTCGGAACAATGGAGCTTCGAGAAATGGGCAGTCTCCGACTGAAGCTTGGTATTAAATATCTGTTCAGAGGGCTGCAGCCTCAGTTTAGCCAACATTACCCTGCGGATACAGCAACCCACTGCTGGATGACCGTTAAAGTCTCCTTAAATGTATACATTTAAACATGTAACACAATTTGTACATTTAACCCTTGTATTGTCTTCCCATAGACAGTGAACTTGTTGTCCTTCTTTTGGCTGTTTTTCCAACGCTTTTCAACGCATTTTTTAATCGATGGTCAATAAACATAATGTAAATGACATAATACCTATTTTTTTGTTAAAATAAAACAGAAACTGTGGATTATTTTGACTGATAGCTAAGATCAGAGCATGTTGAGTGGATCACAGTTTATTTCAAATGCTATAAAATAAAAAATAAAAAATAAAAAAACACCAATTCAATGAAAGTAATCATTAATTTTACCTGCCAAGAATGTTACATGGCTTCCATACAACGTACATCCACACAGTCATGTTATTTTGGGGCAATTTGCTTCAAAGAAACTTAGTGTCTTCATTAATCATAGGTGTGTTTTGGGCGTAACATGCAATCAACCAATCAGAGATCATCTCCCATTCCCTTTAAAAGCCAGGTGCGTTTGGACCTTGGAGCATTGCTATTATGATGGAGGATTTGCACCATAATATTTTTATTTGTAATCTTCTGCATGTGTGTGTGTGTGTGTGTGTGTGTGTGTGTGTGTGTGTGTGTGTGTGTGTGTGTGTGTGGGTGCTGCTGTGCGTCCCTGTGTGTGTAACAAGCATAGTGTGCACGCGTTGTGCACGAGCCTAGGAGCATTTTACTAATGCTCTGTTAAAATAACAATGAAATGCTGCGTTATTGACTTTAGGGCAGTGTGTGTGTTTAGAGCTGTGGCATCACAAGGGGACGTGTGGTAGAGGGACGCTATTTTCCTCTACAGGATTGGCTACCCTGTGACAAAATGGCCGCCACCCAAACTACAAGTTCCAGAATGCACTGCACAGGAGGTGCAAATGCCTCAGCCTGTTGATTACAGCAGTTGCTCATACACTGGGAGAAGACAAAGAGAGCAGAGGCAGAGAGAAGAGAAGCAGAGTTCATGGGGAAAGAACCTAAGCTACCAGGACTTTGCTAAACCAGGTAGTTTTACTCCCAGTAAGTTTTTGAGTTGGACTATTTTCTGAAAAGACTGCTTTAAAATAAAACCTCTGTTTGCCTGCAACCACGTTTTGGCTTGTCTCTGCCCTACACCCTGCCTGCTGAAAAGAAAAACCTCTCATGACCAGGGTTGGTCATCTTACTTTAAAAAAGTAATTAGTTACAGTTACAAATTACTTCTCCCAAAAAGTAATTGAGTTAGTAACTCAGTTACCACATTGTAAAAGTAATTAGTTACTCAGCAAAGTAACTGACGTTATTTTTTATGTTCTATAACGCTATTACGTTCTATAACATCTTTAACGTCAAAGATGTTGCTGACCCGAAAAATTGAGCGTTGCTTGTTTTAACAGAGTCTCCTTCGCTGGAGCTCACGCATGTTACATAAACGTTCTCGCCTTTAATTTCAATCGAGCGGTAGTGCCGGAGTACTTCCAGTTCAAGAACGTGTCAGAGTGCAGTGAGACAGCGTGAGGAGGGCATCCCACTCAGCCAATCATCATCGCATTTGCAACGGTGTCATCCCCCCCCCCCTGCTCTCTCCAGGCAGCTGATGTGCAGCCAAAGCCTGACGCCTCGCGCTTTACATTCTCAGTAACGATAATGGCGTTGCAACGATGGGAAAAGTAATGAATTAGATTACTCCGTTACTGAAAAAATAACGCTGTTACTCCCAACACTACTCATGGCATCACAGACTGTACGTGAGGACTGTGTGTGTGTGTGTGTGTGTGTGTGTGTTTAAAGTATATATGAGGACTGTGTGTTTGTGTGTGTGTGTGCGCGTGCGTGTGTGTGTGTGTGTGTTTAAAGTATATATGAGGACTGTGTGTGTTTGTGTGTGTGTGTGCGCGTGTGTGTGTGTGTGTGTTTAAAGTATATATGAGGACTGTGTGTGTTTGTGTGTGTGTGTGCGCGTGCGTGTGTGTGTGTGTGTTTAAAGTATATATGAGGACTGTGTGTGTGTGTGTGCGTTTAAAGTATACGTGAGGACAGTGTGTGTGGTTAAAATGTATGTGAGGACTGTGCGTAAGTTTTAAGTATACGTGAAATCTGCATACATTTTAAATGTTAAACCTTTTCTGTTTTTGTTCTGTTTTTCTGTTTTTGCATGAGAAAAAATAAATGCAATCCATGCAGTGTGTGTGTGTGTGTGTGTGTTTAAAGTATACGTGAGGACAGTGTGTGTGTTTGTATGTTTAGTGTATGTGAGGATAGTGTGTGTCTGTGTGTTTAAAGTATACATGAAGTGTGTGTGTGTGTGTGTGTGTGTGTGTTTAAAGTATACTTGGAATTGAGTGTTTATATACGTGTATATAAAGTATACGTGAGAACAGTGTGTGTGGTCAAAATGTACGTGTGGACAGTGTGTGTGTGTTTTAAGTATACGTGAGAACAGTTTGTGTGTGGTTAAAATGTACGTGAGGACTGTGTGTGTGTGTTTTAAGTATACGTTAAATCTGCATGCATTTTAAATGTTCAACCTTTTCTATTTTTGTTTCTGTACTTCTGTGTTCTTGCATGAGAAAAAAGAAATGCTAACCACAGTGGTTATTTACCAGTTCTTCTTTTTGTCTGGTTCCCACTGATTGTGTTGATTTCACTTCATTGTACTTCACACCGCCTGCGATCAAGCATAACGGTAAGCCTGCAGTGTTAGTGTAATAGCAAAATAATCTGTCTACACACTATTCATTTGTTTATTTTCTTGACTCTCTAATCTTACTACACTTCATCTAAATGTAGCGATTGTTAGAAATATATATATATATATATATATATATATATATATATATATATATATATATATATATATATCCTTGTGTGTTTCTTGAGCATTTTTCATATGCTGAGGCTGGCCTCTTGCTTGGTTTATGCCAGTATTTAAGAATCCATTATAATATATATATATATATATATATATATATATATATATATATATATATATATATATATATATATATATACTGTATTACTTTATTACAAGTGACTGTATAAATTTCTCCAATATAGCCCCTGGACTCTCATTCTTCCTTTGACTTTCTTCCGGTACAAAAGCAGGTATTACTTTTCTTTCTATAAAGTTTGTTCTTTTATATTTAAATGCTAAATTCTGTTTTTGTGATCTGATGATTTTAACATTGCTAATTTAAAGAATATAATAAGGAAAATGATGAATCCTTTAAAAAGGCATTGTGTAATCTCCGTTTTAATAAGTTTTTTGGTTAACCCTCCTGTTGTCCTCGGGTCAAATTTGACCCATTTTCAAAGATTCTACATGACAAATTTGTGTTTCTTTCAACCAAATTGCCCAAAAGTAACACAGATGGTGGCCAGGTTGGTTCAGTTGGTAGAGCAGGCGCACATATACTGAAAGGTTTATGCCTCGACGCAGAGGTCCAGGGTTCGAGTCCGACCTGTGACAATTTCCTGCAAGTCTTCCCCCTCTCTCTCTCTCTCACCTAGCTGTCCTGTCCATTAAAGGCAGAAATGCCCAAAAAAATCATCTTAAAAAAGAAAAGTAACACAGATGATTCCGTGAATGCTCTTCACAAGTAAAAGTAAAGATCAGTTCAATGGTATCATTGACTTTTGGGTGTTTTAATCAATTTCTGATTAAACTTTGACAGTCTGTGATTATCTATAAACTATCAGTCATAATAATTTATACGTTAAGCATTTTTTTACTCTAAAATTAGATAAAATTTCATAATAATAATAGTGGTAACAAGTTGGTGTATGTGTATACTGGTGGTAGTTGAAAAAAAGTGCAGAAAACGTGTTAACAAATGTGTTAATTTTGATATGGGAGGACAACACAAGGGTTCACCTTTAATTTATATAGTTTTTGTAATTATGCTCATTTATATTGTGTTTGGTTGAGATTCACTCATGACATACATTACAGGCATAAAAAAATAAATGTAAGATTATGTTTGACTATATGAGTGAAATTACAGAAGTAGAACATGTTTTATTTTATTTATTTTTTAACATTTATTAAAACAAGATCCATGACAAAGCGTCTCACACAACATGGTACAAAAACAAATAGTATTGACATGCACTTATATACACAATAATCGACATGCTACACAAGGACACACAAGATGTGAGAGGTTACTTGCCTAATTGCAAGTGTCCAGTTCTAATTCAACACTCTATTCAATGGCCGTATACTGTATGACAGGCGACCACCTCTCTAAATAAATGTCCATATAGAATTGTAATTTTGCTGTTATATTTACATATAATTGACAGCTTTGACTCTTTGGGTCCACTGGTCTAAGGTGGGAACTTCCAACACATTTTGAATGTATTTTTACAAAAACACAAGAACTCTTTTTACTTAGTTGATTCAATATTAATAATAATGAGTCTGAAAGGTGAATAATAATTGTGACGCTGTATTGTAATTTAAAATTGACATTTAAAAAATATTGTATTTTTTCACCGAGGTGTTCAGTCACCTTAAAGGAACACGCCACTGTTTTTTGAAAAAGGGTTATTCACCGTCTCCCCTAGATTTATATAGGTGGTCAAACGCATTTTTGTCTCAGTGCATGCATTGTCTTAGTCTGGCAGCGCCACTGCTAGTTTAGCTTAGCATAGTGAATGGAATCCTTTTTTGCCGGATAGCATGTCGTGAGTAAAAGTGAGCCAAAAAAAACGTATTACTTCTTGTGGCCTGCGTATTCACAACAAGTCAAAATAGCAATGCAGATTAAGACTAGGCGATTTCCTTGGTAGATATTGACTTGGGACTATATTGGGGCTACTTTGCCCCAAAATGCTTGTTTGTCGCTGGATGTACAGTCACCTATGAAGATGCAACAAGTCATTTTTTTATTTTATATTTGTGCTGGACTTGAATGAGCAGTGGACCGTGTTTTTGGTGAGCCGTGGTGGATTACAAAAAGACCTCACATATGGAGCACTTATTTCCCTCAATTCAATTTTATTTATAGTATCAAATCATAACAAGAGTAATCTCAAGAGACTTTACAGATAGAGTAGGTCTAGACCACACTATAATATACAAGGACCCAACAATTCTAGTAATTTCCCCAAGAGCAAGCCTTTAGTGCGACAGTGGCGAGGAAAAACTCCCTTTTAGGAAGAAACCTTGGACAGACCGAGGCTCTTGGTAGGCGGTGTCTGAAAGTGCCGGTTGGGGGTGTGATGAAAAGTAAAAATACTAGTTGTAGTAGTTCATGGCATAGCAAGGCACTGCAGGGCATTACAGGACGTAGCAGGGCACAGCAGAGCATAGCAGGGCGTAGCACGACATAGCCAAACGTAGCAGGGCGTAGCAGGGTGTAATAGGGCATAGCAGGGCGTGCAGCAGGACCGCGGCGACAGCTGCAACCATGATTTTGGTGCCACCTTAATCCAAGGAAATAAGCTCCCCAGAGCTAGGTTAGTAACAAGCATGACTGGCTCAATAATTTCACCCGTAAAGTTATGGATATTTTAAAACAACTGGGCTATGTTTTGCAGCTGGAGCTCCTCCCCAAACATGACACGTCCCTGATGTTTTGAACGTGAAGATGTAAGTTAATAAGCATAGATAAAGTTAAGCTTGTAGCTTGGTGTATTATGTAAGGTTTTCTAACTTTTGGATGTGATTTGTGGCTAACCTAACTAGCTAATGTTAGTGTAATGCTACCGTGATGTGGCTAACATGTCTTGTAACAAACGTGGTTTCATTTGTCTGGGTAGTTATGTTAGCTAATTTGTCTAAGATAACGTATCTCAGCTAAACTGAGCTTTGAAAGCTGGGGGGTTTTGCAGCGCAAAGCAGGCGTGCCGATGGTATCAGAGCTCTCTCCTCTACGAGTCACACTGAGACAGATCATGTTTAATTGCTGGTGAAAAGTGAAAGTGGCAGTTGTATATAAATTGCTCTTAATAATCTCTTATCTCACATTCTGCCTTGTCTTACTTCCAGTACAACAGTAGCTATAAGTTTTTCCCTAAAGTTTGTTATCATATGTTTAAATGGTAAATTGTGTTTTCTGTATTGATGATTTTAACATTGTTTACAGAATAGTATTGGGAAAATATTATGTCGCCTGGTATAAGTTAAATTTCTACTTATATTTGGTTTAATTTTAAGTAAACCCTGTTGTTTAGAGGTAATCTATACATTCTATAGTTATTATAGTTTTATATTTCATAGTTTTATATATTGTGTTAGGTTGAGTTTCATTCACGAAATACTTTACAGTTCATAAAACACTCTGGGCTATGTTCACATGCGGTATTGTTACTTTGGTAGGATTTTGAGAAAGGACAGGCTTGGGTCCAATAGAGATTTAACAAAACTCCACCACAACATAACATAGCCTTAAGGATTTTAATTTTGTACAGACTGAATCAGTTAATTTCCAAAGTGGATGCATTTTTTAAATGTTTAAATGTTTTAATTTGTTGTTAATAGTTAAAAAAAATCATTGACTATTTTAATTATTTGGGTTATCTTTACATCTGCTCCGTCCAATCAACTTCAACACATTTTCAATGAATATTTCCAAAAAACATAAACTCTTTTTACTTAGTTCATTCAATATTAAGAAGTGTGAGAGTTAAATAATGAATGTGATGCTTTATTGTAATTTACCATCGATATGTTCATATACTTTTCCACCAAGATGTTTAGTCACCTTAACAATTTGTTCAAAGTTTAGCTCATTTATATATTTTACTTCACAGACATGGGAGGACGCTCCAGCTCTTCTTCCCGTCCACTCTCTCCTGACCCCCCACCTGCTCCTAGTGAGATAATTTTTGCAAATTAGTTCTCATTCATACGAAGTTAAACAACTGTTGGAAGATTTTGTTTTATATTAACATTTATCGTACTTTTTTTTTTTTTTTTTTTTTTTTTTTAGTTTTCAGTAAACCTTGGAGGACAATAACCTGGGCGTAAGTATGCACCTAAAAGTGAACTTTGTTACTTATTTGTTCTTTCAAATTACTAATGCATGCTTGCTTAATACTTATTAATACTCTAGAATTTCTCATTTTTGTGCAATTACTTATTTGTGACCATACGCATACCTGCCAATGTTTAGTTCTTCACAATCTGGGAGTTTTTTGCATAAATTTGTGCATAGCTCTGGAACAAAAACACTGACACATCCTCGACACTGTACGTTAAACTACGGGAGCTCAACCCTACTGCAATTACCCAAGTTCAAGTGAAAATCTTATCTATAAACTATAAATTCAAATTAATTCAAATAATTGATTTATTGCCCAGCTCTACTTTTATAGAGCATTTTGCCTAAGAATTAAAGTTAAATGCTTTGACATAATCTGTAAAATCAGACATGTTGTATTAATAAAGACATTTAAAGGGTTGGGGGACAGCTGTGATACTTTTAGTGCATAAGGGTGAGGTCATTATTATAGGCTCTATTCATCACCTATCATTTTATTATTATTATTAAAACAATATACTAATATAAGTGTGCAAATTAATGTATCAGTCGATATATCGTACATCCTGAGTAATTTACATTTGTTTGTCTGTGTTGTTGTTAAAGTCTAACATACTGTAATGTATGTTTCCTTTCCTGAGCAGAGACAAACAGAGACAGAGTGATCTGCAGTACGTCAAGGACTATAAACCTCAGACTGACGGCCAGCAGCTCAGGATTCTTCTTCATGGACCAGTTGGAGCTGGAAAGTCCAGTTTCATCAACTCTGTCCAAAGTGTCTTACACGGCAGAATGTCCACACACGCTTTGGTGGACAACACCTCTGGCAGCTGTTTCACCAAAAAGGTATTAACAACTTTTGATTGTATTGACAGACAAAAACAAATTAATTATGGCATATAAATCATTGCAATAGTAAGATGTTTAATCATAATTATCAGGGGTCCAAGCCCGAAGAGGCTGGGATCCACGTATGCAAGGCAACGCAGCCATCTTTGTAGCTGAGCATACAATGTAACAACAAATGACCAGTGCTGTTTCTCCTAAAACAGTTTTCAGCTCCAATTCCTAAGGTCCGAATCTCCAAATTTGTGATGTGAATGCAAAGCAGACTAACCATATTTTGTGATTGTAAATATGGGATTTCTGCATAAATGTGACACACTATTGAATCTGTCTGCTTAATGCTGATTGTAAACTGTAAAGAAAGAAATCTTTATGTGATATATGTAACTATATGTAACCAAGATTAAACTGTCCAATGACTGAGCTACCTGTTGGTCCATGTTTAACCAAGAAAAACTAATCAGAACTGATCTATAGAATAAAAAGGAACTAAACTCAATTAATTAACTATATAATAAAGTTAACTATATGGTAGCTGGGTATTGATGTGTTGATTTTTGCTCATAATTATCATAATAATTGTACTAACTCTTCATATATGCTTTATAGTACACAACCCACAAGATCCAAAAAGACCAACAGACCTTTTACCCTTTTGTCTTTACTGACATAATGGGCCTGGCCACGGACAAAGGTGTCTCAGTGGACGACGTCAAACTGGCTCTGAAGGGACGCGTGAAGGAAGATTATGAGGTACAGTTGCTCCAGAAATATCTTCCACAAATTTAGTGAATGGGATTATTTTAGATTATATTCAATTATTTGTTTATAGGCTACATGATACAACCGTTCTTTAACATGGACTCAAATTCCTTTTGCAGTTTAATCCTCAATCAACATTGTCAGATGGTAATTCATTCTACAACAAACATCCGACTACCAACGACAAAGTGCATGTTCTAGTTTGTGTCATTGATGCCAACACAGTAGCTAACATGACTGAAGAAACTGTGGCGAAGATTCGCAACATCAGGATTGAAGCCAGTAAACTGAGTAAGAGCATAAAAATGTTTATTCTTCACTACTAAAGAATTTAAAGAGCACACTCATTGAAAAAAAACATCTTAATGCCACCTCTTGTAACTTTGTTTGTAGCTTCTGTATTCACAGAACAGCAGTTGTGGTCTGTCTGTATTTGTATTAGTTACAGGACTAGTTTTGTTCTTCTTGCAGAAATTCCTCAAGTGGCCATTTTCACCAAGATTGATGCGGTTTGTCCTGAAATCAAAGAAGATGTCAAGAATGTCTACAAGGTCAAGTCCCTGAAGGAAGAGGTATGTTTCATTAGTAGTTTTACGAATAGAATCACAGTTGAAAATTTAGTTATTTGGTAAGAATGCCCTATATTCGAAATCTAAACAGTTTATTTCTCGCCTAAAATGTTCACAGAAGTGAATTTAGTGATGAATAAGATGGCAAAAATGGTTAACATTGTTGGTCTGTCTGTACCCTCGTTGACCTAGGTCCCGATGCTGAAAAGGGAACAGCGAAAAGACCCTAACCCTGAAGTAGGAGCTGAAAGAGTTACAGCAACTGTGGCCAGAGGAACATAAAATTCCCCAAATTGGTCTAGTCGGAACATGAGAAAAAAGGGGTTCTAGGAATTTTATGTTCTAGGAACTGCAAAAATCCCTCCGGTCGGAAAGCGGCTAGTGTTGATTGTCATTATTATTGCTGGTCTACTTATCTGCTTAATAAGATCATTATCCGTCCAATTGATCGTATCGGTACAGTGAAAACAAAAGCCTCAATAGTTCAAAGGTCTGAGCTGTAATTTGTTTGTTTTTTAAACGTAGATGGAGAAGTTCAGCGTAAATGTGGGAATTCCAATAAACTGCATCTTCCCTGTGAAGAACTACCATGAAGAAATCGACCTCAACAATGAGGTTGACTCACTTATCCTGACCGCCCTGAAACACCTCATCAACTTCGGAAAGGATTGCATCAACTTCCACAGTCCAAAAATTGAAATTTGGAGGTCAATTAACTGGGGGTGAGTGTGTCTCTCTTTATCTGTCCTATCTTTATTACTAAAGACTGTTCTTGAGTTACTAATGTGCATATGTGTATGTGTATGTATATATATGCATATGTATGTATATGTATATTTTTATCTTCTTACTCTGTATATGTATGTACGTGCGTACGTACATATATGGATGTGTATGTGTATATATGTGTATATGGGGATATAGGTTTATATTTTTATCTTTTTACTCTATGCTGCTATTTGGAAAGGATTGCTCCAACAGAATTTTGTTGTATCGCATACAATGACAATAAAGATCTTTCTATCTATCTATCTAATGCAAGCTCGCTATAATACAACTAATCAAGAATTTTTTTACAAAAATTAATAATTTCTGCTCTCACGTGATCAAATCAGGCATGTTCTTGAATCACTTATTTAATTATTTGTGTACACAATTTAAAGTGCTCATATTATGCTTTTTGGCTTTTCCCCTTTTCTTTATTAGAATAGAATAGAATAAATCTTTATTGTCCACCAGGGTGGAAATTTTCCTTTGGCTCACCAGACATACAAGAAATAAACATACAGACTAGAGTCCGGATCGGGCTGAGCCCGACAGGCATTAAGAAATTTATGTCCAACCCCGACCCGAGCCCGAGACAGTTAAAATCTCATCTTTTTTCCTCTCTGACACATGTAGGCTACGTTTGTTTGTGTGGAAAGCCCTTTTTTATTAAGCAACTGTAGGAAGGCATTCGGAAATGTCAACAGATGAGCTCATCAGCACATACGTGGCAACAAACGCACGTTAATAAGCTGTTAAAATGTTCAACGTGTTAACCTCTCGTGATCGCTTCGTTTCCGACCGTGATCAGAAAACCAGGAGAGACTCATTACCTCCAGGACAGACGTTATAACATGAATAACCATTAACTCTGCTCCGGTTGCATCTACAACACGTCTGCTTCCTCTTTCTCTAGGCTATCTCTCTTCTGCCCACTTAACCTCACACACTCACACACACACAAACCCACACGCACTGAGCTCTCTTAAAAGGAGCCGCAGCACCATTTTACAACAAATTCCTTATCGCGCTGATGTGACCGAGCCCGACCCGACCCCGACCATAATTTCTAAATATCTGTCCGAACCCGGCTCGGCCCGTCGGGTACCGTCGGGACCCGTCGTCCTCGGGTCGGGTATCCATGCCTTAATACAGACAATATATCAGACATAGTAAGTTGAGTATAAAAAAAGATATCAAGATAAAAACAGAATAAATATGCTTAAATTCATTAAGATAGCAGCTCATATTGATTTTGTCACTTGGTTTGGTTGAGGATACTGATGGCATTTGGAATAAAGGATTTTTTAAAAACACTTTTTGCCAGAGGCACTCTGAAATGCCTCCCAGACTTCAGGAGCTCAAATTGGCTTGAAAGAGGGTGTGTACTATCTGCATTGATCTTCCTAGCTTTCTTCCTCATTCTATCAGTGTATATTTGGGTCAGATGTTTTGGGGGTTTTCCCACTATTTTGCTAGCTATTGACACAATTATATTAAGCTTGTTCTTGTGTTTGCATCTTAAATGGCCAAACCAAGCAGAGAGATGAAAAGTTAAAACACTTTCAATGTGTGTGGTGTATACTAGCTCAGTAATCTGAGCACTGACGCCCAGACAGCTCAGTCTTCTAAGGAGACTGAGTCGTTGTGAGCATTTCTTAAAAATATAGTCTGTGTTATCTGAAAAACTCAGATAGTTGTCAAGAACCGTACCTAGGTACTTAAAAGTTCCCACAGTTTCAACTACTAGGCCATTTAATAAAACTGGCTCTATTGTTACATCTTGTTTTTTGCAAAATAGTAACTCGTTTTTCTTTGCCACATTGATCTCTAGCTCGCTATCATTGCACCATGCTTCAAGGGCCTTTATGTGTGCTAGATAGGAGGCCTCACCATTCTGACTGGCTAGTAGTCCTTACCTAGGTACTGTCAGGGCACGCCCTCATACTGTGCTTCTGACTGGCTAGTAGTCCTTACCTAGGTGTTGTCAGGGCACGCCCTCATACTCTGCTTCTGACTGGCTAGCAGTGCTTACCTAGGTACTGTCAGGCCACACCCTCATACTCTGCTTCTGACTGGCTAGTAGTCCTTACCTAGGTACTGTCAGGGCACGCCCTCATACTCTGCTTCTGACTGGCTAGTAGTCCTTACCTAGGTACTGTCAGGGCACGCCCTCATACTCTGCTTCTGACTGGCTAGTAGTCCTTACCTAGGTACTGTCAGGTAGTGTTAATTTCGTCAGACGAGACGAGACTAAATATGTTCGTCAACGACCTTTTTTTCCATGACTAAGACGAGACGATGATGAGACTGCGCCAATGACCAAAAACGCTGACTAAGACTAAATTAACATGCATTATTGTTGACGAAAAAAGACGACACTAAAATGTTTTGCATAAAATAAAAACTAAGATAAAATCTCTCTTCATTTTCGTCTACAATCGTCTACTTTTTCATCATGAGATAAAATATTCAGCTGTTACCGAGACCCGGTGCTACGGCACCGACAGGTTCCCTAACGACCGCTATCTACCGGACCGAATAGCAACGCAGATTTTGGTGCCACTTAAATGCCTGCGCTTCTCTCTGATGCTCCTAAACGGACGTTAGAGTCAACCGAAACATCGCTGCACGGGGCGCTAGTTAACACTAAACTTGGCAACAGGTAACGTTAGCATACCGTTAGCTAGCAGTTGGAGTAGCTAAACACTGTTACAATCATTGACATATATAAAAGGGTTACAATGCTGACAGCTAAACGGTGTAAAGTTTGTCTCTATTTCACTATGTAGGATTCCAACACGAGACGTACGACAGTCTGCAGCTGCCGTTGTCTGAAAAACAACACATGTTGCGTTCACTTGAAATACGCCTCGCCAGTTTCGTGCTGCATTTATTTTATTGTAAAATATCCTTTTCCAATGCAGTGATTGTTTTTGTCGTTTACTGGTGAAATAAGGAAGAGGCTCAATATTTATATAACTTTATATAATTTATTTATTTTTATAACTATTTGACTGAAATGGTTATCAGAAATAATTTATTTAAAAAAAGACTAAAATGTTTTGACTAAAACTTGACTAAAATGGCAAGATTTTTAGTCGACTAAAACTCGACTAAGATACCTTGAATTCTCTTTTGACTACAACTAGACTAAAATGACGAGACTTTTAGTCGACTAAAACTTAACTAACAAAAATGTTTGGCACAAGACTAAGACTAAGACTAAATTAAAAATAGGTGACAAAATTAACACTACTGTCAGGGCATTCCTCTTACTGTGCTTCTGACTGGCTAGCAGTGCTTACCTAGGTACTGTCCAGCGGCGGTTTCTCTTGGAGGCCAAAGGAAGCCTGGCCTCCCCATCAAAATATAAAACATAATTTAAAATATAAAAATATATATAGAACTGCCGCTGTGTGCATGTATTGTGCAATATGCATTCAATATACTAATTTTAGCTATATATCATATGCTGAAGTATATTCTGGAGTGTTAAAGATTAAAAGAAAAAATAACAAGAACCTTACAGAACAGAAAACCGTGACCCTAAAACTGTGATACGAACCGAACCGTGGGATTTGTGAACCGTACCACCCCTACTGTCTACATAAAGCTCCCAGCTGAGGTCCTATAACGTTAAAGTTAAGCCACGACGCAGGAAACAAGAACGAGTTAATTAATTTCAACAGTCATTATGTAACCATAAGGCAATATGATCTCCATACCAAGCTCACTGCCTTCCTCGGTAAAATTTGTAAAATCATTCAGGGTAGCTATATCTTTAGATAATGAAGTTCAGAGGTGTTTGGGGCCCAGCACAATAACTTCAATTTTATTTGAGTTTAACTTCAGAAAATTTTAGGTCATCCAGGATTTAATGCATGCTTGAAGTTTAGCTTACTGACTGGTTTCGTCTGGCTTGATTGACAAGTATAATTGGGTGTCATCCGCATAACGGTGAAAGTTAATTGAGTGTTTCCTAATAATATTGCCTTGAGGAAGCATATATAAAGAGAATAGAATTGGTCCAAGAACTGAATCTTGTGGAACGCCATGGCTAACTTTAGCGTACCTCACTCTGTAGCTAAAACGGAGCGCTCAACACACAGGGTGAAAAGAGGAACTGCAGCACAACAAAAGATGGTGTTTTTTTCAAATTAAACCATGTACACCTATTCTGGTACAACCTCTAAATACAATTATGAACCTGAAAATGAGCATAATATGAGCACTTTAACATGACATAATATTGTTAATATTTTTTAATGTGTTTAAACTTACAGTAGGTAAGTTCTGCCTGTAGGAGTTGCTCTATCAAAATGATCAATAAAGTGCATAAGGGTGAGGTAGGTATTATAGGCTCTATTCGTCATAGAATAATATACTAATATAAATTTTCCAATAAATGTATCTGTCAATATATCGTGCATCCTGAGTAATTTACATTTGTTGTCTGTGTTTTTGTTAAAGTCTAACATACTGTAATGTATGTTTCCTTTCCTGAGCAGAGACAACCAGAGTGATCTGCAGTATGTAAAGAACTATAAACCTCAGACTGATGGCCAGCAGCTCAGGATTCTTCTTCATGGACCAGTTGGAGCTGGAAAGTCCAGTTTCATCAACTCTGTCCAAAGTGTTGTAAAAGAGAGAATGTACAGACAAGCTTTGGTGGACAACACCTCTCAAGGAGGTTTCACTAAAAAGGTATTAACAACTTTTGATTGTGTTAAAATTGTAGGAATATTTTATTAAGAGTATGTGTGCATGTGCTAGCTTTGAAAGAGCTGTGTGCAGTCAAATAAAGGAAATGGTTAAAAGTACTCCGGGTGAGACCAGACAGTGTGTGTGTATGTGGCGACAGAAGAATCTCCCCGGAGACAGGAGGATGACTCAAGGAAAAGGATGAAGGTTGAGGGATAAAAAAAGTAAAAAAACAAAGCCCTTATGTCAGGCTTTATCACAGTACTGTACATCCAGTGAGCCAAACTACTCTAAAATAAACAATGTTTAGAGGGGGAAATAAGGGAAAATAAAACTGTGTATAAGAGATCATAGCATCATTCAACTATTATTTAGGAAGAAACTTTTGAAAAAGCTACTGCAAATAAACTGTTTAAGGCCCACAGTTGACAAGAATTCTGACTGCTGCGCAACTGACTTCCCGTTTTTTAAACTGAACATTTTGCACACACACACACAAAACAGCTAACATGCAGGAATTTAGGAAGCGCTGTCGCTCTGCTGTCAAGTTAATGCAACTAAAACTGCTTATGCCCCTCAGTTAGACCACATTTTGTGATCGTAAATATGGGATTTCTGCATAAATGTCACACACTATTAAATCTGTCTGCTAAATGCTGATTGTAAAGTGTAAATTTTTAAATGTGATATATGTAACAGTGGTGTAGTCTACGTGGTACGCAGGTATACGCCGTATACCCACTAGGAAATATCAATTTATTATTATTAAGGTCAAGAATTTCCATATACCGACTTACAAAAAATCTGAGAATACGTAACGATGATAGTTTTGTGAGAGAACATTCACAATTTCATTCATAAATTCACCGTCTGTGTTGCGAGTCACTTAGGAACAACAACACAGTTGCTTGGCATTAATGTGAATCGCTATAGACTATAGGAGATATAAAACGAAAGCAAACTCAAACTACACTCTTTCAGTTTTCGTAAGCCGGCCCATGAAGCTACTGCCGCTTCAGGTGACACTGCAGCAGACGTTAATGTACAGAATATATAGAAAATGAGCCAGATGAAGCTGATGCTGTAACAATACAAAATATGCATCGAAACCTACAAATATCTTGGAACGATTATTGACAGTAAACTGATTTTTAAGGCAAACTGTGACAATGTTCATAAAAAGGTAAACCAGCGATTGTTTTGTCTGAGAAAACTCTCCTCCTTCCACATTGATAGAACCTTGATGACTATTTTATCATGCTTTTATTGAATCCGTTTTGTCTTTTTGCCTTGTGTTGTGGTTTGGGATCTTGTCTCTTAAAAATAGAAATCGTCTGAATCAAATTGTGAAGTGGTCCAGTAAGCTGATTGGAAAGCCACTGCTCAACCCAGAATCCCAGAATCCAGAATACACTTAGTGTATTTTAGGAACAATGATGTCTCCTTTGTTACGTTTTATGTTCTAACAGTCTGCTGCCGATGGTGTGTATGTACGCATGTGTATGTGTGTCTGTAAAAAGGAGGCTGACGCACCCAACTTCCCACTGTAAGCCAAATCTACCTTCGGGTATAAATAAAGTTACCTTGAACTTGACCTTGACCTCACTCTGGGATGGGCAAGTATGAAGCTGGGAGGGAAAATCACAGTATACTCACAACAGAAAACTAGACTACACCACTGATATGTAACTATATAATACGGTTAACTATATGGTAAATGGGTATTGATGTGTTGATTTTTGCTCATAATGATCATAATAATTGCTAACTCTTCATATCTTTTTTATAGTACACAACCTACAAGATTCAAAAAGACCAACAGACCTTTTACCCTTTTGTCTTAAATGACATCATGGGCCTGGCCCCGGACAAAGGTGTCTCTGTGGACGACGTCAAACTGGCTCTGAAGGGACGCGTGAAGGAAGATTATGCGGTACAGTTGCTCCAGAAATATCTTTCACAAATTTAGTGAATGTGATTATTTTAAATTATATTCAATTATTTGTTTATAGGCTACATGGTTCAACCGTTCTTTAACATGGACTTACATTTGTTTTGCAGTTCAATCCTGAATCAACGTTGTTGGAGAATAATCCATTCTACAACCAACATCCGACTACCAACGACAAAGTGCATGTTCTGGTTTGTGTCATTGATGCCAACGCAGTAGCTAACATAACTGAAAGAATTGTGAAGAAGATTTGCGACATCAGGAGTGAAGCCAGTAAACTAAGTGAGAGCAGAAATATGTTTATTCTTCACTACTTAAAGGTGCTCTAAACAATGTTGGGTGACGTCACTTCTTGTTGACATTCAAAGTATTTTCAAACATAACGAGGCTAGCTCGCCCCTCCCTCCTCCTCATCCCGTGCCCTCTCCCTCCCTTCCGTGCTTCCGCGCACTAACCCCCCAACCCCCACCCCAAAATCCTTCTTGTCGGGTATTAGCTGGAACGCTGGAAGACTGTTTGTTATGTTTGATGGTGAAGGTTGGCCAGTTTGTTTTTGTTGGCATTTGTGGAGCCTGGGCTGTCTACAGAGACCGCGTTGTTTTACAGTGTGTTCAGGGGACAGGCAGCTCGTGGATAGTGAGGAGATGTTTGCTGTATGTGACAAAAAATGTTCTAGCCTAAAAAAACGCGTGACATCGCTTAGAGCACCTTTACGATTCTATAGATCACACTCCTTGAAAAAAAACATCTTCCTGTAACTTTGTAGTTGCTGTAATACCAAAACAGCAGCTGTTGTCTGTCTGTATTTGTGTCAGTTACAGGACTAGTTTTGTGTTCTTCTGGCAGATATTCCTCAAGTGGCCATTTTCACCAAGATTGATCAGGCCTGTCCTGAAATCAAACAAGATGTCAAGAATGTCTACAAGGTCAAGTCCCTGAAGGAGAAGGTATGTTTCATCAGTAGCATTATGAATTTGTTATAGAATGACAGTTGAATATTGAGTTACACGGTAATAACATTTTTAATACGAGCACAGTAGTTTGGAAAATATTAGGGAAAAAATCTTGAGAGAGAAGTTCAAATGCTTTTTTCTAATATCTGCACAAAGTTATTGTTGATGGTCATTATTATTGCTGGTCTACTTATCTGCTTAATAAGGTCATTATCCGTCCAATTGATCGTATCTGTAAAGCTAAAACAAAAGCCTCAATAGTTCAAAGGTCTGAGCTGTAATTTGTTTGTTTTTTAAACGTAGATGGAGAAGTTCAGTGTAGATGTGGGAATTCCAATAAACTGCATCTTCCCTGTGGAGAACTACCATGACGAAATCAACCTCAACAATGACGTTGGCACGCTGATCCTGAGCGCCCTGAAACACATCATCAACGTCGGAGATGATTGCATCAACTTCCACAAGAGTCCAAATGTTGAGCCATATACGTCAGAAAATAAGCCTAACACTTGTTAACACAATGTGGGTAAGGTTTTGATCTTAAACAGTAATTTCAGTTTATTTCAACCTTTCAACCCAATGTCAAAGATGTTGTTTACATCAGTCACTTAGACACAAAAACATAGGAAATTAATAAGATAACTTTAAAATTAGATATATTTACTAGAGCTGTCAACATTAATGCAAATTCCTTTTAACGACACATGGATAAAAAAAAAGGGTCTTTTGAATGGCAAGTTGAGTAGGGTTGGGCATTGAGAACCGATTCCTACTTGGAATCGTTCCAAAAATTACAATTCCACCAGGATCTTTTCTTTATTAGAATTGTTTCTTTATTGGAATCATTTGGAGGATTTGGTTTCAAATCCGATCATCGTTTACAAATTTAACATGCGCAAGTTTTGGTTTCCGTAGCAGCCAGGCGCTTGTTGTGTTGCAGCCATGGAGCACAGTAAGCGGTGCCCTAATCTGGCTTCATTTTACGCAAACCACTATTGAATCAAAATAAAACTTTCCTCTTATTTGAGAAATAGGCATGTGACCCGTTTCAACTCCAACCCTCAAAGAACCGGAAACAAGAATTGATAAGAACAGGAATTGAAAGGAAGAATCGGATTTGGGGACTCAGAATTGTTAAAATTCAAACAATGTCCAACTAGGGATGGGCGATATGGCCTAAAATCCATATAGTATGTAGTGTTGACAATATTGATTGTGCAAAACTGTAATTATACAACATAATGTTTCAGATAAATAAAATTCAAGTACACTAGTTGCAGAGACATTTGCAAAGAAAAAGCTTAAAGTATTGGGTTTCTTTCCTTTAGTGCAAACCATTCTAAAAGGCACAACACTTAGTTAGTTTAAGTCCTTTGTTCCTAAATGCCACCCAAGATGCATAAATACTTTCAGTATTAGGCAAAGATGCACAAATAATTTAAATAAAAACATATTTCAAACAAAGTTTCTTACCTGCAGCCAAATGTAACACATTTGAGCACACTTGTACACACTTTTACACACACACACACACACACACACACACACACACACACACACACACACACACACACACACACACACACACACACAGCAGTGTGTTCAGCTGTGAATGATGACGTCTGCAAACTATAAAGGTAAATACCGGCTGCCAAGATTCCAATCGTCTGTTATATAGTGAATTGTCAGGCTGATGAAAGGCTTCATGGTATGGCTCAACCACAGGTCCATTGTAGCGACTTAAATCCGAACCAAGTCCAAATAATGGATGTTGCACCGGCTTTTTCACCAGCTCCTCCGTTTTGCTTTCAGCCATGTTTACCCAAGATGACGATGATGCGTCATTATTGCGATTGTGCAATATAATTAAAATCTCTATCGTAGGCCAATTTTTTATCGTTTATATTGCATATTGTTTTTTATCGCCCATTACTATGTCCAACCCTAAAGTTGCGTTTCAAAGACCTTCCAGATGTTTTTCTCCACAAGACGACAAGTTACCGAAATAGTCAAATCTCAAACATAGCTGGAGCATTAATAAAAAAAAAAATCCCTTTTAAAGTACATTTAGAACAGATAAAGAATGTGCCATTAATCACAATTAAATAATTTAATAGATTGACAGCCCTAATAAATACATTTAAATTAGAAGTTGGTCTAAATCTAGAGTTGGCATTTACTCTGCTTTTTTGTAGGATCAGTTTTTCTTTGTTACGGGGAAGAGCTGAAGGATTTAATGATAGTTTAGAGAACCTATAACTGGCTTTTTTCCTTATTTAACATCTATCCAAATAATTTAGCTCTCAGTTGTACCAGAGGAAGCCAGTGTAAGAAGTTAATGCTATGTAAGTTAAGTCAATGCTTTCATGGAAGGAAATCTTGCTCTGTGATGAGCATTGTGTTAGTTTTAAAAGGAGCATGATACATACGGTATGTAGTGGAAAAATTAAACGGGCAGAAGGAGACACAAAACCCAAGTGCTCAATGGTGTTTTAAGCCCCCAACGTCGACTTCCAGGCAGCGCTGCAACCGTCGACTTCAACGCACCTAACCCTAACCATAACCATAACCATTGCCTAATCCTAGTGCCTTCCAGGCATCGCTGCCTGGAAGACGATGTTGGGAGCTTAAAACACTAAACACCAATCCAAGTAACCCTGAAAAGAAGATGTTGGTAATACTTTTTTTGAAGGGGTGTTCATAAGACTGAAATGACACAGTGTCATTATTATGACATGACACTTATCATGAACATGAAGGAGTCATTTTGAATGTTCAAAAGGAGTGTCATTCAGTGTCATTCAGTAAATCATGACACTTTTAATGCAAAGTCCGAGATGGCTTTTTAATGGCAACTTGACTTTAGCAAAGACAACAATCTCTGTGTTATGAGAACTTGACATTAAACTAGACAACATAATCTGTCATAAATATGTCATGACAGGCCCAATTATCAAAGTTAAACTATTGAAAAGCAATAATGGTTAAAAATACTTTACAATAAAAATTATTTCTGTCTCTGAAAGCTTAATGATTATTGATGTCATTTATCAACCTGTTGTATCTGCATTATAGTTAAAGTTTATTGAATAATAATAATGTATTATTTATTAAGTATATTTTGAATCAGTACTTACATGCTAGTTAGATTTTCTCAGTTCAGCTGACCAAAGATCACCAAAGATTCACGGGGAAAAGTTTCAGCAGTCTGAACCGGCCCGTCTCATTTTGACTCAAACCGAAACTGGGGTTAAGACGGTATACAAAGAATACACCAAAATAGACTTTCCTCAACAGCGCTGTGCAGGAAGGTCTGCCAAAACAAGACTATGATGTTCATGACACATCCCAGCTACTTTTCGTCAGAACCAAAGACTCTGAAATTTAATTTCAAAAAGTTGATTTAAAACTCGGGGCATTTTTAATGGTCCCCAAGTTCACAGCATACATTTCAACAAATAAACCATAACATAACATTTAAATTACAACAGATGCCATTTTTAAACACTCAAATAAAGCAGACACAAGAAGACAAACAGAAGTCACTAATCAAGGCCTTAAATTGATAGATTGAGGAGAGACACATTTTAAGATGCTTTGTTATTTTTTGTTAGGCATTCCAGGAATGTGGAGAGGCAAATGAAAAAGTAGTCTTGCCAAGCTCAGTTCGAGTAGCCAATATAATACAGTCAAAGACTCTCTATGTGGAAATTATATACAATACTTTATTCTTCCATAGGTTGGGGCTGCAGCAAAATGCAAGACAGAAATATACATAGATATATCTATGGAAATATCCATTTAAATGTGTTAATTTACAGTTATGTGATCATTGACAGAACACATCTACAGAGTCACACTGAGTTTAGAGTATTTGAATGAATAACAGACAACATAAATCCCAGGTGGAGGATCAGAGAAGTCCAGACATAATCTGAAACAGTCTGGATCATCAGGACAATCGGAAACATATTACTGCAATCTGAGGAGAAAAAACAAAATAAGAAATAAATGAGTGTTTTTTTGGATGATAACAAATTTATTGTTTTATTCTGCTCCATTTAAATATTTTAATATTTGTTCAGTGTATGTGGCATTTTATTGTGCAATAAAGCTGTACCTTGAACCAGTATACCGTATGACTCTTGAAACAACAACAGAATCTTCTTACTTTGCGTATAGGGGTGTAGGTTTAATACTGAAGTCTGGAGGATGCTCTCTGGAATCCCTGTCCTTAGAGCTAGACCCTGGGGACAGTTTAATGAGAAACGTGTATTTATCTAATAAAGGCAGGAGTCACAGGGGCTTTAAAGTAAAACACATAAACATGGTGCCATCAGGAAAAAGTAACCATTATACAACCTGTAATAAAGGAATATAGTAATTTATTTATCCCAAGAGACAAACCATGCCATGTCTTGTCAATAATTCACCAGTGTATCCAATGGTCATAGAATATCAACATGGATTACTAAATAGTATCATAAACCAAGCACAAGGCCAGCCTGGTTTAAAATGGTGTATGAACAAATCCAATTTGTTAAGCCATTTCCTGTGTTCACAATGCTCTTTTTGCTTTTTTTTCACGTCAGTTTGTGAAATGGTCACATTATTTAATCTATTGATTCGTGTACACAGACACGTTAATGTCATTTTTTTCATAGCGTATTTTAAACTAATGTATTTCAATGGGAAGCATCTTTCATGATCACAGCACAGGGTGGATGGGTCAAACAACACAGGACTGTCACCCCGGAGACCGGGGATGGTATCCTGTTTGTGACGTGTCTATTTCCCGTTAACTTTTCCTAAACCCAACCTCCGTATAGATGCTTCCCATCACGTGCTGACCACCACGAAAAAACGAGATTAACATATGCGTCTACACAAATCAATAGATTAAAAATAACGTGACCAATTCACGAACTGCCATGAGACCGTGTTGAATAAACGTGCCCAGGAGACCAGTGTTTGTGTCTTGTGTGCAACAAGTTGTTGGTTTTGGTTACTTGTGTACATTACTTACGTATGTAAGTTACATAATGAAGACGCGCTCTTATTTTTGTTTGAGTCACAGTTTTGCTTATAAAAGTGATGTCAAGGGTTTCCTAAAAGTCTATATGTGATGAGTTGGCGACAAAGTGGCTTGTTATTTAAACACTTTTTCATGAGATCACGTTGAGAGGGCTAGCTTCTTAGTTAATATCAGACAGTTTACCAAATTCCTTTAAGTCTACCTGTTAATATAGACTGGTTTGGGATCAGATCTACCTGTATCGGGGATTTGGGCCGTGGCGGTCCAGGTGAGACAGGGCAGAGCATGTGGTTAGAGTCAGGTGGACTCTCAGAATCTGGAGGTGACGGGGTTCTGGCGAGTCGCAGCGTCAGAATCTTAAATGAACCTAAGTAAACTCAGACACTCTTTTCCGCCATCAATCTAGCAAAAGTGGATTTGGACACGCCCTAAACGCACCTGCAACAGGCGCTTCGTTAAAATAGGGCCCCTAACTATCATCCAGCAATGGGTCTCCATATCACGGAGTAAAAGTTAGCAGATATATAAAACTTATCTGAGCAGTGAGTTAGACCTGACGTTGACACACGTTTCTTAACTGATTAAGAAAGTAGAGGCCCTTTTTTGTGAGATTTAAGATACAAACAACCTTCACAGCAAACTTGACAAGCTAGAAAGCTGATGCTAAGCAGCTAACATAGCTAATAAAGGAAACTGTAAGTTAGCTAACACATTTAACTGCAGGGCTTTAACTGTTATCTAAAGTAGGTTGATGTTTAAAAAGCTTAACCCTTGTGTTGTCCCTTGTGTTGTCCTTTTTATATCTTTGGAGAGTCTTTGGAGATTAGACTCCATCGTTATAAAATAATTTTTAAAGGAGTAGAGAAGCCAAGACATATTCCCAAAACGTTATAAGAGTAGGGATAGAAGAAACAAAGAAAATATACTTACCTACCTGGCAGCAATGGATCTGTAAAGAGATACGACCGGTGTAGTGATTAAAACCCCAAAACAAGATCAAAATATTTCCTGCATTTTGACCAGTGTGAAATAGTCTGCAAACATAAGGAAAAATAAATCTAAGCATCACGGCCGGTGTTCAACTTGGGCCGGCAAAGGCAAATAGAATCTCGGCACTCAGGTTGGTGGCAAGTTAATTCCTGCAAAATAAAAACAAGATGAATCTCGGCAATTCATGGCCGGTGGCAATTTATTGCTTGCAAAATAAAAACAAGATGAATCTCGGCAATTCATGGCCGGTGGCAATTTATTGCTTGCAAAATAATGACAATTAAAATCTCGGCATCTCAGGCCGGTGGCAATTTAATGCCGGCAAAATAAAGATGGACTCAACCTCCGCATCTCAGGCCGGTGCAATTGATACCTGCAAAATAAAAACAAGTTAAATCTCGGCCTGCAAAATAAAGTCAACTCTCAGCACTCAGGCCGGTGGCAAGTTAATGCCGGCTAAATAAGGATGATTAAATCTCTGCATCTCAGGCCGGTGCAGTTAATACCTACAAAATAATGATAAATCAAATCTCTTCATCTCAGGCCGGTTGACAAGTTTACCTGCAACATTAAAGTGATGGTTCGGAGTAATATATTTTGCATTAGCTATGCCAACATAGCTAGTAAGGTAACTTGCAGGTTAGCTAACACATTTAACTCCAGTGCTTTTACTAAAAAGTCTGATCAGCAGGTTGACGCTCAAAAGCTTAAATGTATCAATAATATGGCTTGGACCCAAGTGCAGAAATGCGAGGGAGCAGCAGTTAGAATGAAAATAATTTAATGACAACACAAAGAGAACTTACAAAACGTAATTTGTTGAGACATGTAAGACCACATGAGTTTCCCCTTACAGATTCAACAGGGTTGTACTTAGTGTCTTTATTAATCAGAGGTGTGTTTTGGGCGTAACATGCAATCAACCAATCAGAGATCATCTCCCATTCATCAACCAATCAGAGATCATCTCCCATTCATCAACCAATCAGAGATCATCTCCCATTCCCTTTAAAAGCCAGGCACGTTTGGACCTTGGAGCATTGCTGTTATGATGGAGGATTTGCACCGTAATATTTTAATTTGTAATCTTCTGCATGTGTGTGTGTGTGTGTGTGTGTGTGTGTGTGTGTGTATGCTGCTGTGCGTCCCTGTGTGTGTAACAATTATAGTGTGCGCGCTGTGCACGAGCCTAGGAGCATTTTACTAATGCTCTGTTAAAATAACAATGAAATGCTGCGTTATTGACTTTAGACCAGGTTTTTGTTGGTCAATGGCGCGATCACTTCCCGCTACCTCAAGATAGCAATACTCCCAGAATGCACCTGAACACACCTCCCTGTAAGACCAACACACCCAGAATGCACCTGAACACACCTCCCTGTAAGACCAGCATGCCCATGGGCCACAGATGGGTGCAGGTGCATTTGCTATTTAAACAACGTGGGCGCTGGATGAGAAACTGACAACTGTGTCTGTCTTACACTATGAGTTTAAGCGAGGACAGTGTGTGTGTGCGTTTGAAGTACAGTATACGTTAGGACTGCGTGTGTGTTTAAAGTGTATGTGAGGACAGTGTGTGTGTGTGTGTGTCTAATAGCCAGGACACACGGCGCCGATTATCGGTCGTTAGACAGTCTGGCGAGGTCAGTGACTCGAGTCTGTTCGGTGTGTCCCGTGCCGTCGTCAGTCTGGGGGTCTGTCGGCGTTCATTCTGGCCGACCTGACATGTTCAGTTGCAGGCAGGACAGTCGGGACTCACCAGGAAATGGCGAGCGGAATGAGGTGACTAGAGTCTCTCAAAATCTGACGAAAATCTTTTAAACTGACCTTTGTTGACCTGAAATAAAGACAGATTCAGCAACTGCACACACACACACACACACACACACACACACACACACACACACACACACACACACACACACACACACACACACACACACGGCCTATTTCTCTCTTCAAATGTTTTCAGAAACATGTTTCAGTGAATTATTTTAGTACAATATGAGATCGGATTCTGAACGGCCGCCATGACAGTCTGGCTTTCAACTTCCGGAGAAAACAAACCCATGTACGCGTTCGTCCAATCAGCTGCCAGTTTTCATTTCCTGGGCAACAATCCAGAGTAGCGCCACCTGCTGCTATGGAGACGGTGTGTTCTGTGGCACTTTTTGGACCAACACGAGGAGACTGATCATTTCGACTGGCTTTTCTGCCGAGGGTCGGCCGTCTGGTTGGTGTGTAGACACCTTTAAAGTATACATGAGGACAGTGTGTGTGTGTGTGTTTGTGTGTGTGTGTGTGTGTGTGTGTGTGTGTTTAATGTATACGTGAGGACAGTGTGTGTATTTGCGTGTTTATTGTACGTGAGGACAGTGTGTGTGTGTGTGTGTGTGTGTGTGTGTGTGTTTAGAGCGTACGTGAGGACAGTGTGTGTGTGTGTGTGTGTGTGTGTGTGTGTGTGTTTAGAGTATATGTGAGGACAGTGTGTGTGTGATGTGTGTGTGTTTAGTGTAGGGTCGTGAGGACAGTGTGTTTTGTTGTTTTAGTAGTGTGTGTTTAGAGTATATGTGAGGACAGTGTGTGTATTTGCGTGTTTAGTGTACGTGAGGACAGTGTGTGTGTGTGTGTGTGTGTGTTTAGAGTGTACGTGAGGACAGTGTGTGTATTTGCGTGTTTAGTGTACGTGAGGACGGTGTGTGTGTGTGTTTAGAGTGTACGTAAGGACAGTGTGTGTGTGTGTGTGTGTTTGTTTAGCGTGTACGTGAAGACAGTGTGTATGTGTGTGTGTGTTTAGAGTATGCGTGAGGACAGTGTGTGTGCGTTTTAAGTATACCTGAAATCTGCATACATTTTAAAGGTTCAGCCTTTTCTGTTTTTTTGCATGAGAAAAAATAAATGCAATCCATGCAATGTGTGTGTGTGTGTGTGTGTTTAAAGTATATGTGAATTGTGTTTTTAAAGTATACGTGAGAACAGTGTGTGTGTGTGTGTGTGTGTTTAAAGTATATATGGAATTGTGTTTTTAAAGTATACGTGAGAACAGTGTGTGTGGTTAAAATGTACGTGAGGACTGTGTGAGTGTGTTTAGAGTATACGTGAGGACAGTGTGTGTGTGTGGTTAAAATGTACGTGAGGACTGTGTGTGTGCGTTTTAAGCATACGTGAAATCTGCATACATTTTAAATGTTCAACCTTTTCTATTTTGGTACTTCTGTGTTTTTGCATGAGAAAAAACTGGTTGTCTGGTTCCCACTGATTGTGTTGATTTCACTTCATTGTTCTTCACACCGCCTGCGATCAAGCATAAGGTAAGGCGTAATAGCAAAATAATCTTTCTACACACTATTAATTTGTTTAATTTGTTGACTCTCTTTCTAATCTTACTACACTTCATCTAAATGTAGCGATTGTTAGAAAAATATGTATATCCCTGTGTGTTACTTGCGCGTTATTCATACGCCGGGGCTGGCCTCTTGCTTGGTTTATGCCAGTATTTAAGAATCCATTATAAAAAATATATATATATACTGTATTACTTTATTACAATTGACTGTATACATTTCTCCGATATAGCCCCTGGACTCTCATTCTTCCTTTGACTTTCTTCTATTGTTGTTTTTCTATAAAGTTTGTTCTTTTATGTTTAAATACTAAATTCTGTTTCTGTGAACTGATTATTTTAACATTGCTAATTTAAAGAATATAATAAGGAAAATGATTAATCCTTTAAAAAGGCATTGTGTAATCTCCTTATAAGTTTTTGGGTTAACCCTCATGTTGTCCTCAGGTCAAATTTGACCCTTTTTCAAAAGGTTCTACATCAGAAATTTGGGTTTCTTTGGGTTTCAGTTGGTAGAGCAGGCGCGCATATACTGAGAGGTTTATGCCTCAACGCAGAGGTCCAGGATTGGAGTCCGACCTTTGACGATTTCTTGCATGTCTTATGTCCCCCTCTCTCTCTCTCTCTCCCCTCTTTCTCACCTAGCTGTCCTGTCCATTAAAGGCAGAAATGCCCACAATAATAAAAATAAAGTAACACAGATGGTTCCAGGAAATCGCTCTTCACAAGTCAAAGTAGGGATCAGTTCAATACTATCATTGACTTTTGAGTGTTTTAATCAATGTTTTACTAAACTTTGACAGTCTGTGATTATCCATAAACTATCAGTCATAATAATGTATACTTTCAAAAAAATTTTAAACACTAAAATTAGATATCATTGAACAGGATACATGAGGTTTACTGACTATAAATCTAAAGATTTGTTTAAAAATAGTGGTAACAAGTTTGTTTAAGTGTATACTGGTGGTACTGGTGGTATGCTCAATCAATTATATTGTGTTTGGTTGAGATTCAGTCATAACATACATTACCATTAAAAAATTATGTTTTACAGCCTATATGAGTGAATTTACAGATGTATAACATGTTTAATTTTCTGCTAATAGCTTAAAAAAAACCTTGACTATTTTATTATTTGGATAATCTTTTAATCTGCTGCATCCAATCATCTTACGACACATTTTCAATGTATTTTTCCAAAAACATAAAAACTCTTTTTACTTAGTGGATTCTTAATAATAAGTCTGAAAGGAAAATAATAAATGTGACGCTGTACTGTAATTTATCATTGATATATTAAAAGAAAAAACTTTTCACCGAGCTGTTCAGTCACCTTTACAATTTATTCAAGTTTTTTCTCAGTTTTACTGTTTTGCTCTGCAGCCATGGAAGGATTCCTCAGATGTTCATGTTTTTCCAATAAAACCGTTACAGGTAAGATTGTTTCTCAAAATTAGAAATAGCATTCATAAAAGGTTATACAACTGTTGTAAGATTTTTTTGTCTTACAAGAATGTGTATCATACTTGTAAGTTTTCAGTGAAAATTGGAGGAAAATAAACTGGGGGTGAGTGTGTCTCTCTTTATTTGTCCTATTTTTATGTCCTATGCTCTTGAATTACTAATGCATGCTCGCTTAATACAACTTATCAAGAATTTTTGTGCAAAAGTTATTAATAATAATTTGTGCTCTCACATGATCAAATCAGGCATTTTCTTGAATAACGTATTTATTTGTGTGCTCATATTATGCTTTTTGGCTTTTTCCCTTTCCATATTGTGTTATATATCTTATTATTATTATTATTATTATTATTATTATTATATCTTTTTGTGCACATTATAGGTTTACAAGGTGAAAAGACCCAAAGTCCCCCCCAAAGGGACTTACCATGTCCAACAGAAAACACTGATCACCAACTGCTCCAAACAGCTCTATTGTAGTCCAGCCTTTACTTCAGAGACAAACGTGGTCACTTTGTAACACACGTTATAATGCTCGCCTAGCTGCTAGCATGGCACTCCCTCATACTCTGCTTCTGACTGGCTAGTAGTCCTTACCTAGCTACTGTCAGGGCACGCCCTCATACTCTGCTTCTGACTGGCTAGTAGTCCTTGCCTAGGTACTGTCAGGGCACACCCTTATACTCTGCTTCTGACTGGCTAGTAGTCCTTACCTAGGTACTGAGCATGTGCGACTCCCAACAAAGATGGAACAGAAGTGAGATGTCTCACTCTGTAGCTATAACAGAGAGCTCAACACACAGGGGGAAAAGAGGAGCTGCAGCAATGTGCAGTACAACAAAAATATGTTTGTTTTTTTGAAAAATTAAACCATGTACACCTATTCTGGTACAACCTCTAAATACAATTATGAACCTGAAAATGAGCATAATATAACTACTTTAACATGACATAATATTGTTAATATTTTTTAATGTATTTAAACTTACAGTAGGTAAGTTCTGCCTCTAGGAGTTGCTCTATCAAAATGATCACTATAGTGCATAAGGGTGAGGTAGGTATGATAGGCTCTATTCATCATAAAGTAATATACTAATATCAATTTACCAATAAATGTATCAGTCAATATATTGTGCATCCTGAGTAATTTACATTTGTTGTCTGTGTTTTTGTTAAAGTCTAACATACTGTAATGTATCTTTTCTTTCCTGAGCAGAGACAACCAGAGTGATCTACAGTATGTAAAGAACTATAAACCTCAGACTGACGGCCAGCAGCTCAGGATTCTTCTTCATGGACCAGTTGGAGCTGGAAAGTCCAGTTTCATCAGTTCTGTCCAAAGTGTCTTACAAGGCACAATGTGCACATAAGCTTTGGCAGACAACACCTCTTGCAGCTGTTTCACCAAAAAGGTATTAAAAACTTTTGATTGTATTGATAGACAAAACAAATTAATTATGGCATATAAAACATTGCAATAGTAAGATGTTTAATCAAAATTATCAGGGGTCCGAGCCCAAGGAGGCAGGGATCCATGCTTGCAAGGCAAAAAAAGTTTCACTACAGCCTAAACTGTGCACGCTGGGGTGATGCCATTTTCAACACTGGTCTAGAACTAAAATAAACTATGTTTAGAGGGGGGAATAAAACCGTGAATAAGAGATCATAGCACCATACAACTATTATTCAGGAAGATACTGTATGTTTCTGAAAAAGCTACTAGTTTAAGGCCCACAGTTGACAAGAAGTCTGACTGCTGCTCCACTGACTTCCCGTTTGTTAAACTGAACATTTTAGACTTTTATCAAAGCACAAAAACAGACACACACAAACAAAAAAACAGCTAACACGCAGGAATTTAGGAAGAGCTGTCAATCTGCTATCAAGTTAGTGCAACTAAAACTGCTTATGCCCCTCAATCAGAAAGAAAGACAAACCAGATTTGACTGTTGATAGCAAACCACAAACTGTTGATAGTAAACCACGGTCAATATATACTTGCATAATTCATACATCCATCCTACACCCCTACCTCCTACCAAAACTAAAGGGGTATAAGAACTTAATCTTAATGAAACAATAAATGACCAGTGCTGTTTCTCTTAAACATTTTGTCAGATTTGTCAATCCATTTTCAGCTCCAGTTCCTAAGGTCCGAATCTCCAAATTTGTGATTTGAATGCAAAGCAGACTAACCACATTCATCCCAGTCTAATGGCAGGTCGTGAAATGGTTACGTTATTGAATCTATTGATTCAATAACGTAACCAAACCAATCAAGGCAACGGTACAATATCCAATATGCAGAAGATGGGGTCAGAAATACCGGCAATAAAACAGGAAACACTGGAAACAAACACTAGGACACACTGGAAAGTGAAACACACAAGGAATAACAACATCATGGCAGGGAACAGTGAAACAAGGGGGTATATATACATGGGTGATGGGAAGACAACTACATACACAGGTGAATCACATTAGGATGGGGACAGTCAATCATAAAATGCAGGAAACAAACAAAGACAGGAAGACAAGTGACCAGGGATGTAACCAAACAGTAGATTACAAAATACAACAGGAAGTCCATGAAAACAAACAGAAAACATGAAAACAACTAAAACACAGAAACTTGACACAGGGACTAGAATTTAATTTCCCCGTTGTTGCGTCCACCAGAACAGCCCAGTGTCTGGCAGTTCATGAAATGGTAACGTTCGAAAATCGGGACCTGTACACGAAATAAACGAGAAAATCGTGACCTGTACACGAAATAAAGGAGAAAATCGTGACCTGTACACGAATCACTAAATCAAAATAACATGACTATTTTACAAACTTGCGTGAGACCAAGGTTGCCACATTTTGTGATCATAAATATGGAATTCCTGCATAAATGTCACAGACTATTAAATCTGTCTGCTAAATGCTGATTGTAAACTGTAAAAAAAGCAATCTTTATATGTGATATACTGTATGTAGCTATATGTAACCAAGATTAAACTGTTCAATGACAGACAAAATTATCAGAATTAATCTATAGAATGAAATGGAACTAAACTCAATTAATGATTCCAAAACTGCAAGAAAAAAAGCAAACTACCGGTATATAATACAGTTAACTATATGGTAGCTGGGTATTGATGTGTTGATTTTTGCTCAAAATGATCATAATAATTGTGCTAACTCTTCATATATTCTTTATAGTACACAACCTACAAGGTTCAAAAAGACCCACATACCTTATACCCTTTTGTCTTTAATGACATCATGGGCCTGGCCACGGATAAAGGTGTCTCAGTGGACGACGTCAAACTGGCTCTGAAGGGACACATGAAGGAAGATTATGAGGTACAGTTGCTCCAGAAATATCTTCCACAAATTTAGTGAATGGGATTATTTTAAATTATATTAAATTATTTGTTTATAGGCTACATGGTACAACCGTTCTTTAACATGGACTTACATTTCTTTTGCAGTTTAATCCTGAATCAACATTGTCAGAGGATAATCCATTCTACAACAACTGTCCAACTACCAATGACAAAGTGCATGTTCTGGTTTGTGTCATTGATGCCAACACAATAACTTGCATGACTGAACAAATTTTGAAAAAGATTCGCGACATCAGGACTGAAGCCAATAAACTGAGTGAGAGCAGAAATATGTTTATTCTTCACTACTTAAAGTGATGGTTTGAGTAATTTCAGCCTAAGGTCCTTTGCACCATGACCTTGAGCCAAACAATCCAAGAAAAACATTTTCCTGTAACTTTGTTTATAGTTTCTGTAATCCCAGAACAGCAGATGTGGTCTGTCTGTATTTGTGTCAGTTACAGGACTAGTTTTGTGTTCTTCTGGCAGATATTCCTCAAGTGGCCATTTTCACCAAGATTGATGCGGTTTGTCCTGAAATCAAAGAAGATGTCAAGAATGTCTACAAGGTCAAGTCCCTGAAGGATAAGGTATGTTTCATTAGTAGTATTACTAATTTTTTATAGAATCACAGTTGAAAATTGAGTTATACGGTAATACAATTTTTAATATGAGCACAGTAGTTTGGAAAATATTGGTAAAAAAAGCTTTAGAGAGAAGTTCAAATCCTTTTTTTCCAATATCTGCACAAAGTTATTTTTGATGGTCATTATTATTGCTGGTCTACTTATCTGCTTAATAAGGTCATTATCTGTCCAATTGATCGTTATCAGTACAGTGAAAAAAACAAAAGCCTCAATAGTTCAAAGGTCTGAGATGTAATTTGTTTGTTTTTAAACATAGATGGAGAAGTTCAGTGTAGATGTGGGAATTCCAATTAAGAGCATCTTCCCTGTGAAGAACTACCATAATGAAATCAACCTCAACACTGACATTGACTCACTGATCCTGAGCGCCTGATTAACATCATCAACTTCGGAAATGATTGCATCTTCCACAAGAGTCCAAACAATGAAATTTGGAGGTCAATAAACTGGGGGTGAGTGTGTCTCTCTTTATCTGTCTTATCTTTTTTACCAAAGACTGTTCTCGAATTACTAATGCAAGCTCGCTGAATACAACTAATCAAGAATTTTTGTGCAAAAATTAATAATTTCTGCTCTCACCTGATCAAATCAGGCATGTTCTTGAATTACTTATTTAATTATTTGTGCCACAATTTAAAGTGCTCATATTATGCTTTTTTTGGCTTTTTTCCTTTTCCTTTATTGTGTTATATATATTTTTGTGCATGTTATAGGTTTACAAAGTGAAAAAGCCCAAAGTCCACCCAAAGGGACTTACCATCTCCAACAGAAAAACAGTGTTCACCAACTGCTCCAAACAGCTCTATTGTAGTCCAGCCTTTACACACGTTATAATGCTCGCCTAGCTGCTAGCGTGACACACCCTCATACTCTGCTTCTGACTGGCTAGTAGTCCTTACCTAGGTACTGTCAGGGCACGCCTTCATACTCTGCTTCTGACTGGCTAGTAGTCCTTACCTAGGTACTGTCAGGGCACGCCTTCATACTCTGCTTCTGACTGGCTAGTAGTCCGTACCTAGGTACTGTCAGGGCACGCCCTCATACTCTGCTTCTGACTGGCTAGTAGTCCTTACCTAGGTACTGTCAGGGCACGCTCTCATACTCTGCTTCTGACTGGCTAGTAGTCCTTACCTAGGTACTGTCAGGGCACGCCCTCATACTCTGCTTCTGACTGGCTAGTAGTCCTCACCTAGGTACTGTCAGGGCACGCCCTCATACTCTGCTTCTGACTGGCTAGTAGTCCTTACCTAGGTACTGTCAGGGCACGCCCTCATACTCTGCTTCTGACTGGCTAGTAGTTCTTACTGAGATGCCTCAATCTGTAGCTAAAACAGAGAGCTCAACACACAGGGTGAAAAGAGGAGCTGCAGCAATGTGCACTACAACAAAAATATGGTGTTTTTTGAAAATTAAACCATGTAAACCTATCCTGCATAAGGGTGAGGTAGGTATTATAGGCTCTATTCATCATAAAGTAATATACTAATATAAATTTTCCAATAAATGTATCAGTCAATATATCGTGCATCCTGAGTAATTTACATTTGTTGTCTGTGTTTTGGTAAAGTCTAACATACTGTGATGTATGTTTCCTTTCCTGAGCAGAGACGAACAGAGACAGAGTGATCTGCAGCAGGTAAAGGACTATGAACCTCAGACTGACGGCCAGCAGCTCAGGATTCTTCTTCATGGACCAGTTGGAGCTGGAAAGTCCAGTTTCATCAACTCTGTCCACAGTGTCGTAAAAGAGAGAATGTACAGACAGGCTTTGGTGGACAACACCTTTCGTGGCTGTTACACCAGAAAGGTATTAACAACTTTTGATTTTATTGATAGACAAAAACAAATTAATCATGCAACCTAGTCTCACAGAATTCTGTGAAATGAACACTGCCACGTAACTCAAAATCTGTGGAAGTTTCATGGAATCACCGAAAATTCTGTGATGGGCCCACGGAAGCGATGCCTATGTAAGTCAAGGACAGGCATCATCCGTGGTCTACGCACAGATTGCCTGGCTGCAGCAGAGAAGCTGTATAGCTTTGCTATTATTGGTATTTTTAACCTCTGTTTTAATCAACATTTCATTACCAGATCTTATCATGGGTTATATGTATTTCTTGTATATGTTATTATTTCAGTCTATTTCGGCCAGGGAAGCTGGATTGCTTTGTTGTTTATTGATCTTTTTAAAACTATAATGCTACATCTATCAACATATATTTAGATGTTATCATAGTATGCATTTCTTTATTTTAATAATATTATTTCGGTCTTATTACCGGTGAAATATTACAGTAGGCCTATGCTGTAACACAGAACACTATACGATATGATCCGAGCTGGGCAAAGCTGATATTCCACAATGCAATGCGAGCATTCATATCAGAGAATGGGACAGCGATCAACAGGTCTTTAACGACAGTAAGCGCTTCAATGTACATATATAATCAGTGGTTTTGTCACCAGCTACAACACGTTGCTCTGTTCCTAAGGGACCGTTCAATAATTATGGAATGGACCACCGGAGGAAACACAGGGAAGAGGTCATGTCTTTTTATTCTTTGTTGAGGGGGGGGTCACACAATGTTTTTTAGTTTAGGAGGGGGGGCACCAAATTTTTTATTCATGAAAACAGCTACATTTCAAAGTGGCTTGTTTGGTGCATATTTTTCCATGTAGCTCTCAGTCTCGGCCCCCCATTGCTAGAGAACATATGAGTTTGTGACTGAAGGAGGCTCCGCTGTCTGCGCGCTGACGCACGGCACAGGTGCGCACCCACCAAGCAAAACACATTTGTCTTTTTGAGACTCTGCAGTCCTCCTGAGTGAAGCTGTCATGGAGAAATCGAAAAACTTCTGAATTGACGTCCCTGCTTGCTGGCAGACCAACTTTGTGAGCGGGACCTCTCTCCTGGTCTGAGCAGAGACAGCCCTGCAGGTAGCCCGTTATCCTGCCACCACGCAGACACTACGTCGCACAACCTCAAGGAATAATCCACAAACCTGGTGTCCTAAATCTTCCGCATGCAGGTCTTGCTTGAATTCTCAGGCGCATGTATCATGCCCCTATGTTACCCATTATCCACGTTGGGTGGACGGCACCCCCTTGTTTGCATACATCGGTTTCACACAACTTACATAGACCTACCCAGAGCACCTACAAGGCGGCTGCCATGGTGGGATCTCTTATCCCTGGAGCACTGGTTCCGTTGAGATGCCACGACTACCAGATTACAGTAGTAGGCTATATGATGAAATAAAATGATTTCATAGGCGAAAATATTCAGACTTTAAAACACAAGAGAATTGGTACATACTTATTGTTTATCCTGACCAGGTTTCATTTCCAAACACAGGCATACATCTGTAATTCAAGAACCTTTTTCCGTTATCAGTTTTTACAGTTTTTATTGAGCTCTGAAGAACCGCTGAGGTGTTGTAAACTCATTGAACACACTGACTGTCAAATAAAACTGCAGTTCATTTTTGACTTATAGTGAGTAAATCTACTGATATGGCCACCAGAGATGGGAAGTAACGAAGTACAAATACTTCGTTACTGTACTAAAGTAGATTTTTGGATATTTCTACTTTACTTTACTATTTTTTTGTGGCGACTTTTTACTTTTACTCCTTACATTTTAACACGAATATCGGTTTACTTTCTACTCCTTACATTTTAAAAATTGGCTCGTTACTTTAGTTTTGTACAAGAGGTTGTAATGTCGGAGAATAGCGGGACAGCGCGCCTCACACCGAACGAGCGCGTGCGCCACACAGAAAAAGTGAGAAAAGAAAAGAGACTGCTGTCCGGAGGATAATCAGTTGAGATGGTGTTGTAGTACGTCCTTGAGAACTGTAAAGTAGTATAACTTATGTTGTCCAGTTAATGTAAGCCTGTTGTTGTATTGGTCTATAGTTCCCTGTACAGTTAAAGTAGGTTAGCTAGTGATTTAGTTGTTTGTGTTCTTCACCTGTTAGCTAGGTCTCACGTTGCTTGTAAAGCATCAAAGAGAAGTTGTCTCTGTCCGTGTTTACAGACACACACCCTGGGGGGAGGGGCGAAGTTTGAAACCAGCATCAGCTTCAAATACGGTCCTAATCTAGTCCTCACTACGCAAGTTTCAAATAATTTCACTGGAGTTACCGTTATTATTTTTCACGTGATCAATACCGAATTCAAACTAATTGGATGGGAATATACTGTAGGCTACGTTGCATGTAACGCACCACTACAAGACGACTCGACATATTCCGGCCGCATTCTGCATTCATTTGCGGTAAATAATTACAGGCTTGATGGTGGTAGCGTTAGCACTAGTAGTATGGACGGCGACATGATTGAAAATGAAGAAAAGCAGATCCCAGAGATTAGGCGGACAAGCAGCAAGACATTCCCAATCATCCCTGGCCTTATCTGAGAGAGATGTTTGAGATAGGCTGCGAGGCATCAAGTATGACTCCTGGCCAATGTGCTGTATGTAACTCTAAAAGTATGGGGAACTTCTTAATTAATCTATGTTTAGTAATTCATATTGTATCCTTTATTTTCTTTCTATATTTGAGCACACACACACACATATACATGTAGATTCCTTTAAATGTTAAGGGGACAATTAAAGAGAAACATGATCTGTGAATTCTCACAGAATCACAATTGAATTCATATCTTGCTACTCAGTCAAGAATCTTATTTAGCTGGAGTCCCAGTCTCTGTCACAATAATCATATATGTGATGTTTGGCAGACATCCATTTAAAATGTAGACAATGGCATATAAAAGAGCCTGGTTTTATGTCCACTGAAGTTTCTCATCTTGCACTCTAGTAGCGTGTGTGGTCCAGGTAGCTTTGCATAAAAGTGGTTGTCATTAGCAAGGCTACTTTTACTTTTATACTTTAAGTACATTTCAAAGCCTGTACTTTGTTACTTTTACTTAAGTAAAGAGTTAAATCAGTACTTCTACTTTTACCAGAGTATTTTTTAACACAAGTATCTGTACTTCTACTTAAAGTCAGGAGGTGAGTACTTTTGCCATCTCTGATGATAGCTGAGGTCAAGAGCTTTCTAGAACAGCTGGTCCTATGTGTTTAGTACCTTCTGTTGCTAAGTGACAAGCCTTCAAACATGTACTGGGTTTAAGGTTCAAGAGGTCCAATATTTCAAAGCAGGAGTTGATGTATCCTCTTCAGACTGACATTGTTATTACTCTGAGGTTGAGGGATGTGTTTTGCTATGTGTACTACTCGTGACAACATTATCATGGAGACCACGTTGCAGGCGATACTTTATTGTCCCCAGGGATATTTGCCTTGAGTTCCAATGCTTCACACATAACACTTGACATATTGTCTTATCTTACAGCTGACATACTTACAATAAAAACAACATGAACAAAGTGATATAGGCTAGACTGAAGCACATCCACACAGCCACAATATATTGCTCATCTTTCACAAACAAACCAACCTTACACACAACCCTATGCATCATATCATTAAAGATGTTATTGCACAACCAACCTCAAGCAATATTATTTAACATTTTAATGGGGTAGGTCCAAATTAGGCCTATAGTTTGGAAATATTTAGTTTACATTGGGGTTCCAGCAGAGGAGATAAGAGCTACTTGGCATGGAGCATAAAGATAGATCAGACCATATTCTCCGTGCTTGCCTGGAGACTGGTTTCTATTCCTCTCCACAACCCTTCATGACAGTAACCTGAAAAGCAAGCTTTAAATGAGATGTTTTTAGATATTGTCATACTTTCTGGCGATAGGAATATGCTCTGTAATGCAGCCTTGTATAACATAAACCCTCTGATTCACCGTGGGTGTCTGCTCTAAAATTATAACCTGCAGCTTTCAACCACGGGCTTTCCAGCCAAGGTGTTGTCTATATAAATCACCAAGGTGCCTATAGGAGCAGAGCCCGATGGATTGGTTCATCATTTATGACCTCTGATACCCTCTGACCCATGTCACAACCAACTCCTCAGTTTGTGAAAAACATGCCAAAAACAAAGCTATATACATCTCTCTGTGAATAAAAACCTGCGGCAACAATCTGCTTATCCTTTTTAATTTCCTGAAAATGCTTCCTAAAACTAGTCCCTTCTTAATTTTTGAAAGGTAGTCTCAGTACAAAGGGCTACAAAGGTTAGGATAGCTACAAGCTGTAACCACAGTGATTGATATGGGGATCATCTTTGAATATAATAATTAATATGTTAGGCCTACCATGAATTGATATTTAAAAAAGTCATTTATTTCTTCATTTTGTGTTTCTCTGTTCATTTGCACCATCCAATATTACCTGGCACATATTGTGGAATCTGTTCTGCATGTCTGAATGATAAATGGTGCTAATAAATATCTAAAAAGAGTCATTTATTTAAAAAACTAATAATGCAGTGTGAAAGTTATATCAAACAAAGTCCACACATAAATATTCTCATGTTATTTTTCCTTTAAATACTTGATGCATAAATAAAATAAAAATGTAAATGCTTGTCTTTGTAAATAGTTTATTTTTTGTTTTTCACAACAGATCAATAAATAAAAGGAAATAAGTCAAAGAGCGAATTTGGCTGTAGTTCTAAACACTCAACTGTAGTTTTTTTATATAGGCCTAGTATTTTTTTAGCGACAAGGCAAATCAAAGTGCTTAGCATAAAGCCCAATTTTTTCATTATTGGTATTTATATTGTACAAATTCTCATGTACAAGCGTGCACAATCTTTACAGGCGCGAAGTGGTAATTACTCGTCACTTCGGGGTATTCAGCTGATTTTTTAAAAGCGTTATTACGGTTGCTAACTTACTAGAACAAAGCTGAACAACGTGTTGTTGCTGGTGACGAAACCACTGACTGTATATATGTACATTGAGGCTACTGTCGTTAAAGACCGCTGATGCGCTGTCTGTTTCTCTGATATGAATGCCTGCATTGCATTGTGGGATATTGGCCCCATATCATTATAGTGTTCTGTCTTACAGCTAGCCTACTGTAATAATTTACTGGTAATAAGACCAAAATAATATTATTAAAATAAAGAATGCATACTATGATAACATCTAAATAAATGTTGATAGATAGTAGCGTGATAGTTTTAAAATATCAATAAACAACAAAACAATCAGATTCCCTGGCAATAAGACTGAAATAATAACATTAACATTCTGCGAAGCGTGACTGGCAGAAAAGAAAGCGAAGCTGTGATCAGGGGAATCTGTCGTAGACCACAGATGATGCCTGTGGATTGACTTACATAGACTTAACCCGCTTGATGGGCCATCAGATTTTTGGCATTCGTAACTACCACAGATGTTGAGTTAAAGGGGGCAGTGTTTATTTCCACGAATTCTGTGAGACCAGGTTGAATTATGGTATATAAAACATTTGCAACAGTAGAATGCATAATCACAATTTATCACAAAAAAATTGAACTACCGGTATATAATACAGTTAACTATATGTTAGATGGGTATTGATGTGTTGATTTTTTGCTCATAATTATCCTTAATTGCATTAACTCTTCATATATGCTTTATAGTTACCGACCTACAAGATTCAAAAGACCCAGGACCTTTTGCCCTTTTGTCTTAAATGACATCATGGGCCTGGGTCCAATCAAAGGAATGTCTCTGTGGATGATGTCAAACTGGCTCTGAAGGGGCCAGCGTTAAGGAAGGTTATGGGTACAGTTGCTCCAGAAATATCTTCCATAAATTTAGTGAATGGGATTATTTTTAAATTATATTCAATTATTTGTTTATAGGCTACATGGTACAACCGTTCTTTAACATGGACTCATATTTGTTTTGCAGTTTAATTTTTGAATCAACGCTGTCAGAGAAGGATCCTAAATTTTACAACAAACATCCGACTACCAATGACAAAGTGCATGTTATGGTTTGTGTCATTGATGCCAACACAGTATGCTAACTACTCCGACAAATTGTTTAGAAGAAGATTAGATCGGATGAATAACTAAGGTGAAGCGAAGTATTTTATTCTTCACTTACATTAAAAGTGCTCATTTATGCTTTTAGTCCTTACCTAGGTACTGTCGGGCCGCCCTCATATTCTGTTTCTGACTGGCTAGTAGTCCTTACCCTAGGGTACTGTCAAGTAAAAGTAAATGTAAAAAATATTCTGGTTCAACCTCTATAGTTATGACACTGAAGCAACTAGGCATAATTTGAGCAGGTTAAGATTCTTAATAGCTCATACTCCTTGAAAAAAAACACATTCCCTGTTCATCTTTGTTTTGTAGTTTCTGTAATCCCAGAACAGCAGCTGTGGTCTGTCTGTATTTGTGCCAGTTACAGGACTAGTTTTGTGTTCTTCTGGCAGATATTCCTCAAGTGGCCATTTTTCACCAAGATTGATGAGGCCTGTCCTCGGAAATCAAAGAAGATGTCAAGATGTCTACAGGTAAGTCTAAGAGAGTATATTCATTATACCTACCTTATGTTATTATTGATTAAAGCAACTATAGAAATGCATCTACAGGATATGGTTTCATTTTGCCAATTCACTCAGTATTCTGAATTTGACATTGAATTACCGTTGAAAGAGAATTGAGTTATCAGTAATAACATTTTTAATATGGGCACAGGAGTTTGGAAAATACTGGGGAAAAGCTTGAAGAGAAGTTACATTTTTTTTTCAATATGTTTGATGGTCATTATTATTGCTGGTCTACTTATCTGCTTAATAAGATCATTATCCGTCCAATGATTGATCGGTACAGTGAAAACAGATGACTCAATGTTCAAAGGTCTGAGCTGTAATTTGTTTGTTTTAAGTAGTAGATGGAGAAGTTCAGTGGAGATGTGGGAATTCCCACCGAACTGCATCTTCCCTGTGGAGAACTACCATGACCAAACACCACCTCAACAGTTTGACATTGACTTCGCTGATCTGAGTGCCCTGAAACTTACATCATCAACTTTGGAGATGATTGCATCAACTTCCACAAGAGTCCAAAAATGAAATTTGGGGGTCCAATAAACTGGGGTGAGTGTGTCTCTCTTTATCTGTCCTAATTTTGTACCAAAGACTGTTTTCCCGAGTTACTAATGCAAGCTCGCTGAATGGCACAACTAATCAATGCTGATAATGTTCTCAGTCGTCGATTCTGGTGCTTATTTAATTATTTGTGTACCCTTCAACTTATTACGTAGCTTGCAGAAAGAGAGAGGAGGAACATCTTGTGTTGTTTGATTATTACGCGTGTTATACCGCATGTTTGTAATGGGTCTGAGGTGTATGTCCCCATTTAGCTACCAAAGCACACTGCTCTTCTCATCTCTCTACTCCTCTCCCTGCTCAGTGAAGGGGGCATTAGCGGCTAGAAACAACAGCACCAACAATGGCCATTATGCTTTTGCATTTCTTATCCAAACAACGACAAACTTTCAGCACTGCACTTACTCGTGCCCGCCATAGCAAAGACACACCTGTCAGAGTTTGAAATTCATGCGGACTGGTTCGAGAGGATAACACACACACACACACACACACACACACACACACACACACACACACACACACACACACACACGCACAAAGAGGCGTTCCTGGGATTACTATACCGTTAGATGTATGGTTTATGAATGCGATTATTCCTTTAACTTGGAAGTGATTGCAGTGGGGTTGAGCTCCATTTGCCCCGCCTACAAGTGTCGAGGATGTGTCAGTGTTTTTGTTCCAGAGCTCTACACAAATGTATGCAAAAACTTTCCCAGATTATTGAAAGAGAGCCTAAATGTGTTGGCATGTATAGAATAAATTGATAAATATTTTTTTATTTTTGTGGATTATGATTCTCTATCTTTCACTATGGTGTTTTTATGAATTTAATTTAGACAGAGACGGCTCATGCATGCTGACAAATAATGTGTCTAATTAGCTGATGACTAATTATTGTAGTATGTTTTCGGGGCTTTAAGTTAACTTCTGTGACCACGTTATCTGGTGTACTGTTTCACAAATAAGTAATTGCACAAAATGAGAAATTATAGAGCATTAATAAGTATTAAGCAAGCAAGCATTAGTAATTCGAAAGAACAAATCAGTATCATACTTACGCCCAGCTTATTGTCCTCCAAGGTTCACTGAAAACTAAAAAAAAAAAAGAATTAGTACAATACATGTTAATATACAACAAAATCTCCCAAGAGCTATTTAATTTTGTATGAATGAGAACTAATTTGCAAAAATGATATAACAAGGAGAGGGTGGAGGGGCAAGAAAGAGTGTAGAGACTATAGAGCTGATGACATCTCCCATGATTGTGGAGTAAATTAAAGAAATGAGCTAAAATTAGAACAAATTGTTAAGGTGACTAAACATCTTGCTGTAAAAGTCATAAGGTGTATGAATATGTTGATGGTAAATTACAATACAGCGTGAAATTCATTATTTACTTTCACTTAACTTAACAGCTGTTTAACTTTGTATGAATGAGAACTCATTTTCAAAAATGATCTTACGAGGAGAGGGTGGAGGGGGAGGAGAGCTGGAGCTTCCGCCGAATAACCATTTCCAGAAACTCCCCATCTTGCTGGAAAAGTCATAAAGTATATGAATATGTCAATGGTAAATTACAATAAAGCGTCAAATTCATTATTTAACTTTCACACGTCTTAATATTGAATCAACTAAGTAAAATTGAGTTTATGTTTTTTGGAAAAAAATATTCAAAAAAGAATTAATTGAAAGTGTGTTGAAGTTGATTGGACGGAGCAGATTTAAAGATAACCCAAATAATTAAATTCCACAATTTTGTTTTGTCATGCTTATTAAATCTTTTTATTAAATCTTCATTGGACCAAGCCTCTCCTTTCTCAAAATCCTTCAAATGCAACAATACCAAGATTGAACATAGCCAAGAAGGTTTTATGAACTGTAAAGTATTTCATGAATGAAACTCAACCAAACACAATATAATTAACTATGAAATATAAAACTATAACAACTGTAGAACCTATAGAGTTCCCCAAAAAAAACAGGGTTTACCTAAAATTAAACCAAACATAAGTAGAAATTTAATTTATAGCAGGCGACATTATATTTTCCTAATACTATTCTGTAAACAATGTTAAATTCATCAATACAGAAACAAAATTTACCATTTAAACATAAGAGAGCAAACTTTAGGGAAAGACTCATACCTGCTGTTGTACTGGAGGAGAGTCAAAGGCAGAATGTGAGTTGAGGGATTATGAAGAGCAATTTATATACAACTGGCACTTTCACTTTCACCTGCAAGTAAACATGATCTGTCTCAGTGTGACTCATAGAGGAGAGAGTGATACCATCGCCACCAGGGCTGGACTGGGACAAAAAATCGGCCCTGGCATTTTTGGCCCAGGCGGCCCACAACCACCGTGATTGGTCAGACACATTCCCTGCAGACAGTCCTCTTAAAATATGCGTGCATTCTATCATATGAGTTGCGCGCGTACACACACAAACACACACAACACACACACACACACACACACACACACACACACACACACACACACACACACACACACACACACACACACACACACACACACACACACACACACACACACACACACACACACACACACAGCCTCCCTCCCTTCCTGACAGTTAATTTTCCTACTCCTTACCACATCGTCATCTACTCTCTCTTCCATCTTTTCCTCCCTCGCTCCCATGGCCCTGTCATGGTCACTCGGCTTCTTCCCTGTCATGAAGCGGTTTCTGCTTCTCTGTATAGCCAGCCACCTCTCCTCCTCCTCTACTTCAGGTAATGCTGTGTAATGCTGATGATGAAGCAGCTATACAGCCCCAAACATGTCCGAAATGTTTGAGGAATCCGCCTGTAGATTGTTAATCTTTTTCTCCTCTAATTTCTCTGCACCTCCCTCGCACTTTAGTGGTCGTTTGTCCATTTTAACGGTGGATGCTAAACTTCCAGCATCACTATTACAGCTCGTGTCTCAGGGCCGGGAGGCGTGGCCATAGTGGGATTCATAAATTTGCGGCCCGGAGTGGGGAAGGGGGTTCCTGGATTTGATTGGGTCAGGCCAGTGCCAATAAAGAAAATTAACCAATGGGCCGCTGTGAATTCTTTATGGGCCGGCCCGGCCAAAAAATTAAAAAAGGTCTATTTATATCGGCGATTCGGCCCTAGGGCCTGTTTCACAAAACCAAGATAAGGGATTAAGCCGGGATTTCCCAGTTATCCTGGATGAATTAAGCCTTGATTCGGTTTCACGAAAGCGGAGGCACATAAATCAACATGGAGATTTATTCTGTGCAGCTAGCCTGCTCCTGACCAGGCTAACAGCCAGGATTTATTTAATCCTGGAGCCTTTTCTGATCACCCAGCACTGGTTTTACCCTATTGTTATCAGCCTGGATTAAAATACAACAGGTGCATATTGCTGTTCATTTAAGTACTGTTATTATTTAAAGTTGTGACCATTATTTTTATAATTATTCATGTGACATTATTACTGTTATATTGCTGTATGAAGACTGATGTTCATATTGTTGTTAGAAGTTTAATTAATATATTATGGCAGTTGTTGAGATAATTAGAAAAGGCTGATCAAATTTCAAATGTGTTTTAAATGAAGTCTGTTACTAAGGGCCATACATACAATGCTGTACATTTCTATAGTTGACCAATGCACCTTGAATTATTTTGGTTGATTCATTTTTTTTTTTTTATTCTTTAACAATAAGTATCATGTTTGTTCCTCTTCCATGTACATTGTATTTGGCATTCTTAGCACACAATTTGTGTTGTCCAGTAAACTGCAACTATAATTTGGGAGGATTGTACAATTTTAAGAACATATCCTAATTGTACAGTCCTCCCAAATGATAGTCTTAGTTCACTGGACCAGTAACTATCTAGTGATGTAGGCTACTGTGCATTCATGACAACAGGGAGAGGACACCTCAATGGTTTTTGACCTCATATTTGGGGGGAAATAACTGATGAATATACTCTGTTCCATTCATGTTTACAGTGTGCATGGAATTTATCACTTAATTATCTTCATAGTTTCTAGATTTTAGAGTCTAAATGCTTTAGTGTCTTTATTTTCTATGTCCATATATACAGGGAGCTAGGCATATCATATGTAGAGAAGGAAACTCGTCCTCTATCAAATAAAAAAAAAAACGCGAAAAAAGCGTGGCAGACAATAGCGGACCGACTGAATGATGGTCTAAAAATATACATTTATGAACTACTGCTCTTAACTGAAACCATTCAATGAGTCACTGTCATTTGCAAAAACGAACAGTTGTACACTTTGCATTAAACGCGAGCAGTGGAAGTTAATATGACTTAGGACATTTATATTTTAGCCCATGAGAGAGAGAGGGAGAAACAGAGTGAAAGAGATATTTACGCATCATATTCTAGCGTTGTAGAAAATTGATCTTTATGGTAAATTTCCTGAGTAACATTATCTTCTGCTTACTTTTAAGGCAAAGAGTACAACTGTTAATTTGCGCAAATGATTAGTAGCCTAATCCTTGAATGGTATGATTATGACAGTTTCAATTCAGAGCACTTGTCAGTTAATGTATATATTTAGGCTACAATTACACATTCAGTCGGTCCGCAATCGTCTGCCACGCTTTCTCGCTGTTTCATTACAGCGGCCGTGTTTCTTTTCTTTTTATACAAATGTATTTCATGATATCATACTTCCATAAAAAAGCTGCTGCTCACTCTGTATAAAGTATGTACAATGCGTAGTCTCCATTTTGGCATCAGTAAATCTGTGATCGACCTCGCGGTCTTTTGAGGAAAGCCGTGGACGCGCATCTATCTGAATTACTTCAGCCTGGCTCGACCTAGTCGCTCCTCCTCAGCTCCTAGTCGCTCCTCCTCAGCCTGGCTCGACCTAGTCGCTCCTCCTCAGCTCCTAGTCGCTCCTCCTCAGCTCCTAGTCTCTCCTCCTCAGCTCCTAGTCGCTCCTCCTCAGCCTGGCTCGACCTAGTCGCTCCTCCTCAGCCTGGCTCGGCCTTCGTGAAACGCACCAAGCCAGGATGCACAGATTAGACTAGGTCAAGCCTCGATTTATCAGTTATCCTGGATTTATATATTCTGCTTTTGTGAAACAGGCCCCTAAAGTGCGTCGGCCCACCGGAAAAATGCCCGGTATGCCAGATGGCCAGTCCAGCCCTGATCGCCACGCCTGCTTTAAGCTGCAAAAAAACCAAACAATCTTTCCTCCTTCCTGTCTCTTGTTTATACAAGCAAATGTTTCTTGTCAGCTAGATGCACAGACAACAACATCCCATCTGCAGCACTCCAGCACAATGTTTTCACAATTTTTCACAACACAATGTTACTTTAAAACCATAGTAAGCTTTTAAGTACACCATGCACATATCCACACATAAAAAATATAAGCTTAAAAACAAAACATATATAACATATATATGATACTTTAATAGAACTAATCTACTTAATAGAACTCAATAGATTAAGTTGTCAGCACGCTTTAAGCATGTATTCTGCCAAAGCGATCAAGAATTAATAAATGCAAGAAAGCCTACAGATTTCAAAAACAAATATACTAAAGCAGTTGGTTATATATTCAAAGTAGTGCAATCACTAAACACAAATACTGCAAAATACTGCAAAACAGTATGAAAGAAAAGGTGGTTCCTTGAAGTTCCAGACAATATAATGTGTGTACCATGACTGTTTAAACTATTGTCACTGCACCGATGGCTCACTTAGTGTATGTGTAATCTTTCTTGTTACTGTCATTAATTGGCTTGATTACCGTTATTCATTTTAGTCAGAGAGTAATTTAGAGCAAGCAATTCAGACTTTGCAATTTTTTCATCTCTCTCATCACAAGTAAACAAAATACTATTTAATTTCAAGAGTTAGAATGGTCAGAGCAGCAGCCATTTTTATGTGTCAAAATAATCTATTCAGTTAAATTAAATTTTATTTATAGTATCAAATCATATAAAGAGTTATGTCAAGACACTTTACAGACAGAGTAGGTCTAGACCACACTATAATTTACAAAGACTCAACAATTTACCAACAGCAAGCATTTGGTGTCACAGTGGCGAGGAAAACCTTCCATTCGGACAGACCCTGGCTCTTGGTGGGCGGCCATCTGTCTCTGCCGGTTGGGACACAGAGACACTGATACAGATATACAGATATAGAAAAATATGATTAATAATAATCATAGCAGTTTGAATGATGAACAGTGGCAGTTATAGTAGCAATAAAGCTAGTGGAACTAAGACTAGAAATCATAGTTGTAGCATAGTAGATAGTAGATAGTAGAGCATAGTAGGGCATAGCGGGGCATAGTAGAGCATAGTAGGGCATAGTAGGGCATAGTAGGGCATAGTAGGGCATAGCGGGCATAGTAGGGCATAGCGGGGCATAGCATAGTAGGGCATAGTAGGGCATAGTAGGGCATAGTGGGGCATAGCGGGGCATAGTAGAGCATAGTAGGGCATAGTAGGGCATAGTAGGGCATAGCGGGGCATAGTAGGGCATAGCGGGGCATAGCATAGCATAGCATAGCATAGCATGGCATAGTAGGGCATAGTAGGGCATAGCGGGGCATAGTAGAGCATAGTAGGGCATAGTAGGGCATAGTAGGGCATAGTAGGGCATAGCGGGGCATAGTAGGGCATAGTAGGCTTATAGCATAGCATAGTAGGGCATAGTAGGGCATAGTAGGGCATAGTAGGGCATAGCGGGGCATAGTAGGGCATAGCGGGGCATAGCATAGCATAGCATAGTAGGGCATAGTAGGGCATAGTAGGGCATAGTAGGGCATAGTAGAGCATAGTAGGGCATAGCGGGGCATAGTAGGGCATAGCGGGGCATAGCATAGCATAGTAGGGCATAGCGGGGCATAGCATAGCATAGCATAGTAGGGCATAGTAGGGCATAGTAGGGCATAGTAGGGCATAGTAGAGCATAAGTGGGGCATAGTAAGGGCATAGCGGGGCATAGCATACTATAGCTTATAGTAGGGCATAGTAGGGCATAGCATGTATAGCATAGTAGAGCATAGTAGGGCATAGTAGGGCATAGTAGGGCATAAGCGGGGCATAGTAGAGCATAGGGCATAGCATAGCATAGTAGGGCATAGTAGAGCATAGTAGGGCATAGCGGGGCATAGTAAGAGCATAGTAGGGCATAGTAGGGCATAGTAGGGCATAAGCGGGGCATAGCATAGCATAGCATAGCATGGCATAGTAGGGCATAGTAGGGCATAGTAGGGCATAGCGGGGCATAGTAGAGCATAGTAGGGCATAGTAGGGCATAGTAGGGAATAGTAGGGCATAGCGGGGCATAGTAGGGCATAGCGGGGCATAGCATAGCATAGCATATAGAATAGCATAGCATGGCATAGCATGGCATAGTAGAGCATAGTAGGGCATAGTGGTGCATAGCATAGCATAGCATAGCATAGAATAGCATAGCATAGCATGGCATAGAATAGCATAGCATAGAATAGCATAGCATAGCATAGCATAGCATAGCATAGAATAGCATAGCATAGCATGGCATAGCATAGCATAGCATAGCATAGCATAGCATAGCATAGCATAGAATAGCATAGCATAGCATGGCATAGCATGGTAGAGCATAGTAGGGCATAGTGGTGCATAGCATAGCATAGCATAGCATAGAATAGCATAGCATAGCATGGCATAGAATAGCATAGCATAGAATAGCATAGCATAGCATAGCATAGCATAGCATAGCATAGCATAGAATAGCATAGCATAGCATGGCATAGCATAGCATAGCATAGCATAGCATAGCATAGCATAGAATAGCATAGCATAGCATGGCATAGCATGGTAGAGCATAGTAGGGCATAGTAGGGCATAGCGGGGCATAGTAGGGCATAGTAGGGCATAGCGGGGCATAGTAGGGCATAGCAGGGTACAGAGGTGGGTAGTAACGAGTTACATTTACTCCGTTACATTTACTTGAGTAAGTTTTGGAAAAAATGATACTTCTAGGAGTAGTTTTAAATCACTATACTTTTTACTTTTACTTGAGTAGATTTGTGAAGAAGAAACTGTACTCTTACTCCGCTACATTAGGCTACAATGAGCTCGTTACTTTTCTTTTTACCTCTTTGGTATTCTACGCGTCATTGGTTTTTATTCCCCGCGTACGCCTTATTTTAGTGTTTTATTTTGACAGAGAGAGAGACTTCCGCTAAAAGCTCTACCACGTGACTGTGTTTCACCAATCAAACGTAGTTGTGCAGTCTCGTCACCGAACTCAATGTCAGCGGCGGGACCGGACCATGGATGTATTAAGAGAACGGACGGGTCAGCTTTACAGTCGTAGCAAAACAAAAATGTCAGAATCAACCGCCGGCAGACACAGAGGAGGAGGAACACCCCAGAGGTCTGTACTACTAATCCAGATCAACATGTCCTGGATTTCTTTCAGTTACCCGGCTTCACCCAACCTAACAGCCGCGGTCCCGCATCAGCTGTGTCACACGACGGTGGTTATCAACTAGTTCAACCAACCGAGTCACGTGATCGGCTCGACAGTGATGGCGGCTTAGGGTTCTAGCTCCCGGCCTAACCTCGCCAAATAGTTGTTTTTTTGTGGTTCCACCATTGATATTTTATTACTTTGTGCTCGATAGAGTCATCTGATGCAGAATGGCAAACAAGAGCAAAACTCAGCGTGCCGATATGGACGCAATGGCAGATGCGGTGCTTGAGAGACAGAAGGGCTACCTTGAGTCGCTTTTCTCTCGGAGTGACGAGAAGCTAACTGCTATACATGCTCAACTAGCATCCCTGACTGCGAGCATCGGCGCTATCAGATCTGATGTGGACACTCTTAAAACGGCCGTGGAGAGCAACTCAAATACTCTCGACGGCTACGGCCAAACTCTCCAAGAGTTGCAGGTGAAGCTAGCAGATATGGAGGACAGAAACCGTAGATGCAATATTCGCGTTATCGGGCTAAAGGAAGGCCTAGAAGGCTCCAATGCTATTCAGTTTCTCTCACGCTCTCTGCCCCAGTGGTTCCCGAACCTGTCAGATGTCCAGAACGAAGTAGAGAGCTCACCGAATCTACAGTGACAGCGCAAAGGGGAACAACACCGACAATCGCACGCTGATTTTCAATGTGCTCCGTTACACAACCAGACAGGCAATTTTGCAGGGCGGCGCGCGGAGATCCCCGCCCGTAGTTGCGGGGAGAAGGAAGATCCGCTTCGCCCCAGACTACAGCGGTTTCACGCGAGCGGCGCCAAGCCTTCTCCCCAGTCATGGATTCAGCGTGAGCCAGAGGGTTGGATTTTTTGTTGATCTATCCAGCCACTTTGAAGATAAAAAGACGGCCACGATACAGAGCTTTTACCTCCGCTAAAGAGGCTGAGGATTATGTGGCCCGCGCTGCTCTCCCTCGGTCTGTAGCAGCAGAGGCGACCAACATCGCGAGAAACGCCGTGGAGGAAGCTCAGGCTTAAGATGGCTGCCTGATGAACTTGGACTCTTGGTTTGTGTTGATCTCTTAATGTGAACTAGTTTTATTGCGTTGTTGTCTGATCGCAATGTTACCTTATACAATTATAGAGCCTGTTCTCTAAATGACATATCTATCTTGTTGGAAAATGTTCGCCCCAACTGCCCTTTTTGTTTTGTTGACGAAATGTGGTTTACTTCAGAGCTACTTTAGTGTGGATCCAAATTGATCTTACAAGCAGGTTAACAGGGCCCATATTCGCTGTACCCTGTGCTGCCCCGTGTTCGATCTCTGATCACTGACCTAGTTTTAGTGTTAGCCTGGCGGCTTTTTTTTTTCTTTTTTTTTTTCTCTTTTTTGTTGTTTTTTTTTGTTTTTTGTTTTTTTTTTTTTTTTTTTTTTGTTTTTTTTTTGGTTGGGTTTTTGTTGGTTGGAAAAAGGAGAAGGCAATGAAGACAATAGCATGTTGCTTTTCCACGCGTGTCTTCATTTAATACCCATCTTTTTGACAATGGGTGATCTTACATTTTTAGTTTGGAACTGTGGTGGCTTAGATGCACCTCACAACGCGCCAGCACCCTGGCCTTACTTAAAGAGAAAGAGAAATGTCGACGCTGCATTATTGCAAGAGACTCATCTGATGCAGAGTGATGCCGGCCGCTTAGCCGACAGATTCTATTATACGATCGCATCCTCATCAGCGAGTTCCAAAACTAAAGGAGTGGCTATTGTGGTTAAAAGAAATCTCCCGCTTAAGGTTTTGTCCTCTTGGTCAGACAATGCAGGCAGAATCGTGGTTGCTGTAGTAGAATTGAGTTCTAGGAAGATTGCACTTGTGTCAGCCTATGCTCCAAATGTTTTGATGGCGGTTTCTATAGTACGCTCACCAATCATATGCTAGGGTTAACGGAGTGTTCTTTTGTTGTTGTTGGTGCGGACTTCAATGCTTGTGGGACCCGAATACTGATCGGTTGAGCGCAAGGGTCACTGGGGACCAGGCTCAGGCACAAACGCTCTGAAATCATGGGCCAGCAGCTTGGGGCTTATAGATATTTACGTGCAGTTAATCCCACCTGTAAGGATTTTTCTTTCTTCTCAGGTCGTCATAAATCTTTTTCTAGGATCGACTTTCTTTTTGTATCCCCCCAATTGTTTCATTCAATCGACAAAGCGGTGTTGCTCCCCATGGCATTATCTGACCATAAAGGGGTTCTTTACGCCGCCACCTTAGACCTCTGTCTCAGCGTGCTCTTAGATGGCGCTTTAAGCGCTTCCTTACTGAAAAATGAATCCTACATCACTCGTTTATAGCGGAGTTCAGATATTTCGCGGACATTATGTCGGCTCTGTAGAGGACCCCAGAATATTGTGGGACGATAAAGGGATTTATCAGGAGCAACACCATACTGTTCTGCTCTAATGCAAGCTACGTCACTGAACTACAAAATCTTGAAGCGGAGTTCACCAGATTAGACTCACTGTTACAAACTAATTTTCTGCGGAGCGAATAGCCTTAGGCGATCACTAGTCAAGAAGGAAATAAACAACATTCTGAAACAAAAGTCTGAATTTCTAATTCACAGAACAAGGCAGCTATTACTTTCAGGGTGCTAGACCTAGCCACCTTTTGGCAATGAGGTTAAGATCCTGTGATTATTTTGCAGATATTCCAGCTATTAAGTCTTCAGATGGTAATATTAGTACTGACCCTGTCGAAATAAATAAATCCTTTCAGACATTCTATTCCAATCTGTATGAATCAGAGGTCACTTTGGACAAATCTGCGCTGTGACAGCTGGTTGAATCAGCTTCATTTGCCTCAGTTATTAACAGAGGAATCAGCTAGCCTGGACAAATTGATTGCTATTGAAGAGTTAAGCGTGGCAGTACAGAATATGCAAAAGGAAAATCGCCGGCTTTGATGGGATTCCCCTGAATTCTATGCAACGTTTTGGGAACAGTTAGGGCCCCTTTCTTCTTGACATGATTAACTTCTCTATTGAAAGGGTGAATTCTCTAGGGATGTTAACACACCTTAATTTCCTTACTCTTGAAAAGATAAGTATGGTTGTTCTTTGGAAGCCTAGCCTTATTTGATATGTATCCTCTTTGTGTTGGTAGCCAGCCCCCTCTCATGTGGAGTATGGAAGCTTATCAGGCTTCAAAATAACTGTCAAAGTCTGCCTTACTTCATTTAAATGCGCTGCGCAATTCGACCTTTCCTGCTAACATCCCCATTGTTAAGCAATTTAAATATTTGGGCATTGAGGTCTTGCCTTGCTTAACCAGATTGTGAAACATAACTATTCTGTTGCTCTAAATAATGTTTTGAAAGATATGGAGAAGTGGATGAATCTCCCCATGTCGATTCGACTCGCATCTCAGTGGTTAAAATGAATGTGTTACCCAGGATAAATTTTTGTCTATGCTCCTCTCTCCCCCCTGCTGACTACTGGTGTAAATTACAATCAGCGGTATCTAAATTATCTGGAAGGCAATGACGGCGGCTTAAGATGTCCACTTTGCAGAGGAGGAAAGGGATGGTGGCCTTTCTGTTCCCAACTTCAAACATTACTTCTGGTCCTCCGTGTTGAGGCCCCTCCTGATTTGGTTTAGCCCAGATGTATCTGTCTGCTGGCGCTCTTAGAAAGTGCTATTACAGAGCCTTGGTCACTCCATGACGTTCTTTTTGCCAATTTATCTAACAAACAGTGCCAGCTACGCTTTGGCCCCATTGTCTCACATCTTATCAATACTTGGAGATTAGTTTGAAACACACTGCCATATAGCTTGTAACTGGCACACTTTTTTCCCTATATTCAATAATACAGCACTCCTGATTGGGGGAGGCCAATAAAGTCTCCACAATGGGAGCAGAGGGACTACATTGTCTAAAAGACATTTTTAGCGAGGTTGGCTTATTGCCTTTTTGTTTTCTTTGACTGCAGAATCACATCTACCACGTTCCTCTTTTTTCTTTTACCTTCAATTAAGATCGGCACTCAAGGCATACGGTGTCCCTTGGCAGAGGCCTTTGCCCATCCATCCGATCCGGAAGTTATTTACTGTGCACCCTAGAAACTGTGGTATGGTATCTAAGCTTTATCAGTTCTTACTGATATCTGGCGCTCTGTCCTCCCCATTGGAGAGGATCTGGAGCACGCGATTGTCCAGGCCTGAGTATCGATTTTGACTGGCATGATGTATGGTCTAGCATTCCAGAAGTATCGCGCAATCCGGACCACCAACAGATTCACTACAATTTTATTCATAGGACATATCTCACCCCTGTGAAAATGCACCACATGAAAATAATTAACAGCCCGTTATGCACCTTCTGCCCAACAAAAGCACAAGGCACATACCTGCACATTATCTGGGGTGTTCCTCCAGTCAGTCGGTTCTGGAACAATATTGCATCAAAATGTCTGCCTTATTTAATGTTACTGTGCCCGTTACTGTCAATGTTTTGATTTTTAATGATCTGTCAGCCTTTCAACTATCTGGAACTCGGAAACGTGCTGTATTTGCTGGACTTACAGCTGCAAAGAAAATGATTGCAACTCGTTGGAAACCACCTCACGACCTGTCTATCCACACATGGACCGTTTCCTTCTTGGATGTAGTGTATATGGAGCTGTCCACGGCGCGCATTAATGGAGCGCCAGGAAAGACCCTGGACACTTGGGTGAACATTGCTGAGGCTATTAAGTCCAAGCTGTAGCCGTGTTTGGTTCCTTGTCTTATGTCTGTATGTGTGTGTGTCTGTTTCTGCTTGTTGTCTTTGTCTCCCTCCCTCTCGTCTCTCCCTGGGACACGTTCTCTGTCTCAGTATATTGTTTGTAGTTGTTTATTTCTTTTTATGATATAAAATAAATAAAACATTTGATCACAAAAAAAAAAACTAGTTCAACCAACCCAGGGTTTCCCAATCCAGCCACGCTTGTTCACATAAAAGAGGCGATGTTTGCACAACATGACCAATAGCCACATATTTTACATAAGAAGAGCAAACTATAACTCTACATAAATATGAAGAACACAGACACGGTTTTACAGGCAAAACGCAATACAGTCGCTGCTTCCTAAAACAGGAGGACAGCTGGCAAAAAAAACAGGCGACGCTGTGCATAAATCACAACTCTTATCAATATCACTTCCCCATCAGTCAGGCACAAGATCTGACCATAATTACACTTGTGCTTTCCGTCGTTGCTTTAGCCTATTATTTCAGTTGCAACCCTGGCAGTGGAAGCGATCGTGAGAGCAAATAAAACATATAAAAACATAATTCAAACCTTCTTTGTGTGTCACCAATGCGCACGTGCGCATTGGCGACACACGGCTCAAAAAGCCAAGAAATAGCCGATATGTAATTCCCTTCCATTAAAATCGATATACTTTTTCATAAATATACCCATCAGGGAATGTTAACGGGGTTGTCGGACTCTAAATGTTTTTTTATATGAGCGCACCCCTCTCTCCGCGCACTGAGCTCCGCCTGATTTTCTATAAGAACGGTGATGCCGTTATCAATCGAGTATTGATTGGTCAGTAGATGGTGCTTTTACACCGGTTGATCTCTCATCTCCAACTTAGCTGCTCCCGACGAGGTTAGGCGTCCAGCATAAGTTACCACGGCGATTGAACCCGGTAACAAGTGATCCACCTTCATGATAAAGAAAATCCTGGTGAACCTGAAGTTAGCTCGTTAACCCCAAATCTTGCTTCGTAGTACAGGCCTATGGCCTCATATTGAAAGCATGTTTACCTTAGTAAAAGTGCCAAACAGCAGCTCCATTACCTTGTTCTAGTTCTGCCTTGCAGAGCCTGGTAAAAAAAGTATAAAGGTTTGGAATTTTGTGTAACTTGTGCTTATTTATTTTTTATGTATTATTATTTTATTGATTTTATTTTTTAAGTACTTGAATTTACCTGGATTATTTTAATTTAAGCTATTTTTTTATGAATTAATGAATTTTAATTTATTTTATTGATTGGATGAACTATAATTTGCCTAAAGATGATTATTTTGTATTTGTGTCCGTCTGATTGAATTCTTGTGTTAACAAATATATCAGACGTTAGCCTACTCAACAGTTACTCAGTACTTAAGTAGTTTTTTCACCAAGTACTTTTTTACTCTTACTCAAGTAATTATTTGGATGACTACTTTTTACTTTTACTTGAGTCATATTATTCTGAAGTAACAGTACTTTTACTTGAGTACAATTTTTGGCTACTCTACCCACCTTTGGTAGGGCATAGCAGGGCATAGTATGGCATAGCAGGGCATAGTAGGGCATAGCGGGGCATAGCAGGGCATAGTAGGGCATAGCAGGGCATAGTAGGGCATAGTAGGGCATAGTGGGGCATAGCGGGGCATAGTAGGGCATAGCGGGGCATAGCAGGGCATAGTAGGGCATAGCGGGACATAGCAGGGCATAGTAGGGCATAGCAGGGCATAGTAGGGCATAGTGGGGCATAGCGGGGCATAGTAGGGCATAGCAGGGCATAGTAGGGCATAGCAGGGCATAGCAGGGCATAGTAGGGCATAGCAGGGAATAGTAGGGCATAGTAGGGCATAGCAGGGCATAGTAGGGCATAGTAGGGCATAGCAGGGCATAGCAGGGCATAGTAGGGCATAGCAGGGCATAGCGGGGCATAGCGGGGCATAGTGGGGCATAGCGGGGCATAGCGGGGCATAGCAGGGCATAGTAGGGCATAGCAGGGCATAGCAGGGCATAGTAGGGCATAGCAGGGCATAGCAGGGCATAGTAGGGCATAGCGGGGCATAGCGGGGCATAGCGGGGCATAGCAGGGCATAGTAGGGTATAGTAGGGCATAGTAGGGCATAGCAGGGCATAGCAGGGCATAGTAGGGCATAGCAGGGCATAGTAGGGCATAGTAGGGTATAGTAGGGCATAGCAGGGCATAGCAGGGCATAGTAGGGCATAGCAGGGCATAGTAGGGCATAGTAGTGCCTAGCAGGGCATAGCGGGTGTTGGATTTCTCTTGTAGGGTACAGATTGATCATTAGCAAATTATCAAAATGTTTTATCAATATTAATAAAGTTATGAATATGGTTATTAATAACTTTATCAAATCGACAAACACTCAAAACGGGGCACCACCCTGTAAGTCAGGGACCAATGATCAACTGTGGAACAGTCTCATTTCTGTTAAAAATCCCTTAAAAAGGATTTAAAGGAAGGGGGTGATTTCGAGCACAGACCTGTCTAGCCAGCAGTTATCACAATAAGTACACAAATAATCACAAGCAACTGCTATTTAAAGTATAATAAGATTTATTAAAGCGTCACAATTATCAGTAGCCAATCAGCAATCCTTCAATAATAAACTTATATACCCTTTTACATTATCACAATCAAAAACAAGCAAGGAACCAAAAACAGCAGAGACACCTCTGTGTCTGTGCAGCGTGTATGGGTGTGTGTGTGTGTGTGGTTGTATGAGAGTGAGTGGGAGTAAAGGGCGGGTTGAAGTGTAGTCTAACACGAACCACTAAATGGCTACTCCAGTGAGCTGCACCTAACTATTCAGCCTCAAGAGGGTGGTGGTATGTTCGTTAGCCGGTGAAGAAGCCCAGGTGGGGGTTGCCCACGGTTATGCTAAATCAAGCGTTAGCTCTATACGAGCTACACGTGGTTAAACAATGGGTTAAACTAGCTTGGATGCATGTGTGTGTGTGTGTGCGTGTGAGTGTGTGTGTGCGTGTGTAAAGAGGAAAAGAGAGAGAGAAAAGGAGGGAAAACACGATTTTTGGAAACAAACACTTAAAACCTTGATCTCTGGGGTAACGGGACTAACCGCACTCTCCGTTTTACTCAAGACTCTAACTTAACGTGGCGTTATAGCAGAGTCTGAGGTTTGTTTAACGGTAAAGCGCGTTTATTCCCCGGCGCACTACACGAGCGCGCAGCTGACTCAGCTTTGTACAGTACAGTAAACTCCCTGAGCGGGAGGTATGAGCTACAGTTCAACACAACTTTCAACAATATCTGGATCAGTGATATTCTTCACAACAGCACATAGGACGCGGCGGTCCGACCCCACATTAATGGTAAACAAAACTAGCAATACCTTTTTACACATTAATAAACACCCTAGTTCTTATGTCTGCCCAGAACCATAAATGCCTTACTTTTGGGTGCACAGTCCGTTGCTTATCCGGCGGATTTTCCGGTGAACAGAACTGAATTTACCTCTCGCCAGAGGTAAATGGCCGTACCGTCCAAGGCAGTGGAGCGGAAACAAAGCCGAGTCGACTTGCAAGAAAAACGCGTTGTCTCTTCTCCCTTGAGACAGGGGTTGATGTACCCTTCTGCAGATTCGGTGGAATACGGCTTGTATTCACCAGGGCCCGGTTGTATCACGACCGATACAAACGTCTCACTCGACCAGCGAATGGTGCGACGTTGACTCTCGAACAGCGCTGAACGATGCGTCTCCTTACGGCAAAAATTTACCTCGAAGAACCCCGGGCTGTGACCTACGGCGACTTTTATCTCCCCTCCGCCGCCTGCTGGCAGCGAGTGGTGCGTTCAAGGAGCCGCGGCCAATCAGAAATCCCGAACTCAACGAAGGTGTGAGAATTCGTCGTTGCAGTTCTCAAGCCCTCCACCAGTCTGCCATTTTCCTCATGTCTTGGAGGGACAATCTCCATTTTGGAGGCTCCTTTGTTAGGAGTGAGGGGTCACAGGCTGGGGACTTCCCTACAGGCCGCTCTTTGGCCTCAGGGGAAACTTCAGGCCTCACAGAATAGTCTTGATCATAACTGTTAGGTTCCAACACGGGGCATAGCGGGGCATAGTGGGGCATAGTGAGGCATAGCGGGGCATAGCAGGGCATAGCAGGGCATAGTAGGGCATAGCAGGGCATAGTAGGGCATAGCAGGGCATAGCAGGGCATAGCAGGGCATAGCGGGGCATAGTAGGGCATAGCAGGGCATAGTAGGGCATAGTAGGGCATAGTAGGGCATAGCAAGGTATAGCGGCAGCATGGTGGCCCAGTGGTTAGCATTGTGGCCTCACAGCAAGAAGGTTCTGGGTTTGGGTTAGTTGTTCCAGGCCTTTCTGTGTGGAGTTTGCATGTTCTCCCCGTGTCTGTGTGGGTTTTCTCCGGGTTTCCCCCACCACTAAAAATATGTTCCCCTCCATCTCTAGCAAGCTGATGTGTGGTGAGCATCTGGCGTCGTAAGGCTGCTGTGCATCACCCAGGTGGGTGCTACACATTGGTGGTGCTAGAGAGTAGGAGCAGTCCCCCGAAGCGCTTTGAGTGTCTATGATAAAGTGCTATATAAACGTAAACTGAAGATCTTTGAGTTGTGGTCAAAACAAGACATTTGAGGACGTCGTCTTGGAGTTTGAGAAACACTGATCCACATTTTTCACCATTTTCTGACATTTTAGAGACAAAACAACTAATCCATTCATTAAGAAATTGACAGATTAAATGACAATGAAATTAAGTAGCTCATTGCTACGAGAAACCAATAAATATTCACATGTAAGAAGCTGAAACCAGTGATTTTATTGGTAGGCATTTTCACAATAATTCACAATTGATTGTCATAATAAAAAAACACCAAAAAAGACTTTCATCCACAGCACTGTGGAGGAAGGTCTGGCAAAGCGAGACTTCGATGTGCGTGACACAGCCCAGCTACTTTTCTTCAGAACCAAAGACTTTGAAATTTTATTTTACAAAGTTTATTGAAAACAGCATACATTTCCCCAAATAAACCCTAACATAATATTTAAATTACAACAGATCACATTTTTAAACAATCAAATAAAGCAGGCACAATAAGACACACACTAATCAAGGCCTTAAATTGACTGATAGATTGAGGAGAGACACATTTTAAGGTGCTTTGTTAGGCATTCCAGGAATGTAGAGCGGAAAATGAAAAAGTAGTCTTGCCAAGCTCAGTTCCAGTAGCCAATATAATACAGTCAAAGATCCTCTATGTGGAAATGAACTGCAATACTTTATTCTTCCACGTGGGTGGAATTGCAGCAGAATGCAAGACAGAAATATACATAGATATATCTATGGAAATATACATGTACAGAACAAATCTACAGAGTCACTCTGAGTTTAGATTATTGAACGAATAACAGACAACATATATCCCAGAGAAGTCCAGACATAATCTGAAACAGTCTGGATCATCAGGACGCTGTGACACATATCATTGCCATCTGAGGAGAAAAGACAACAGAACAGATAAATGAGTGTTGAGTGATAACAAATAGTTATTTCAATATCTGCACCTGTATGTACTTTACTTTAAGGTGTGAATATACTGTAAGTATTAGTTCAAACTCTCTATCAGCAGATACTCATTTTAAAGTACTCTGCTCACGGTCAAAAACATTTGATCAAGACATCCCAAGTGACTGAATAAAATAAAATGATCATGTAATTATAAAAGAACAGAGTTGTAGTGACTATCAGATATCATTAAATAACAGAATCCTCTTTAGGTCTCTTACTGTGTGTATGGGGGTGCAGGTTCATCATTGAAGGCTGGAGGAGGCTCTCTGGAATCATCACCGTCAGACCCTGGAGACATTAGTTTAATAAGAAATATGTATTTTCAGCCATCATCTATCTAATAAAGGCAGGAATCACATGGGCTTTGAAGTAAAACATAAAAACATGGTGCCATAAGCAAAAAGTAATGAATCATAGATTGTAAGAAATCCTGTTGGTTAATGTCACAGATTACTTGTCTCTGGGGAGCTTATTCCCCGGAGCCCTTATGTCTTCTCGCCCCGCAGTTTTCCTTGGATTGGGGTGGCACCTAAATCATGGTTGCAACTGCTGCCGTGGTCCTGCTCAGTGACCTGCTATGCACTGCTTCACCTTGCTATGCCCTGCTACGCCTTGCTATGCCCTTCTGTTTAAAAGGAAGTTTTTCTTATCTATTATAAAGTGTTGTCTAGACCTATTCTATCTGTAAAGTGTCTTGCGATAACTCTTTTTATGATTTGATACTATAAATACAATTGAATAGATTATTTTGGCATGCAATACAGCCTTTTTATGCTGTGTTTAAATATGTCTCAACATTTGACTGACTCTTTAAGTTGAGGTAGTCATTTCCTATGTCGATGATGTTTCTCAGGGCGCTCAGGATCAGTGAGTCAATGTCACTGTTGAGGTTGATTTCTTCATGGTAGTTCTTCACAGGGAAGATGCAGTTCATTGGAATTCCCACCAATGCACTTAGCTCCTCCATCTACGTTTAAAAGACAAATTACAGTTTAGAGCTCAGAACAACATAACACCGATATTGATCTTATTGAGCAGAACAGGTATTGGCCAGACATGAACGATCCATCATGCAGTTTAAAATGGAGGCAGTCGGAGAGGCCTTTACAAACTTTAAGTGATGACAAAGTTATTTGCGGTTAACTAACATTACAGAAAGTCTGCTTGTTTTTTTGTTTTGTCTTTGTGTGTACAGATAAGAATATTTCAACTGTGATTCCATCTCACAAATACTTTTGTTGCTGTTGTCAATATTTTATGTTTGACACACTCCTTGAAGTGACTTGATGCCTGCTGCAGATCAAATTTATGGCGTCAGGATTATGTCATATCTTGTGAGCACGATAAAACATTTTAACAAGCAAATTTTATCATTTCACACACACAGATATTACTCTTTGCACACCAATTCAACAATCAAGAGTTGTAAAGGCAGCTGCAAGCGTAAAACACATCAGGGAGAGGGAAAGAATTGCACTTGCCTGTATAAAATAAGCAGCAAGCGCACAAAGCAGCCACCAAGTGTCTGCTGTTCCAGTGTCAGAGGGCATACATGCCCTCGCAGATAAAGTCTGCTTGCAAAGTTGATTTCTGCTTGTGCAGATGAAAATGACTTTTGACAATTTGCCAAAGTCAGACCAAATTATAGCAAACAACAGAACAGATGAGAGACGTATACAGTCTTTTATTTACGGTGCTATCTTGCGCTATATCGTTAATAAAGACAGAAAAATAGTTCTTCGGCAACTAACCTACAACAACTCAGAGCTTCCTGAATGAAAGCTGTCAATCAAGGTAAACTAAGAAGGTCTGTATGGGATCGCCTTGAAAGTGACCAATCATAGGAGGGCTAGCGCCTCCCTTGGTTTCCACCCCAAAATTTCAAAAGTCAGTTTTATCCAAGCATGCAGAACTCAAAATCTTGAGCAGTTTTGCGAGTTTACCTGCAGGAGCATGTATGCCCTCCACCGCTGGCACAGCAGAAACTTGCGGGCTGCACATGCTGCTATTAGTTTTATTTTATGCTCGCAGCTGCCTATACAACTCTTGATTGTTGAATTGGTGCGCGAAGAGTAATATCTGCACCTGTGAAATTATATAATTTGCTTGTGAGCATGTTTTAATGCGCTCGCGAGATATGACAAACCTGACGCCATACAAATTTCCTTCGGGATAATACAGTTCAAATTGAAATTCATAATATTACTAATAAAAAAATACCTTGTTCTTAATGTGCACGGTCTCATAGACATTCCTCAAATTGTTTTGGATTTTAGGACAGACCAGATCAATCTTGGTGAGAATGGCCACTTGAGGAATCCCTGCAAGGAGAACACAAAACTAGTCCAGACTATTCTCCTGAACCATTCGTACATAGGACTTTGAAAGGTAAAGCACTGTAGGTATTCCACATATTTATTCCTGTCAGCATCACATTGACTGGTGCTGGATAAGAGCGTGAAGATCCAAGTAGGGAGGAGGTCGGGGGGGTTGTTTGGCTCCTAAAACACAGGGCTTTCAAGCAGGGGAGCAGAGTTCATGTCCTGGAAGAAGTTAAGGAGAAAACACAAGACTTTCACCCAGGAAACAGGTGTTCATGTCCTGAAGAAGTTAAGGAGAAAACACAAGACTTTCACCCAGGAAACAGGTGTTCATGTCCTGGAAGAAGTTAAGGAGAAAACACAAGACTTTCACCCAGGAAACAGGTGTTCATGTCCTGGAAGAACAACCGTCTTCCTGTGTGCAGAAATTTGTTTATGTAGCTGTGACAACGAAACATGTGCATATTAGGCTACGTGTGGCAGTGCAATGATGGAAGACGTTAAAAAGAAGTTGGCCTCAGGAGATTTTAAAACCACCAAAAATGAATGAAAGTTTACTGTGTGGAAGTATTTCTACATAGTTTTCAAGGCCGACAGTGATAAACCTGTTAGTTATGTTCAATGTAGGGGTTGCGGAGTTCTCATGAAATATGACAGCAAGAGGACCGGGAATTCCGCCCTGCAGCGTCATGTCGATAGAGTTTGTAAGTTACCTGGGCTACTGCAACCAAGCATCACTGCCTTTGCGCTGATGCGCTCATCTGTTGACATTTCCAAATGCCTTCCTACAGTTGCTTAATAAAAGCAAGTTTTCCACACAAACAAACTTAGGCTTACATGTGTCATTAGTATGAGAAAAAAAATTGATTTTAACTGTGTCAGGCTCGGGTCGGGCTCAGACATAAATATCTTAATGGCTGTCGGGCTTAGGTCGGGTTCTCGGATGCGGGCTGAGCTTGGACAGAAAAATGCGGCCTGATCCGCACTCTAGTGACTGTAGCTGGCTCACAGTCACCTGTCAGCTAGTCTATAGACGACAATTAATTTCCTTGATTTTTCCGGTAAATCCAGACAGCTAGCTAGACTATCTGTCCAATTTGACTTTTCTAGCAAGCCCGCAGTACTATGGAGGTAGGTCCGGCAGGATTTTTTGGATTTGAAGGATGAAGGATTTTATTAGGATCCCCATTAGCTGATGCAGAATCAGCTACTCTTCCTGGGGTCCACGCAAAACATAAAAGATTACAACAAACAATAAAACATTTTCAGACAAAAACAACCACATGATATAAAAATAAATAAAAAATAAAATAAGAGCAGTATAACTAGCATTATACTTACTCTTAACTATAACTATACATATTCCTCTTCATATACTCTTATAAATATTACACTAAATACATAAGCACCGAAAATAGAAAGTTAAATCTTACAATTTTATACCTATAAAAATTCCCACACATAGAAAAAGTACAAAATTAATTACAACATATGGTTACAGTCTTAGGGTCCTTACATGTTTTTTTAAAGCTTGATTTATTGTGCGCTTTAGCAATCTCAGCCGAAAGTGAGTTCCATACAACCATCCCTCTACATAGTACTGTACATTGATTGTGTTCGGGCTCTTGGAACTTTGAAAAGACCGCTGGTGGGGTAATTATGTGTGTTAGAGCTAAATATAAGTTGACTATACAAACAATTAGGAATTTTCAATTCATTAATGTTTCTAACAAAAGCCAGGAACGATGTTTCTAGTCTCTCCTCAACTTTCATCCAGGAAAGGTTGACATGCATGTTGTTTACATTAGACCTAAGTGGACATTGAAGGGCAAGACGAGCTGCTCTGTTTTGATCCAGCTGCAGTTTTCCTAGATCCTTCTTTGCAGCACCTGACCATATCATTGGGCAATAGTCTAGATGTGATAAAACAAGAGTCTGCAGGACTTGTTTGGTCAAGTGTGGTGTTAGAAAAGCAGAGCATCTTTTTATAACAGATATATTCCTCCCCATCTTCACAACAAGATAATCTATATGCCTCGTCCACAACTGTTTACAATCTAAAATAACGTCAAGAAGCTTTGTTTCCTCTACTTGCTCAACAGCTACATTATTCAGCACCAAATTCAGCTGAGGTCTAGATCTCAAAGAATGATTTATACCAAATACAATGCTTTTAGTCTTTGACATGTTTAACAATAATTTGTTGCTAGTTACCCATTCTAGTGCTATCTTCAACTCTTTGTTTAGGGTTGTAGTTGTTTCATTGATTGTAGGTGCACTCATGTATATTGTTGTATCATCTGCATACATGGACACATGGGCTTTTTTAAAAGCAAGTGGAAGATCATTAATTAAAACAGAAAATAGTAAAGGGCCAAGTGAACTTCCTTGTGGAATTCCACACTCTAAATGTTTTGATTCAGAAAAACTTCCATTAAAGAAAACTCTCTGTGTTCTGTAGGATGGATAATTTTCTATCCATGCTAAAGCAGATAGAGAAAAACCATAACCAGTTTTTTCAATAATAACAAAATGACAATGACATCAAAGGCAGCACTGAAGTCTAGCAGTACTGCTCGCACAATATTCTTTTGTTCAATTTCTTTCAGCCAATCATCCGTCATTTGTGTAAGTGCAGTGCATGTTGAGTGACCTACCCTATAAGCGTGCTGATATCCACTTGTCAAATTATTAGCAGAGTAGCACTGTATCTGGTCAAATAAAATTTTTTCCAAGAGTTTGCTAAGACAACCTGTCGGCTAAACCCACCGCAGAAAGGAACGGCCGGTCACGTTGCTCTGTAACCGGGGTCAGGTTGCTTTATTCGTAGGATATGATACGAATTGGTGGACATACATTTTACAAATCTGTTTATGAGAATATGTTGCAGAGTCCTGTAACTGACATTAATACAGACGGACCACAGCTGCTGTTCTGTGAGTACAATAACTAAAAATATACAGGAGGTGACTTTACTGCAATAAGCAATGTGATTTATTAAAATCATAAGTAGGAAAGAATAAACATATTTCTGCTCTCACTCAGTTTACTGGCTTCCATCCTGATGTTATGAATCTTGTCTTGAATTTCGTCACTCATTTCAGATACTGTGTTGGCATCAATGACACAAACCAGAACATGCACTTTGTCGTTGGCAGTCGGATGTTTGTTGTAGAATGTAAGATCCTTCTCTGACAATGTTGATTCAGGATTAAACTGCAAAACAAATTTAAATCCAGTTAAATAACTTTTAACATGTATAACTAATCAATATAATTCAAAATAATTAATAATTAGCAATTTTTGTGGAAGATATTTCTGGAGCAACTGTACCTCATAATTTTCCTTCACGTGTCCCTTCAGAGCCAGTTTGACATCGTCCACAGAGACACCTTGGTCCTTGGTCAGGCCCATGATGTCATTGAAGACAAAAGGGTAAAAGGTCTCTGGGCCTTTTTGAATCTTGTAGGTTGTGTACTATAAAGCAGATATAAAGCGTTAGTGCAATTATTATGATCATTATAAGCAAAAATCAGCATATCAATACCCAGCTACCATGAAGTAAACTGTATTATATAGTTCGCATTTTTTCTGCAGTTTTGTATTTATCAATTTGGTTTAGTTACTTTCCATTCTATAAATCAGTTCTGATTTGTTTCATGTTCACACTAACTTATTAAAAAATAAGTAGGGAAGAATGTAAACCGTGAAACGTGGACCAACAGGTAGCTCAGTCATTGGACAGTTAAATCTTAATTACCCTACAATCAGCATTTAGCAGACGGATTGAAAAGTGTGTGACATTGAAAATGTGGTTAGTCTGCTTTGCATTCACATCCCAAATTTGTAGATTCAGACCTTACTAACTTGAGCTTAAAAATGTTTGATACATCTGATTCAATTCATTTCATTTAAAACGGGGACAATGCACAAATTAACATTAACCTTGTATAAAAACAAGGAGAAATGCATTGTGCCAGGTTGTAGCACAAGTGCTATTTTCCGCCCGTAGTCCCTTAACAGGTCATTAACACAATAATAATGCCATGCAAGTAAAATACAAAACATTAAAATATACAATTTCACAACAACAGTTTTTCCCCCTTCCTAAAACCATACAATGTTTATCAGCTTTATTCAAGGAACGCGTGGTTGTAAGGTTTTTAAATGTGCAATGTGTAATGTGGGAGTTATAGGCCAAAATGCTTGTACCTTAATTATAACACCACCTGTTGGTCCACATATGTAATTTGTGTGCATATTCCGGGATTTTGCGGGGAAAAAAAGGTCTATGCGGAAATGGGTGTGGCATATATCAGGAGAATTGGCTGAATTCAGGGAACGTGGTATTTGAATGTGCAATGTACGTTATTGAAGTTACAGGGCATAAGAGTTTTTTTATATAGCGCCACCTAGTGTGCCATGCTGCCTTGCCTTCGTGGATCCCAACCTCCTCGGGCTTGACCCCTGATAATTATGACTATACATCCTACTATTGCAATGTTTTATATGCAATACAAATGTCCATCCATCCATCTTCGTCCGCTTATCCGGTGTCGGGTCGCGGGGGGAGCAGCTCCAGCAGGGGACCCCAAACTTCCCTTTCCCGAGCAACATTAACCAGCTCCGACTGGGGGATCCCGAGGCGTTCCCAGGCCAGGTTGGAGATATAATCCCTCCACCTAGTCCTGGGTCTTCCCCGAGGCCTCCTCCCAGCTGGACGTGCCTGGAACACCTCCCTAGGGAGGCGCCCAGGGGGCATCCTCACCAGATGCCCGAACCACCTCAACTGGCTCCTTTCGACGCAAAGGAGCAGCGGCTCTACTCCGAGCTCCTCACGGATGACTGAGCTTCTCACCCTATCTCTAAGGGAGACGCCAGCTACCCTCCTGAGGAAACCCATTTCGGCCGCTTGCACCCTGGATCTCGTTCTTTCGGTCATGACCCAGCCTTCATGACCATAGGTGAGGGTAGGAACGAAAACTGACCGGTAGATCGAGAGCTTTGCCTTCTGGCTCAGCTCTCTTTTCGTCACAACGGTGCGATAGATGGAATGTAATACCGCACCTGCTGCCGATTCTCCGACCAATCTCCCGCTCCATTGTCCCTCACTGCGAACAAAACCCCCCAAGGTACTTGAACTCCTTCACTTGGGGTAAGGACTCATTCCCTACCTGGAGAAGGCATTCCATCGGTTTCCTGCTGAGAACCATGGCCTCCGATTTAGAGGTGCTGATCCTCATCCCAACCGCTTCACAATCGGCTGCGAACCGATCCAGTGAGTGCTGAAGGTCGCGAGCCGATGATGCCATCAGGACCACATCATCTGCAAAGAGCAGCGATGAGATCCCCAGCCCACCGAACTACAACCCCTCCCCACCCCGACTACGCCTCGATATCCTGTCCATAAATATTACAAACAGGATTGGTGACAAAGCGCAGCCCTGGCGGAGGCCAACCCTCACCTGAAACGAGTCCGACTTACTGCCGAGAACCCGGACACAGCTCTCACTTTGGTCGTACAGAGATTGGATGGCCCTGAGTAGAGACCCCTCACCCCATACTCCCGCAGCACCTCCCACAGTATCTCCGGGGGACCCGGTCGCCATACTTCTCCAAATCCACAAAACACATGTAGACCGGTTGGGCATACTCCCAGGCCCCTCCAGGATCCCTGCGAGTGAAGAGCTGGTCCGTTGTTCCACGACCAGGACGGAATCCGCATGTTCCTCCTCAACCTGAGGTTCGACTATCGGCCGAACCCTCCTTTCCAGCACCTTGGAGTAGACTTTACCAGGGGAGGCTGAGAAGTGTGATACCCCTGTAATTGGCACACACCCTCTGGTCCCCTTTTTAAAAAGGGGAACCACCACCCCAGTCTGCCACTCCTTTGGCACTGTTCCAGACTTCCACGCAATGTTGAAGAGACGTGTCAACCAGGACAGCCCCTCCACACCCAGAGCCTTGAGCATTTCTGGACGGATCTCATCAATCCCCAGGGCTTTGCCACTGTGGAGTTGTTTGACTACATCAGTGACTTCCGCCCGGAAAATCGGAGCTCCAATCCCCGTCATCATCCTCCAGCTCTGCCTCTAACATAGAGGGCCTATTAGTCGGATTCAGGAGTTCCTCAAAATGCTCCTTCCACCGCCCTATTACCTCCTCAGTTGAGGTCAACAGTGTCCCATCCTTACTGTACACAGCTTGGATGGTTCCCCCTTCCCCCTCCTGAGGTGGCAAACAGTTGGTGCCGACCGAAAGTCCTTCTCCATGTCTTCTCCAAACTTCTCCCACACCCGGCTGCTTTGCCTCTTTCACGGCAGAGGCTGCAGCCCTTCGGGCCCCTTCGGTACCCTGCAACTGCCTCCCGAGTCCTCTGGGATAACATATCCCGGAAAGACTCCTTCTTCAGTCGGACGGCTTCCCTGACCACCGGTGTCCACCACGGTGTTCGTGGGTTACCGCCCTTGAGGCACCTAAGACCCTAAGACCACAGCTCCGCGCGCGCGCTTCAGCAATGGAAACTTTGAACATTGTCCACTCTGGTTCAATGCCCCCAGCCTCCACAGGGATGCAGAAAGCTCCGCTGGAGGTGCGAGTTGAAAGTCCGTTGGACAAGGGCCTCCTCAGACGTTCCCAATTTACCCGCACACTACAGTTTGGGCTTACCAGGTCTGTCCAGAGTCTTCCCCCACCCCTGACCCAACTCACCACCAGATGGTGATCGGTTGACAGCTCTGCCCCTCTCTTCACCCGAGTGTCAAAACATACGGCCTCAGATCAGATGAAACGATTATAAAATCGATCATTGACCTTCGGCCTAGGGTGCTCTGGTACCAGGTACACTTATGAGCATCCCTATGTTCGAACATGGTGTTCGTTATAGACAATCCATGACTAGCACAGAAGTCCAACAACAAACAACCACTCTGGTTTAGATCAGGGAGGCCGTTCCTCCCAATCACGCCTCTCCAGGTGTCTCCATCATTGCCCACGTGTGCGTTGAAGTCCCCCAGCAGAACAATGGAGTCCCCCACTGGCGCCCCATGCAGGACTCCACTCAAGGTTTCCAAGAAGGCCGAATACTCCGAACTCCTGTTTGGTGCATATGCACAAACAACAGTCAGAGTTTTCCCCCCCACTACCCGCAGGCGTAGGGAGGCGACCCTCTCGTCCACCGGGGTAAACTCCAACGTAGCGGCGCTCAGCCGGGGGCTTGTTAGTATCCCCACACCCGCCCGGCGCCGCACACCCTGAGCAACTCCGGAGAAGAAAAGAGTCCAACCCCTATCCATGTGGCAGCGCACCCGACCCCAGCGGTTCCTCCCACAGGTGGTGGGCCCATGGGCTGGAGAGATGGGAGATGGGATTGCAATACAAATGTGGGTTTTTTATTTGTCTATCAACACAATCAAAAGTTGTTAATACCGATTTTGTGAAACAGCCGCGAGAGGTGTTAGCTACCAAAGCCTGTCTGCACATTTGGCCTTTTAAAACACTTTGGACAGAGTTGACGAAACTGGATTTTCCAGCTCCAACTGGTCCATGAAGAAGAATCCTGAGGCCATCAGTCTGAGGTTTATAGTCCTTCACATACTGCAGCTCACTCTGGTTGTCTCTGCTCAGGAAACACACATTACAGTATGTTAGATTTTAACAACAACACAGAAAACAAATGTAAATTACTCAGGGTTTAGATGTATTGACTGATACATTATATTAGTATGTATTATTCTGATAATTAAATTATAAGTGATGAATATAGCCTATAACACCTACCTCACCTTTATGCACTAAAAGTAGTATAGCTGTCCCCCAACCCTTTCCATTTCTTTATTAATACAACATGTCTAATTTTAAAGATTATGTTGAAGCATTTAATTTAAATTCTTAGGCAAAATACTCTATAAAAGTAGAGCTATTATCTTAGAGGCATCTCTTAATGCCTGTCGGACGCGGGCCGGTCTCGGACAGAAAATGCGGCCTCATCTGCACTCTAATCAGCAGCTGGGTCCAGACTGGTTCATTGATAGCCAGACAACTTATTTTAAGGGGATGAAAGGGGGGTGCCGTCAATCCAGGAATGGGCTTATAAAATGGCCAGGGAGGCGGTGTTGATTGGATATCTATACTAGAAAATGGGGAAAGTAACTGAATTTTCTGAAGGGCTCCTAATAAGCTTTGTGCTAGGGAAAGATGTGAATGATGGGCTTATGGTGTCATTTTTACATGGTTTTCGTGTGATGGAGAGCTTTTGTCTGTCAGTATGTGTGTATGTATGTGTATTGTGATGTATGTTTTTCTTGAGTTCCCCTCGAAAACGAGATGGCACATCTCAAGGGGTTTTCCTCTTAATAAATTTGTGATAAAATATGTGACTATTTTGTTAAATGGTTTGGCATTGGATTGGGATTTGTTCACGTTGTGAGTTATATGTTTTGTATTTTGTTAAAAAAATTGTTAATCACAGCCTTGAAATATATAAAAAATATCACTTTTAGGACAAAGACGCACTCACCCCCAGTTTATTGTCCTCCATGGTTTACTGAAACCTGACAATTATGATACATGTTCATATAAGACAGAAAAATTACAACAACTGTACAACTTTATATGAATGATACCTATAATTTCAAAAAACAATCTTACTGAAAAAGCTGAAGATTCCTCCCATGGCTGCGGAGTTAAAACAAATACATAAAACCAAAATTTGAATAAATTGTTAAGGTGAGTGAACACCTCAGTGGAACACTAAAAAAATATAGGAATGTCAATGTCATATTAGAGCATCACATTTATTAGTTACTTCTTACAGTTTTTATAATTAATATTGAATACTGTTTATATTTATTTCTATCTCCTAAATTGCACACATTACTACATTGAAACAGACTAAAACATTGATAATGTCTTATATTTCATAGGAAAGAGCAGATAAAGATTAAAGAACAAATTATAAAACATTAGTCAATGTTTTTTTTAAACTTATTAGGAAGTGAAAACATTTTTCCGCATCCGTGAATTCACTGATGCAGTCTCTCAAACATCCTTGATAGGGTTTTATGAACTGTAATGTCTGTCATACTGAGTGAAATAAAACTCAACCAAACATAATAAATTAAGCATTACCGAAAAACTACAGTTCACAAAAAACAGGGTTGAACTAAAACAACTAATTTGCATGTCACACAATGATCTTTTATCAAAAACTTCATTAAAATTAAGTGAAATGAACAATTCAAAAAAGAATCACAATTTTCCATTTTAACATCAGATCACAAACTTTATAGTAGAGCTCATACCTGTTGTACTGGGATATAGTCAAAGGAAGAATGTGAGTCCAAGGTCTAATCAGAGCAAGTTGTATAGTCACCTGTAATATAGTAATAGTAAATATTATAATATAATAGTAATTTATGTAAAAAAGCATTAGAGAGGATTTCTAGTCCCTCCCTGTTTAGTCAGCCAGTCAACTTAAGCTAACGTTTGCTTTGTAGAGATTGTGGGATTTCCCAAACTGAATAAATATATGCACATACAGTATAAACAAAAAACTGCTTTGCTAGCACCACGAACTTCATGTGGAGCGGCTATTTTTAACTTTTTAACTTAGCGAAATGCCACCGGTGCAGCTGATGTGCTCCAAACATTTCCAGTAACAGTAAACTCCGGAGCATTGTAAGACATGTAGTCATTTAACCAGATGAATCACCTTATATGAATATGCTGGCGAATTTCTCTGTGTTCTGTATTTTTTTTCATTAATACACATTTTTGAAAGTGCTCATATTATGCTCATTTTCAGGTTCATAATTGTATTTAGAGGTTGTACCAGAATAGGTTTACATGGTTTAATTTTCAAAAAACACCATATTTTTGTTGTACTGCACATTGCTGCAGCTCCTCTTTTCACCCTGTGTGTTGAGCTCTCTGTTTTAGCTACAGAGTGAGACATCTCACTTCTGTTCCATCTTTGTTGGGAGTCGCACATGCTCAGTAGCTAGGTAAGGACTACTAGCCAGTCAGAAGCAGAGTATGAGGGCGTGCCCTGACAGTACCTAGGTAAGGACTACTAGCCAGTCAGAAGCAGAGTATGAGGGTGTGGCCTGACAGTACCTAGGTAAGGACTACTAGCCAGTCAGAAGCAGAGTATGAGGGCCCTGACAGTACCTAGGTAAGGACTACTAGCCAGTCAGAAGCAGAGTATGAGGGCGTGGCCTGACAGTAGCTAGGTAAGGACTACTAGCCAGTCAGAAGCAGAGTATGAGGGCGTGTCCTGACAGTAGCTAGGTAAGGACTACTAGCCAGTCAGAAGCAGAGGGTGAGGGCGTGCCCTGACAGTACCTAGGTAAGGACTACTAGCCAGTCAGAAGCAGCGTATAATGGCGTGCCATGCTAGCAGCTAGGCGAGCATTATAACGTGTTCCAAAGTGACCATGTTTGTCTCTGAAGTAAAGGCTGGACTACAATAGAGCTGCTTGGAGCAGTTTGTGAACAGTGTTTTCTGTTGGAGATGGTAAGGCCCTTTGGGTGGACTTTGGGATTTTTCACTTTGTAAACCTATAACGTGCACACACACAAAAAAAAATATATAACACTATAAAGAAAAGGGGAAAAGCCCAAAAGCATATTAAAAACAGTTTATAATTTAACTCTGTAAGATTGACATGAAATGGCAGAGTAAAATGTTTAGTGATGAGCATGGTGGCTGTAATGCTGATTTGAGCATGTTCTAAATGTCTAGTTGACCAATCAGATTGCCTGGTTGGATCGACTGGGATAAATAATAATAACTTAATTTATACAGTACAGGCCAAAAGTTTGGACACACCTTCTCATTCAATGCGTTTCCTTTTTATTTTCATGACTATTTACATTGTAGATTCTCACTGAAGGCATCAAAACTATGAATGAACACATGGAATTATGTACTTAACAAAAAAGTGTGAAATAACTGAAAACATGTCTTATATTTTAGATTCTTCAAAGTAGCCACCCTTTGCTTTTTTTAATTAATAAGGGAAATAATTCCACTAATGAACCCTGACAAAGCACACCTGTGAAGGTAAAACCATTTCAGGTGACTACCTCATGAAGCTCATTGAGAGAACACCAAGGGTTTGCAGAGTTATCTAAAAAAGCAAAGGGTGGCTACTTTGAAGAATCTAAAATATAAGACATGTTTTCAGTTATTTCACTTTTTTGTTAAGTACATAATTCCATATGTGTTCATTCATAGTTTTGATGCCTTCAGTGAGAATCTACAATGTAAATAGTCATGAAAATAAAAAGGAAACTGTAATGGCAAAATTACATTTAAGCACAATTCCTTATATTTTTATGTTTTATTTGTACTTTACTCACAAATGCTGAAAGAGTCTATCTCATTTCCCACAAGCAGATTTATATTCTAACTTTGTGAGACATCCAGTCTGGAACATTATGTGAGCACTGTTAGCCGGAACCGATAAAGGTACAAGGTCACCCTAAAACTATCTAGTTTTCCCATGCCAGTTTAGCTGTAACTGGGGGGATGACAGTCGTACAGGGAGGAGGAGGTGACATGGCTCCGAGATGTCTCTTGTATTCATCTGATTGTCTTCATGTGTATCAGATTGTAGCGTCATAATAATCCAAGTGCGTATGTGTTGTCACTCTGAAGATGCATAAAAGCCTAGTGTTCTTGTGCACTCATTTGAGACACTGACTCCACACTGGGCTGCGGCCTTTTGTGAAATCATGTTGATCCTATTTGCAAATATATCTTTTCTAATAAAATACAAAAACCCAACTTGGTTTAGTCTCAGTCTGTCTTATTTGTTTCAATTTACTAAACTCTGAAAACTCTTTCCCCTGCTTCAAAGGAAACTTCCACGACAAAACGCATTGAATGAGAAGGTGTGTCCAAACTTTTGGCCTGTACTGTATATATTAGCTACATGACCAGAACATCTTTATTTTCTGACTGGGAGTAGAACAAGACTAAGATAAATTGTCTGATAATATCTGTTCAGCAGCTGACCCTCTAGCTTGGTTTATGACATTATTTTGTTCCTACATTGGTGAATTATTGACAGATGTTTTGTAGCAGGTGAAAGTGAAAGTAGCTTTCATCCATTCATTGTTCGATAAATACAGTGCAAACGTACAAAGGCTTTTTATTTCATCCATCCTCATTTAAATAGAAAAAGAAAAGGATGGAAATAAACAGCAAGAGAGACTAGAATATTTGACGGTATATTAAAAAATGAAATATATATTAATACTAGAAATCTGCTGAAAACGCCTACATTTGAACTATGGTGCAACTAAACAAACCACAAAGCTGTCTTGGTTTGCTTCCCAGTAAACTTATGTATATTTTGAGACCACAATCGCTGAACAACCATCAGGACTGTGTTTGTGAAGATGTGAACAATGCTGATTAAAAATGCTAAACAAACTAAATATTGTCAAGGAATCAATCTAATTTCTTCACTCAGTGTTGTGAAACAACAACTGATCAAACCGAAGTTCTAAATGTTTAAATAAACACACAAGGATATAAATATTTTTTTAACAATCGCTACATTCTTTGAGATAAAGTGTAGTAAGATAAGAAAGAGTTTTGCCGCCAACACTGCAGGCTTACCGTTATGCTTGATCGCAGGCGGTGGGAAGTACAATGAAGTGAAATCAACAGAATCACTGGGAACCAGACAAAAAGAGGAACTGGGAAATAACCAGAGGTTATGCTCCGGTGCGCTCCGGTGTTTCGGTTTAACTGGTTTTTGAATTAACTGGTGATAGAGGCAGATGTGGTGTAGGCGTGGCCTTTCAGGACCCATTCCCGACTAACCAGGAAATAAACATTCTTATAGCTTCGCCTCTATTTTTCAATCATTTGTCGGTGTCTTGTGAAACTTGACGATAGAAACGAGTTGCTGAGCATTCATTCTGGTCCCGACAGACATTCATGCAAACACTAGACGTTGTCGTTGCAAAATATCATCCGTTGTCTGGCGACTGTGTCTCGATCTTACTGCAAACCACGGAGACACCCAGATCGACTTGTGAATTTACATTAGTAAACATTTCACCATTAAAACACTGTATCTAAAATGTAAGCAAACTGGGATATGATATATTGTAGAAAAAATATGTCTTAGTGTAAGTAATTAGCTGGGAAAGTTTCATGTTAATCTGTTATTTATTTTTACCGTATAACATTATGTCATGCAAAATGTGTGGGAATTTGTAATCTTTAAAGGCTCAGAAAACTCAACTGCAGTAGCACTTACACATACATGTCCGTTTAAGGATTATCCACACAAATACGACACATACTGTCTGAACGAAAAAATAAAAATAAAACGAAAAAACGCTGGGATCTAGCTGGGAATCGAACCTTGGATGTCATGGACAAAAAAATTGACAGAGTAACTTACACATCATCTATACCACTACACTACACACTGGTGAAATGGTGTTGTGATTTCTATCTATATAGTGGACTCTTAGTCTAAATTAACACAGGTTAACATATGAGAGAAATATACGCCCATATAACTGGTGATATCACAATTTAACATGGGCAAATGCAAACCTAGAAACTGTAAAGTATAGTTCATATTTGCCTCACATACCGAAAACTAATTGATGTACAACAAACAGGCATGACCCCACTTAACACTTTATTCCGTTTTGGGGGTAAAAATGAAACACGTCAGTCATGCGTCAACAAAAGTTGTGTTTTGTGTCGACCCAGAATCGCGCTTTTTGTCTTATGGTAGCCTATACACTATTGTTATGACCATATGGCCATAGTATTGTAGCACAATGCTGATCCTCGTTTTCTCTCTCGCGACATAGTGTTATCTTAGTCTCGTTTAAGTTATGAAGTGAGTTGAAGCAAAAGTCTAGTGATTTGAAGTGAAGAACATATGAAGCTTTTTTCTCAGAGTTTGACTTTTATCTATCCCACACATAATTTGTTGGCCTACTTTGACAACACAAAATTGTCATTATGGTATATGATTACAAATCTAGGCTAGAGAGAGAGTTTGATATCATTCAGATTCCTAATATGGGTCATATGAAATTAAACACAACTATAATCAGTTGACTTGCGGCTGTTGAAGAGACTGTTTGTGCTGAGATAGACCTACACATTAATAACAATGATAAATGATCACGTTTGCGCATGACTGACGTGTTTCATTTTTACCCCCAAAACGGAATAAAGTGTTAATGAGTACAGGCATAATAGTTGGGTCATCTGTAGCAGTTCCGGGACCGTGGAGAGGAAAGGTTTGTTTCTCACTGGATTTGTCATCTATGAAGGTTAAAGAAAGAAATTAGCCGGGGTGCCCCTCTCAAAAATGTGGGGAAAATTTTTGGGAGCCCTATATCCAAAATGGCTGCCGTCAGCCTAGCTGGAAATTAACTTTTGAATGGTTTTGCCCACAGTACTGCATAATACATGGTTTCTGAGTCTATTTGGATCAAGAAATTCATAAATGATAAAGATTTATTGATTTGACCTATTTTTGACCTTCAAATTCAAGATGGCCGCCAATATTTGGCTCTTTAAATGTCATTTTTTCAAAATCGTCAAAGAGCCTTAATATTAGGCTCAAATGAAAGCTCTGCTTATACTGAGTGCAGTTATGGACAGCAAAATTAAAACATACACATATGTCATCAGATATCTGGGTTGGATCCAATGAAAGAGAGGAGAATTTTAAGGCCCGAGCGCCAACAGCAGCGAAGGCCCTATTGAAACTGAAGGAATTATTATTATTTTCTGAAAATGTATCGCCTTTTTGAGGGGCTTAACATATTCAAAAACTCACCAAAATTGGCGGTCTCATTAAGTCTGGTGAAAATGTACGTATTTTAAGGGTTTCAGGGAATAGGCGCGCAAAAATGGCTCACTAGCGCCCCCCTAGAAAGTTAAACAAATTGGAGCCCCTGCAGTGTGTTTAACGTAGACTCACGAAACTTGGTGCACATATGTAACATGTCAAGATGTACAAAAAGCTATAATGGATATTAAAAAATGTGGTTGTGAAGAGGCTGTAGCTTAACATAACACATCTACGTAGCCTACAGAAATATAATTAAATGTCTATTTTAAATGCCTGTGTATCACTAGTTAATCTGAGCGGATCACATTTTGCCACAGCTGACCGCTGTCTCCACGCTGCGTTCAGCTGGGTGTAAAAACATCATATGTAGTTTATGTTTTACTTACAGGCGGTATTTACATATTTACAGATCTCAATACACTAATCCATGTTGTACTGTTATTGAATTAAGTTGTGATGCCGCTGCAAGAACAAAGACTGACAACGTAGGTGGCTGTGTCGATGCCTGTTCACAATTGGCTACTGCAAACGTCAGTGTGTTTTTCAAAACTTTTCCGTTTTCTGTGTTATATTCGTAGCCTATCATTCCGTTATTAATCTGACTTCAAGTTGATTTGAGATGCTTTCATACAGGGATAAGTGAAACATACTTTCTGAGGTGTTTGGTACGTAATATTTGTGGAGATAGCAACGACTGATGCCAGATTAATTTGTGACACAACTTCTATCCCGTTGATTGTGTTTTATATTGAATTCTACGGACGTGCATCATTCTCATCACTATGGTAGTGTACACTACTACTCATTCATCATATTTGGACAGGACTCAGACGGTCAAACTCCCATTTTATAGCGATTTGGATATTAGGCGCAGGTGTGGAAAGGTGAAATATCAGGTTTGTGCTGGTGTCTTTGTTGTTAGCTTGTTTGTTATCTATAATAGGCCTACCCTACCTATAGGCTGGATACCGTTTTATAACTAACTAAAGCGTGAATGTGACTAGATAATCTAAAAAATCGGTGTGTCCGTGCATGGTTTACAGTCAGAGACCGTGGTAGAGACACACGACGTTACACTCGCCAGACAACGAAGTGATTATTGTAATCAAAAACGACTCATTTGTTCATGTATATCTGTCGGGTCCAAAACTACTGTCCCAGCAACCCGTTCATACCGTAATGTTTTCAAATGAATGTGAAAAAGAGGCGAATTCATCCGAATAGTTTACTGCAGGGGTGCAGCCCTGCCTGCAACACATATCACCAGTTAATTCAAAAACCAGTTAAACCGGAACACCGGACCACAACACACCCTGCCGGAGCTCAGCTCCTTCTCCTTCAGCATCAAACATTTTGCCGGAGTTTCAGCCCCGAATGTTTTGAGTGCACCCGAATGTATTTTGAAAAGTTGACTGACAAATATGAAACCGGACGTCGTTTAGTGTCCACTCTCGCTGTAAAAAGCTGCGCAGCTTCAGGTTTATGGATGCGCTCTGCTGTGGACATGCTGCGGCAGATGTGTCGCGTTTGAGCTCCGTGCATTTCTGCCAGAAGTTTCGGGTTTCCACCTCCGATGTTTAGCAGCGTACAGCCACTTCCCTAAACGTCTCAAACGGGGCTCTGTGTTTCAAACGGGGCTCTGTGTCTGTCAGGAGGTCTGAGATCTACCGTATCAGCAGAGCAATCACGTAATGCACAGCAGACTACGGTGCAGGTAGATTATTTTCTGAAATATAGGGACTTTATTCTCGTAATAGCTCGTAATTATAAACTTTATTTTTATCACAAAATATCACGACTCCTCCAAATCTCAGAGAACACAGATGGGATGAGTTATATTTTCAATGTGCACAAAGTTTTGGACATGAGCAGAAATCTTGCTCAAACATCTGAAATATTACAGTCCAGAGGTTTATTAATAAATTAAATGAATAATATATCACTAAGGTGAATTATTGTCATATGCACATTTACGGAGGTTACTTCCCAAACAAAAGATGCAAAAGAGGGAAGAATAAATGATGCCTAGGCTACATGTGTGCTGACTCAGATATCATTTGAAAAGTCGATCTAAAGGAGAATAAATAGATGAAAGCAATATAGCTTACAGCCTTACTGCAATATTTTCCATAATGTTTTTAGATTTGGATTGTAATGTTTCCCTTTACATAACGATATTTCAGGCATATTTATTCAGAAAACGGTAGGCCTAGTAGAAATATGTGCATAAAAATTCACCAAAATGCAGGAAATGAAGTGCTTAATGCTAAAAAAATTATGGGGGTGGACCCCCAGACCCCCACATGGCCTTTGGGTTGCCAGGCCAGTTATGATTAGACCAAATGTTGGTGCAATCTAACAAACTGGAAGCTTAAATGAACATACACTGGCTATTAACAAGCTGGGCAAGGCGATCACTGTTAAAAAGGCTATAATAGTGGTTTCTGATTCTCTTAAATCAACATAATGTTCTTGTTTAAAAAGATTTTTACATATTTGCCAACCAATATTTTCAAACATGTTCAAATTCATACATTTTCCAAGGCTGAAATCCATTGCCTGCCTGTTAACATTAGCCATAAAAGGTAAAAAAAAAATAATAATAATAAAGTAAGTGAATTGTATTTTTTGAATAAGTATTTCTCTTTGTTTGAATAACTAATCAACCCTACCTTACACATTAATACTGGAAAAGGAGCCCCTTTGGTGTAAAAACACATTAAGTCATTTTACGGCGCGATTTTGAATGATGACCATTCCCCGTAAATAAGGGCTCCCCCTCCCTACAAAAGCCAATTAAACCACTGGAAATAACCACAGTGAAAAGCATAAGTACAGAACAAAAACAGAAAAGGTCTAACACACACAATCCTCATGTACACTTTAAACACACACACACACACACACACACACACACAGTCCTCACGTACAAAAATTAATCTTACAAGGAGAGGGTGGAGGTTAGAGATGCACCGATTACAATTTTCTAGGCTGATTCTGATTTCCAATTTCCCATTGAGTTTGACCTTCCGATTCTGATTTCATTTTTTCTAACCACTTTACAACACACACAAATATTTATTTTTTATCTTTTCTTTAATAGAACATTTTACATTTTGTGTAGAACATAGAACATTTTTGAACAGATAATCGATCGCTATGAAATAGAACAATATAAATGACTCCTGGTGTGGGAAATTCACACACATCTAAAGTGCAATGTTATGCAAGAACCGTTTCCTTCTTTTCACATCAAATATCCAACGAAAAACGTGATATATTTAGCAAACTAAACTTCTGTATGAAAACAGGAAAACAGGTAATGCATTTGTACAAAAGGCCGTCTATAAGCAGTGATTGTAGGAGTGCATGTCAGAGAATATCGCGGACACGCGCTTCACACCGCGAGCGAGCACGTCAGCCACCCGGCGGAAAAGGTAGAGAAAGAAAAAAAGAGACTCGCTGTCCGGAGGATAACTAGCCAGTGGAAATCGTGTGTGTGGCCGGTCGCCGGTCATGGCTGATCACGTTAAAATCGGCCAATTCTGGTCACCAGCCGGTCAATCGATGCATCTCTAGTGGAGGGGTAAGAGAGGGTGGAGGGGCAAGATAGCTGAAGAGTCCTCCCATGGCTGTGGAGTAAAATAAATAAATGAGCTAAAATTTGAACAAATTGTTAAGGTGACTAAACATCTTGTTGGAAAAGTCATAATATATGAATATGTCAATGGATGAATGGGTCTGTCCGAGGTTTCTTCCTAAAAGGAAGTTTTTCCTCACCACTGCTGCACTAAATGCTCTTGGGGGGATTACTGGAATTGGTGGCTATTGTGTTCAGGGCGTTTCCTGTTTAAAGTTTCAGCTACTTTCACTTTCACATAGGATGTGTCGCAGTTAGTTTTCTCCGTCTGTTGCAGGATTTAGGTTTAGAGAATGTCTCCTCTCATGATGGATAGTTTAGTCTGAGAGCAGACAGCTGCAGAGGTACTAACACAACTCTGACTGCACAAAGATCCTCCACTATGATGGCTAGATTTCTGGGAGAGGAACGCAGGTATTATTTATAACATATGAAATACATACAATAGAATTTAAAAAGCAGCAGCTACAGCAGGAGAGGAGAGATGTCTATTACACAAATACAGTGCCTTGCGAAAGTATTCGGCCCCCTTGAACGTTTCGACCTTTTGCCACATTTCAGGCCTCAAACATAAAGATATAAAACTGTAATTTTTTGTGAAGAATCAACAACAAGTGGGTCCCAATTATGAAGTGGAACGAAATTCATTGGCTATTTCAAACGTTTTTAACAAATAAAAAACTGAAAAAGTGGGCGTGCAAAATTATTCAGCCCCTTTACTTTCAGTGCAGCAAACTCTCTCCAGAAGTTCAGTGAGGATCTCTGAATGATCCAATGTTGACCTAAATGACTAATGATGATAAATAGAATCCAGCTGTGTGTAATCAAGTCTCCGTATAAATGCACCTGCTCTGTGATAGTCTCAGAGGTCCGTGTAAAGCGCGAGAGCATCATGAAGAACAAGGAACACAACGGCAGGTCCGAGATAATTGTTGTGGAGAAGTTTAAAGCCGGATTGGGATACAAAAAGATTTCCCAAGCTTTAAACATCCCAAGGAGCACTGTGCAAGCGATAATATTGAAATGGAAGGAGTATCAGACCACTACAAATCTACGAAGACCCAGCCGTCCCTCTAAACTTTCAGCTCATACAATGAGAAGACTGATCAGAGATGCAGCCAAGAGGCCCATGATCACTCTGGATGAACTGCAGAGATCTACAGCGGAGGTGGGAGACTCTGTCCATAGGACAACAATCAGTCGTATACTGCACAAATCTGGCCTTTATGGAAGAGTGGCAAGAAGAAAGCCATTTCTTAAAGATATCCATAAAAAGTGTCGTTTAAAGTTTGCCAAAAGCCACCTGGGAGACACACCAAACATGTGGAAGAAGGTGCTGTGGTCAGATGAAACCAAAATCGAACTTTTTGGCAACAATGCAAAACGTTATGTTTGGCGTAAAAGCAACACAGCTCATCACCCTGAACACACCATCCCCACTGTCAAACATGGTGGTGGCAGCATCATGGTTTGGGCCTGGTTTTCTTCAGCAGGGACAGGGAAGATGGTTAAAATTGATGGGAAGATGGATGGAGCCAAATACAGGACCATTCTGGAAGAAAACCTGATGGAGTCTGCAAAAGACCTGAGACTGGGACGGAGATTTGTCTTCCAACAAGACAATGATCCAAAACATAAAGCAAAATCTACAATGGAATGGTTCACAAATAAACATATCCAGGTGTTAGAATGGCCAAGTCAAAGTCCAGACCTGAATCCAATCGAGAATCTGTGGAAAGAACTGAAAACTGCTGTTCACAAACGCTCTCCATCCAACCTCACTGAGCTCGAGCTGTTTTGCAAGGAGGAGCAGAGCAAAATGTCAGTCTCTCGATGTGCAAAACTGATAGAGACATACCCCAAGCGACTTACAGCTGTAATCGCAGCAACAGGTGGCGCTACAAAGTATTAACTTAAGGGGGCTGAATAATTTTGCACGCCCAATATTTCAGTTTTTTATTTGTTTAAAAGGTTTGAAATATCCAATAAATTTCGTTCCACTTCATGATTGTGTCCCACTTCTTGTTGATTCTTCACAAAAAATTACAGTTTTATATCTTTATGTTTGAGGCCTGAAATGTGGCAAAAGGTCGAAAAGTTCAAGGGGGCCGAATACTTTCGCAAGGCACTGTATACAACTACAACATGATAATTTCTCTACAAAAGATCAAAACAACAGAACAAGAAAGGCCAAAGAAGGTGACTAAACATCTTGGTGGAAAAGTCATAAAGTATATGAATATGTCGATGGTAAATTACAATACAGCGTCACATTCATTATTTAACTTTCACACACACTTTCTTAATATTGAATCAACTAAGTAAAAAGACTTTGTGTTTGGAAAAATTCATTGAAAATGTGTTGAAGTTGATTGGACGGAGCAGATTTAAAGATAACCGAAATAATTAAAACAGACAACAATTTAAAAAAAAACTATTAGCACAAAAAAAAAAAAACATTTTCCACCTTTGTAAAATCACTGATTCAGTCTATAAAAAAATAAAATCCTTAAAGCTATGTTCACACTTTTTTGACAAGAAAAAGTTGACTAAGGGCGTTTTGTAGTAAAAATTAAAGCTGAGCGAAAACCAGGGCAAGAGTGTCTTTTGTTGCTATAACAACAGCCACTGCTACAGTTAGAGCTAGAGAAAGAAAGAGAGAGAGAGAGAGAGAGGAGAGAGAGAGAGGGAGAGAGAGAGAGAGAGAGAGAGAGAGAGAGAGAGAGAGAGAGAGGGGTGCTAACGTCATTGGACCAAAATCTCAAAATCCTACAAACGCAACAATACCAAGATTGAACATAGCTAAGAAGGTTTTATGAACTGTAAAGTATTTCATGAATGAAACTCAACCAAACACAATATAATGAACTATGAAATATAAAACTAAAATAACTATAGAACCTATAGAGTACCCCTAAAATTAAACTAAACATAAGTAGACATTTTATTTATAACAGGCGACATTATATTTTCCTAATACCATTCTGTAAACAATGTTAAAATCATCAATACAGAAAACACAATTTACCATTTAAACATAAGAGAACAAACTTTAGGGAAAGACTCATACCTACTGTTGTACTGGAAATAATTCAAAGGCAGAATGTGAGTTGAGGGATTATTAAGAGCAATTTGTATACAACTGGCACTTTCACTTTCACCTGCAAGTAAACATGATCTGTCTCAGTGTGACTCATAGAGGAGAGAGCTCTGATAACATCGCCACGCCTGCTTTAAGCTGCAAAAAAAACAAAAAAATCTTTCCTCCTTCCTGTCTCATGTTACAAGCAAAGCAAATGTTTCTTGTCAGCTAGATGCACAGACAACAACATCCCATCTGCAGCACTCCTGCACAATGTTTTCACAATTTTTCACAACACAATGTTACTTTAAAACCATAGTAAGCTTTTAAGTACACCATGCACATATCCACACATAAAAAATATAAGCATAACAAAACATATATAACATATATATGATACTTTAATAGAACTAATCTACTTAATAGAACTCAATAGATTAAGTTGTCAGCACGCTTTAAGCATGTATTCTGCCAAAGCGATCAAGAATTAATAAATGCAAGAATTAATAAATGCAAGAAGACAATTTAATCCTACAAAGGCTCTTTCTCACAAAACAACTCTGGACTTCTGGTGAATCTGTACATTAAGCCAGGGTTTCTCAAACCTGCTCTTGCCTTCCTTACTTCTTGTCCTTTTTTCTACGGTCTTCTATTTTTCTCTAAGTTTGTGGAAGTTTATTCGCTTTTATAGAAAACAAATCCGCCTTTTTCAAAGTTTTTGTTACTTTTTTTGAAGTTTGTCTTCCTTCTTTCTACTGTTACATTTTTAACATTTTAAAACCATTGTTTACTTCCCAAACAAAAGATGCAAAAGAGGGAAGAATAAATGATGCCTAGACTACATGTGTGCTGACTCAGATATCATTTGAAAAGTCGATCTAAAGGAGAATAAATAGATGAAAGCAATATAGCTTACAGCCTTACTGCAATATTTTCCATAATGTTTTTAGATTTGGATTGTAATGTTTCCCTTTACATAACGATATTTCAGGCATATTTATTCAGAAAACGGTAGGCCTAGTAGAAATATGTGCATACAAATTCACCAAAATGCAGGAAATGAAGTGCTTAATGCTAAAAAGATTATGGGGGTGGACCCCCAGACCCCCACATGGCCTTTGGGTTGCCAGGCCAGTTATGATTAGACCAAATGTTGGTGCAATCTAACAAACTGGAAGCTTAAATGAACATACACTGGCTATTAACAAGCTGGGCAAGGCGATCACTGTTAAAAAGGCTATAATAGTGGTTTCTGATTCTCTTAAATCAACATAATGTTCTTGTTTAAAAAGATTTTTACATATTTGCCAACCAATATTTTCAAACATGTTCAAATTCATACATTTTCCAAGGGTGAAATCCATTGCCTGCCTGTTAACATTAGCCCATAAAAGGTAAAAAAAAAAAATAATAATAAAGTAAGTGAATTGTATTTTTTGAATACGTATTTCTCTTTGTTTGAATAACTAATCAACCCTACCTTACACATTAATACTGGAAAAGGAGCCCCTTTGGTGTAAAACACATTAAGTCATTTTACGGGCGCCGATTTTTGAATGATGACCATTCCCCGTAAATAAGGGCTCCCCTCCCTACAAAAGCCAATTAAACCACTGGAAATAACCACAGTGAAAAGCATAAGTACAGAACAAAAACAGAAAAGGTCTAACACACACAATCCTCATGTACACTTTAAACACACACACACACACACACACACACACACACACACACACACACACACACACACAGTCCTCACGTACAAAAATTAATCTTACAAGGAGAGGGTGGAGGTTAGAGATGCACCGATTACAATTTTCTAGGCTGATTCTGATTTCCAATTTCCCATTGAGTTTGACCTTCCGATTCTGATTTCATTTTTTTCTAACCACTTTACAACACACACAAATATTTATTCTCCGTGAACCATCACCTTATCGTGGTGGAGAGGTTTGTGTGTCTCTGTGAACCTGAGGGCTGTGTTGTCTGGAGCTTTGTGCTCCTGGTAGGGTCTCCCAAGGCAAAGTGGTCTCAGGTGAGGGGCCAGACAAAGAATGGTTCAAAAACCCCAATGGAAAAACAAGGTAGAAATGGAGTGACCCTGCCCGGAGGAGCCCGGGCCCCCGTCTGGAGCCAGGCCCAGACGGGCGGGCTGGTCGGGCGAGCCTGGTGGCGGGGTTTGCCACGGAGCCCGGCCGGGCACAGCCCGAACAAGCTACGTGGCTCCCATCTCTCCAGCCCATGGGCCCACCACCTGTGGGAGGAACCGCTGGCGTGCGCTTGCCACATGGGTGGCAGTGAAGGTCAGGGGCCTCGACGGACCAGACCCGGGCAGCAGACGCTGGCTCTGGGGGACGTGGAACGTCACCTCTGTGTGGGGAAGGAGCGGAACTGGTGCGGGAGGTGGAGCGCTACCAGTTAGATCTGGTGGGGCTTACCTTCACGCACAGTCTCGGTTCTGGAACTGTACTCCTGGATAGGGTTGGACTCTTTTCTTCTCCGGAGTTGCTCAGGGTGCGGCGGCCGGGCGGGTGTGGGGATACTAACAAGCCCCCGGCTGAGCTGCCGTGCTGGAGTTTACCCCGGTGGACGAGGGGATCGCCCCCTCCCCTACGCGGGTTGTGGGGGAAAACTCTGACTGTTGTTTGTGCATATGCACCAAACAGGAGTTCGGAGTATTCGGCCTTCTTGGAGACCTTGAGTGGAGTCCTGCGGGGGCGCCAGTGGGGGAATCCATTGTTCTGCTGGGGGACTTCAACGCTAATGGGCAATGATGGAGACACCTGAGAGGCGTGATTGGGAGGAACGGCCTCCCGATCTAAACCAGAGTGGTTGTTTGTTGTTGGACTTCTGTGCTAGTCATGGATTGTCTATAACGAACACCATGTTCGAACATAGGGATGCTCATAAGTGTACCTGGTACCAGAGCACCCTAGGCCGAAGGTCAATGATCGATTTTATAATCGTTTCATCTGATCTGAGGCCGTATGTTTTGGACACTCGGGTGAAGAGAGGGGCAGAGCTGTCAACCGATCACCATCTGGTGGTGAGTTGGGCGGGGGTGGGGAAGACTCTGGACAGACCTGGTAAGCCCAAACGTGTAGCGGGTAAATTGGGAACGTCTGGAGGAGGCCCCTGTCCAACGGACTTTCAACTCGCACCTCCGGGCGGAGCTTTCGTGCATCCCTGTGGAGGCTGGGGGCATTGAACCAGAGTGGACAATGTTCAAAGTTTCCATTGCTGAAGCTGCGGGCAGGAGCTGTGGTCTTAGGGTCTTAGGTGCCTTAGGCGCGGTAACCCACGAACACCGTGGTGGACACCGTGGTCAGGGAAGCCGTCCGACTGAAGAAGGAGTCTTTCCGGGATATGTTATCCCAGAGGACTCCGGAGGCAGTTGCAGGGTACCGGCGGGCCGGCGGGCTGCAGCCTCTGCCGTGAAAGAGGCAAAGCAGCGGGTGTGGGAGAAGTTTGGAGAAGACATGGAGAAGGACTTTCGGTCGGCACCAAAGTGCTTCTGGAAAAACTGTTCGCCACCTCAGGAGGGGGAAGCGGGGAACCATCCAAGCTGTGTACAGTAAGGATGGGACACTGTTGACCTCAACTGAGGAGGTAATAGGGCGGTGGAAGGGGCATTTTGAGGAACTCCTGAATCCGACTAATACGCCTCTATGTTAGAGGCAGAGCTGGAGGATGACGGGGGATTGTCGTCGATTTCCCGGGGTGGAAGTCACTGATGTAGTCAAACAACTCCACAGTGGCAAAGCCCCGGGATTGATGAGATCCGGCCCAGAAATGCTCAAGGCTCTGGGTGTGGAGGGGCTGTCCTGGTTGACACGTCTCTTCAACATTGCGCGAAGTCTGGAACAGTGCCAAAGGAGTGGCAGACGGGGGTGGTGGTTCCCCTTTTAAAAAGGGGACCAGAGGGTGTGTGCCAATTACAGGGGTATCACACTTCTCAGCCTCCCTGGTAAAGTCTACCCAAGGTGCTGGAAAGGAGGGTTCGGCCGATAGTCGAACCTCAGGTTGAGGAGGAACAATGCGCGATTCCGTCCTGGTCGTGGAACAACGGACCAGCTCTTCACTCGCAAGGATCCTGGAGGGGGCCTGGGAGTATGCTCCAACCGGTCTACATGTGTTTTGTGGATTTGGAGAATGGCGTATGACCGGGTCCCCCGGGAGATACTGTGGGAGGTGCTGCGGGAGTATGGGGTGAGGGGGCCTCTACTCAGGGCCATCCAATCTCTGTACGACCAAAGTGAGAGCTGTGTCCGGTTCTCGGCAGTAAGTCGGACTCGTTTCAGGTGAGGGTTGGCCTCCGCCAGGGCTGCGCTTTGTCACCAATCCTGTTTGTAATATTTATGGACAGGATATCGGACGTAGTCGGGGTGGGGAGGGGTTGCGGTTCGGTGGACTGGGGATCTCATCGCTGCTTTTTGCAGATGATGTGGTCCTGATGGCATCATCGGGCCTGCGAACCTTCAGCACTCAATGGATCGGTTCGCAGCCGAGTGTGAAGCGGTTGGGATGAGGATCAGCACCTCTAAATCGGAGGCCATGGTTCTCGGCAGGAAACCGATGGAATGCCTTCTCCAGGTAGGGAATGAGTCCTTACCCCAAGTGAAGGAGTTCAAGTACCTTGGGGTTTTGTTCGCGAGTGAGGGACAATGGAGCGGGAGATTGGTCGGAGAAAGGGCGAGCGGGTGCGGTATTACATTCCATCTATCGCACCGTTGTGACGAAAAGAGAGCTGAGCCAGAAGGCAAAGATCTCGATCTACCGGTCAGTTTTCGTTCCTACCCTCACCTATGGTCATGAAGGCTGGGTCATGACCGAAAGAACGAGATCCAGGGTGCAAGCGGCGAAATGGGTTTCCTCAGGAGGGTGGCTGGCGTCTCCCTTAGAGATAGGGTGAGAAGCTCAGTCATCCGTGAGGAGCTCGAGTAGAGCCACTGCTCCTTTGCGCCGAAAGGAGCCAGTTGAGGTGGTTCGGGCATCTGGTGAGGATGCCCCTGGCCTCCCCTAGGGAGGTGTTCCAGGCACGTCCAGCTGGGAGGAGGCCTCGGGGAAGACCCAGGACTAGGTGGAGGGATTATATCTCCAACCTGGCCTGGGAACCCTCGGGGATCCCCCAGTCGGAGCTGGTTAATGTTGCTCGGGGAAAGGGAAGTTTGGGGTCCCCTGCTGGAGCTGCTCCCCCGCGACCCGCACACGGATAAGCGGACGAAGATGGATGGATGGATGGACAAATATTTATTTTTTATCTTTTCTTTAATAGAACATTTTACATTTTGTGTAGAACATAGAACATTTTTGAACAGATAATCGACGCTATGAAATAGAACAATATAAATGACTCCTGGTGTGGAAAATTCACACACATCTAAAGTGCAATGTTATGCAAGAACCGTTTCTTTTTTTTTCACATCCAATATCCAACGAAAAACGTGATATATTTAGCGAACTAAACTTCTGTATGAAAACAGGTAATGCATTTGTACAAAAGGCCGTCTATAAGCAGTGATTGTAGGAGTGCATGTCAGAGAATAGCGCGGACACGCGCTTCACACCGCGAGGCGGCACGTCAGCCACCCGGCGGAAAAGGTAGAGAAAGAAAAAAAGAGACTCGCTGTCCGGAGGATAACTAGCCAGTGGAAATCGTGTGTGTGGCCGGTCGCCGGTCATGGCTGATCACGTTAAAATCGGCCAATTCTGGTCACCAGCCGGTCAATCGATGCATCTCTAGTGGAGAGGGAAGAGAGGGTGGAGGGGCAAGATAGCTGAAGAGTCCTCCCATGGCTGTGGAGTAAAATAAATAAATGAGCTAAAATTTGAACAAATTGTTAAGGTGACTAAACATCTTGTTGGAAAAGTCATAATATATGAATATGTCAATGGATGAATGGGTCTGTCCGAGGTTTCTTCCTAAAAGGAAGTTTTTCCTCACCACTGCTGCACTAAATGCTCTTGGGGGGATTACTGGAATTGGTGGCTATTGTGTTCAGGGCGTTTCCTGTTTAAAGTTTCAGCTACTTTCACTTTCACATAGGATGTGTCGCAGTTAGTTTTCTCCGTCTGTTGCAGGATTTAGGTTTAGAGAATGTCTCCTCTCATGATGGATAGTTTAGTCTGAGAGCAGAAAGCTGCAGAGGTACTAACACAACTCTGACTGCACAAAGATCCTCCACTATGATGGCTAGATTTCTGGGAGAGGAACGCAGGTATTATTTATAACATATGAAATACATACAATAGAATTTAAAAAGCAGCAGCTACAGCAGGAGAGGAGAGATGTCTATTACACAAATATACAACTACAACATGATAATTTCTCTACAAAATATCAAAACAACAGAACAAGAAAGGCCAAAGAAGGTGACTAAACATCTTGGTGGAAAAGTCATAAAGTATATGAATATGTCGATGGTAAATTACAATACAGCGTCACATTCATTATTTAACTTTCACACACACTTTCTTAATATTGAATCAACTAAGTAAAAAGACTTTGTTTTTTGGAAAAATTCATTGAAAATGTGTTGAAGTTGATTGGACGGAGCAGATTTAAAGATAACCGAAATAATTAAAACAGACAACAATTTAAAAAAAAAACTATTAGCACAAATAAAAACATTTTCCACCTTTGTAAAATCACTGATTCAGTCTATAAAAAAATAAAATCCTTAAAGCTATGTTCACACTTTTTTGACAAGAAAAAGTTGACTAAGGGCGCTTTGTGTAGTAAAAATTAAAGCTGAGCGCAAAACCAGGCAAGAGTGTCTTTTGTTGCTATAACAACAGCCACTGCTACAGTTAGAGCTAGAGAAAGAACAGAGAGAGAGAGAGAGAGGACAGAGAGAAAAAAAAAAAAAAAAAAAAAAAAAAAAAAAAAAAGAGAGAGAGAGAGAGAGGGAAAAGTGCTAACGTCATTGGACCAAAATCTCAAAATCCTACAAACGCAACAATACCAAGATTGAACATAGCTAAGAAGGTTTTATGAACTGTAAAGTATTTCATGAATGAAACTCAACCAAACACAATATAATGAACTATGAAATATAAAACTAAAATAACTATAGAACCTATAGAGTACCCCTAAAATTAAACTAAACATAAGTAGACATTTTATTTATAACAGGCGACATTATATTTTCCTAATACTATTCTGTAAACAATGTTAAAATCATCAATACAGAAAACACAATTTACCATTTAAACATAAGAGAACAAACTTTAGGGAAAGACTCATACCTACTGTTGTACTGGAAATAATTCAAAGGCAGGATGTGAGTTGAGGGATTATTAAGAGCAATTTGTATACAACTGGCACTTTCACTTTCACCTGCAAGTAAACATGATCTGTCTCAGTGTGACTCATAGAGGAGAGAGCTCTGATAACATCGCCACGCCTGCTTTAAGCTGCAAAAAAAACAAAACAATCTTTCCTCCTTCCTGTCTCATGTTACAAGCAAAGCAAATGTTTCTTGTCAGCTAGATGCACAGACAACAACATCCCATCTGCAGCACTCCTGCACAATGTTTTCACAATTTTTCACAACACAATGTTACTTTAAAACCATAGTAAGCTTTTAAGTACACCATGCACATATCCACACATAAAAAATATAAGCTTAAAAACAAAACATATATAACATATATATGATACTTTAATAGAACTAATCTACTTAATAGAACTCAATAGATTAAGTTGTCAGCACGCTTTAAGCATGTATTCTGCCAAAGCGATCAAGAATTAATAAATGCAAGAATTAATAAATGCAAGAAGACAATTTAATCCTACAAAGGCTCTTTCTCACAAAACAACTCTGGACTTCTGGTGAATCTGTACATTAAGCCAGGGTTTCTCAAACCTGCTCTTGCCTTCCTTACTTCCTTGCTTCCTTTTTTCTACGGTCTTCTATTTTTCTCTAAGTTTGTGGAAGTTTATTCGCTTTTATAGAAAACAAATCCGCCTTTTTCAAAGTTTTTGTTACTTTTTTTGAAGTTTGTCTTCCTTCTTTCTACTGTTACATTTTTAACATTTTAAAACCATTGTTTACTTCCCAAACAAAAGATGCAAAAGAGGGAAGAATAAATGATGCCTAGACTACATGTGTGCTGACTCAGATATCATTTGAAAAGTCGATCTAAAGGAGAATAAATAGATGAAAGCAATATAGCTTACAGCCTTACTGCAATATTTTCCATAATGTTTTTAGATTTGGATTGTAATGTTTCCCTTTACATAACGATATTTCAGGCATATTTATTCAGAAAACGGTAGGCCTAGTAGAAATATGTGCATACAAATTCACCAAAATGCAGGAAATGAAGTGCTTAATGCTAAAAGATTATGGGGGTGGACCCCCAGACCCCACATGGCCTTTGGGTTTGCCGGGCCAGTTATGATTAGACCAAATGTTGGTGCAATCTAACAAACTGGAAGCTTAAATGAACATACACTGGCTATTAACAAGCTGGGCAGCGGCGATCACTGTTAAAAAAGGCTATAATAGTGGTTTCTGATTCTCTTAAATCAACATAATGTTCTTGTTTAAAAAGATTTTTACATATTTGCCAACCAATATTTTCAAACATGTTCAAATTCATACATTTTCCAAGGGTGAAATCCATTGCCTGCCTGTTAACATTAGCCCATAAAAGGTAAAAAAAAAAAAATAATAATAAAGTAAAGTGAATTGTATTTTTTGAATAAGTATTTCTCTTTGTTTGAATAACTAATCAACCCTACCTTACACATTAATACTGGAAAAGGAGCCCCTTTGGTGTAAAAACACATTAAGTCATTTTACGGCGCGATTTTGAATGATGACCATTCCCCGTAAATAAGGGCTCCCCCTCCCTACAAAAGCCAATTAAACCACTGGAAATAACCACAGTGAAAAGCATAAGTACAGAACAAAAACAGAAAAGGTCTAACACACACAATCCTCATGTACACTTTAAACACACACACACACACACACACACACACACACACACAACACACACACAGTCCTCACGTACAAAAATTAATCTTACAAGGAGAGGGTGGAGGTTAGAGATGCACCGATTACAATTTTCTAGGCTGATTCTGATTTCCAATTTCCCATTGAGTTTGACCTTCCGATTCTGATTTCATTTTTTTCTAACCACTTTACAACACACACAAATATTTATTCTCCGTGAACCATCACCTTATCGTGGTGGAGAGGTTTGTGTGTCTCTGTGAACCTGAGGGCTGTGTTGTCTGGAGCTTTGTGCTCCTGGTAGGGTCTCCCAAGGCAAAGTGGTCTCAGGTGAGGGGCCAGACAAAGAATGGTTCAAAAACCCCAATGGAAAAACAAGGTAGAAATGGAGTGACCCTGCCCGGAGGAAGCCCGGGGCCCCCGTCTGGAGCCAGGCCCAGACGGCGGGCGCCGTCGGCCGCGCCTGGTAGCGGGTTTGCCACGAAGCCCGGCCGGGCACAGCCCGAACAAGCTACGTGGCTCCCATCTCCCGCCCATGGGCCCACCACCTGTGGGAGGAACCGCTGGGGTCGGCGTGCGCTGCCACATGGGTGGCAGTGAAGGTCAGGGGCCTCGACGGACCAGACCCGGGCAGCAGACGCGCTGGCTCTGGGGACGTGAACGTCACCTCTCTGTGGGGAAGGAGCCGGAACTGGTGCGGGAGGTGGAGGCGCTACCAGTTAGATCTGGTGGGGCTTACCTCTACGCACAGTCTCGGTTCTGGAACTGTACTCCTGGATAGGGGTTGGACTCTTTTCTTCTCGGAGTTGCTCAGGGTGTGGCGGCGCGCCGGGCGGGTGTGGGGGATACTAACAAGCCCCCGGCTGAGCCGCCCTGGCGTTGGAGTTTACCCCGGTGGACGAGAGGTCGCCTCCCTACGCCTGCGGGTTGTGGGGGAAAACTCTGACTGTTGTTTGTGCATATGCACCAAACAGGAGTTCGGAGTATTTCGGCCTTCTTGGAGACCTTGAGTGGAGTCCTGCATGGGGCGCCAGTGGGGGAAATCCATTGTTCTGCTGGGGGACTTCAACGCAACGTGGGCAATGATGGAGACACCTGGAGAGGCGGGATTGGGAGGAACGGCCTCCCCTGATCTAAACCAGAGTGGTTGTTTGTTGTTGGACTTCTGTGCTAGTCATGGATTGTCTATAACGAACACCATGTTGGGCCATAGGGATGCTCATAAGTGTACCTGGTACCAGAGCACCCTAGGCCGAAGGTCAATGATCGATTTTATAATCGTTTCATCTGATCTGAGGCCGTATGTTTTGACACTCGGGTGAAGAGAGGGGCAGAGCTGTCAACCGATCACCATCTGGTGGTGAGTTGGGTCAGGGGTGGGGAAGACTCTGGACAGACCTGGTAAGCCCAAACGTGTAGTGCGGGTGGAAATTGGGAACGTCTGGAGGAGGCCCCTGTCCAACGCGGACTTTCAACTCGCACCTCGAGCTTTTCGGTACATCCCTGTGGAGGCTGGGGGCATTGAACCAGAGTGGACAATGTTCAAAGTTTCCATTGCTGAAGCTGCGGGAGGAGCTGTGGTCTTAGGGTCTTAGGTGCCTCAAGGCGGTAACCCACGAACACCGTGGTGGACACACGGTGGTCAGGGAAGCCGTCCGACTGAAGAAGGAGTCTTTCCGGGATATGTTATCCCAGAGGACTCCGGAGGCAGTTACAGGGTACCGAAGGGCCCGAAGGGCTGCAGCCTCTGCCGTGAAAGAGGCAAAGCAGCGGGTGTGGGAGAAGTTTGGAGAAGACATGGAGAAGGACTTTCGGTTCGGCACCAAAGTGCTTCTGGAAAACTGTTCGCCACCTCAGGAGGCGGGGGAACCATCCAAGCTGTGTACAGTAAGGATGGGACACTGTTGACCTCAACTGAGGAGGTAATAGGGCGGTGGAAGGGGCATTTTGAGGAACTCCTGAATCCGACTAATACGCCTCTATGTTAGAGGCAGAGCTGGAGGATGACGAGGGATTGTCGTCGATTTCCGGGTGGAAGTCACTGATGTAGTCAAACAACTCCACAGTGGCAAAGCCCCGGGGATTGATGAGATCCGTCCGAAATGCTCAAGGCTCTGGGTGTGGAGGGGCTGTCCTGGTTGACCGCGTCTCTTCAACATTGCGTCGAAGTCTGGAACAGTGCCAAAGGAGTGGCAGACTGGGGTGGTGGTTCCCCCTTTTAAAAAGGGGGACCAGAGGGTGTGGCCAATTACAGGGGTATCACACTTCTCAGCCTCCCTGGTAAAGTCTACTCCAAGGTGCTGGAAAGGAGGGTTCGGCCCGATAGTCGAACCTCAGGTTGAGGAGGAACAATGCGGATTCCGTCCTGGTCGGTGGAACAACGGACCAGCTCTTCACTCGCCAAGGATCCTGGAGGGGCCTGGGAGTATGCCCAACCGGTCTATATGTGTTTTGTGGATTTGGAGAAGGCGTATGACCGGGTCCCCGGGAGATACTCGTGGGAGGTGCTGCGGGAGTATGGGGTGAGGGGTCTCTACTCAGGGCCATCCAACTCTGTACGACCAAAGTGAGAGCTGTGTCCGGGTTCCCGGCAGTAAGTCGGACTCGTTTCAGGTGAGGGTTGGCCTCCGCCAGGGCTGCGCTTTGTCACCAATCCTGTTTGTAATATTTATGGACAGGATATCGGCGCGTAGTCGGGTGGGGAGGGGTTGCGGTTCGGTGGACTGGGGATCTCATCGCTGCTTTTGCAGATGCATGATGTGGTCCTGATGGCATCATCGGCCTGCGACCTTCAGCACTCAATGGATCGGTTCGCGCGTGCGGTGAAGCGGTGGGATGAGGATCAGCACCTCTAAATCGGAGGCCATGGTTCTCAGCAGGAAACCGGTGGAATGCCTTCTCCAGGTAGGGAATGAGTCCTTACCCCAAGTGAAGGAGTTCAAGTACCTTGGGGTTTTGTTCGCGAAGTGAGGGGACAATGGAGCGGGAGATTGGTCGGAGAATCGCCAGCGGGGTGCGGTATTACATTCCATCTATCGCACCGTTGTGACGAAAAGAGAGCTGAGCCAGAAGGCAAAGATCTCGATCTACCGGTCAGTTTTCGTTCCTACCCTCACCTATGGTCATGAAGGCTGGGTCATGACCGAAAGAACGAGATCCAGGGTGCAAGCGGCCGAAATGGGTTTCCTCAGGAGGGTGGCTGGCGTCTCCCTTAGAGATAGGGTGAGAAGCTCAGTCATCCGTGAGGAGCTCGGAGTAGAGCCACTGCTCCTTTGCGTCGAAAGGAGCCAGTTGAGGTGGTTCGGGCATCTGGTGAGGATGCCCCCTGGGCGCCTCCCTAGGGAGGTGTTCCAGGCACGTCCAGCTGGGAGGAGGCCTCGGGGAAGACCCAGGACTAGGTGGAGGGATTATATCTCCAACCTGGCCTGGGAACGCCTCGGGATCCCCCAGTCGGAGCTGGTTAATGTTGCTCGGGAAAGGGAAGTTTGGGGTCCCCTGCTGGAGCTGCTCCCCCCGCGACCCGACACCGGATAAGCGGACGAAGATGGATGGATGGATGGACAAATATTTATTTTTTATCTTTTCTTTAATAGAACATTTTACATTTTGTGTAGAACATAGAACATTTTTGAACAGATAATCGATCGCTATGAAATAGAACAATATAAATGACTCCTGGTGTGGAAAATTCACACACATCTAAAGTGCAATGTTATGCAAGAACCGTTTCCTTCTTTTCACATCCAATATCCAACGAAAAACGTGATATATTTAGCAAACTAAACTTCTGTATGAAAACAGGTAATGCATTTGTACAAAAGGCCGTCTATAAGCAGTGATTGTAGGAGTGCATGTCAGAGAATAGCGCGGACACGCGCTTCACACCGCGAGCGGGCACGTCAGCCACCCGGCGGAAAAGGTAGAGAAAGAAAAAAAGAGACTCGCTGTCCGGAGGATAACTAGCCAGTGGAAATCGTGTGTGTGGCCGGTCGCCGGTCATGGCTGATCACGTTAAAATCGGCCAATTCTGGTCACCAGCCGGTCAATCGATGCATCTCTAGTGGAGGGGTAAGAGAGGGTGGAGGGGCAAGATAGCTGAAGAGTCCTCCCATGGCTGTGGAGTAAAATAAATAAATGAGCTAAAATTTGAACAAATTGTTAAGGTGACTAAACATCTTGTTGGAAAAGTCATAATATATGAATATGTCAATGGATGAATGGGTCTGTCCGAGGTTTCTTCCTAAAAGGAAGTTTTTCCTCACCACTGCTGCACTAAATGCTCTTGGGGGGATTACTGGAATTGGTGGCTATTGTGTTCAGGGCGTTTCCTGTTTAAAGTTTCAGCTACTTTCACTTTCACATAGGATGTGTCGCAGTTAGTTTTCTCCGTCTGTTGCAGGATTTAGGTTTAGAGAATGTCTCCTCTCATGATGGATAGTTTAGTCTGAGAGCAGAAAGCTGCAGAGGTACTAACACAACTCTGACTGCACAAAGATCCTCCACTATGATGGCTAGATTTCTGGGAGAGGAACGCAGGTATTATTTATAACATATGAAATACATACAATAGAATTTAAAAAGCAGCAGCTACAGCAGGAGAGGAGAGATGTCTATTACACAAATATACAACTACAACATGATAATTTCTCTACAAAATATCAAAACAACAGAACAAGAAAGGCCAAAGAAGGTGACTAAACATCTTGGTGGAAAAGTCATAAAGTATATGAATATGTCGATGGTAAATTACAATACAGCGTCACATTCATTATTTAACTTTCACACACACTTTCTTAATATTGAATCAACTAAGTAAAAAGACTTTGTTTTTTGGAAAAATTCATTGAAAATGTGTTGAAGTTGATTGGACGGAGCAGATTTAAAGATAACCGAAATAATTAAAACAGACAACAATTTAAAAAAAAAACTATTAGCACAAATAAAAACATTTTCCACCTTTGTAAAATCACTGATTCAGTCTATAAAAAAATAAAATCCTTAAAGCTATGTTCACACTTTTTTGACAAGAAAAAGTTGACTAAGGGCGCTTTTGTAGTAAAAATTAAAGCTGAGCGAAAACCAGGCAAGAGTGTCTTTTGTTGCTATAACAACAGCCACTGCTACAGTTAGAGCTAGAGAAAGAACAGAGAGACAGAGAGAGAGAGAGAGAGAGAGAGAGAGAGAGAGAGAGAGAGAGAGAGAGAGAGAGAGGGGTGCTAACGTCATTGGACCAAAATCTCAAAATCCTACAAACGCAACAATACCAAGATTGAACATAGCTAAGAAGGTTTTATGAACTGTAAAGTATTTCATGAATGAAACTCAACCAAACACAATATAATGAACTATGAAATATAAAACTAAAATAACTATAGAACCTATAGAGTACCCCTAAAATTAAACTAAACATAAGTAGACATTTTATTTATAACAGGCGACATTATATTTTCCTAATACTATTCTGTAAACAATGTTAAAATCATCAATACAGAAAACACAATTTACCATTTAAACATAAGAGAACAAACTTTAGGGAAAGACTCATACCTACTGTTGTACTGGAAATAATTCAAAGGCAGGATGTGAGTTGAGGGATTATTAAGAGCAATTTGTATACAACTGGCACTTTCACTTTCACCTGCAAGTAAACATGATCTGTCTCAGTGTGACTCATAGAGGAGAGAGCTCTGATAACATCGCCACGCCTGCTTTAAGCTGCAAAAAAAACAAAACAATCTTTCCTCCTTCCTGTCTCATGTTACAAGCAAAGCAAATGTTTCTTGTCAGCTAGATGCACAGACAACAACATCCCATCTGCAGCACTCCTGCACAATGTTTTCACAATTTTTCACAACTTAATGTTACTTTAAAACCATAGTAAGCTTTTAAGTACACCATGCACATATCCACACATAAAAAATATAAGCTTAAAAACAAAACATATATAACATATATATGATACTTTAATAGAACTAATCTACTTAATAGAACTCAATAGATTAAGTTGTCAGCACGCTTTAAGCATGTATTCTGCCAAAGCGATCAAGAATTAATAAATGCAAGAATTAATAAATGCAAGAAGACAATTTAATCCTACAAAGGCTCTTTCTCACAAAACAACTCTGGACTTCTGGTGAATCTGTACATTAAGCCAGGGTTTCTCAAACCTGCTCTTGCCTTCCTTACTTCCTTGCTTCCTTTTTTCTACGGTCTTCTATTTTTCTCTAAGTTTGTTGAAGTTTATTCGCTTTATAGAAAAAAAAACCGCTTCTTTTCAAAGTTTTTGTTACTTTTTTTGAAGTTTGTCTTCCTTCTTTCTACTGTTACATTTTTAACATTTTAAAACCATTGTTTACTTCCCAAACAAAAGATGCAAAAGAGGGAAGAATAAATGATGCCTAGACTACATGTGTGCTGACTCAGATATCATTTGAAAAGTCGATCTAAAGGAGAATAAATAGATGAAAGCAATATAGCTTACAGCCTTACTGCAATATTTTCCATAATGTTTTTAGATTTGGATTGTAATGTTTCCCTTTACATAACGATATTTCAGGCATATTTATTCAGAAAACGGTAGGCCTAGTAGAAATATGTGCATACAAATTCACCAAAAATGCAGGAAATGAAGTGCTTAATGCAAAAATTATGGGGTGGACCCCCAGACCCCCACATGGCCTTCGGTTGCCAGGCCAGTTATGATTAGACCAAATGTTGGTGCAATCTAACAAACTGGAAGCTTAAATGAACATACACTGGCTATTAACAAGCTGGGCAAGGCGATCACTGTTAAAAAGGCTATAATAGTGGTTTCTGATTCTCTTAAATCAACATAATGTTCTTGTTTAAAAAGATTTTTACATATTTGCCAACCAATATTTTCAAACATGTTCAAATTCATACATTTTCCAAGGGTGAAATCCATTGCCTGCCTGTTAACATTAGCCCATAAAAGGTAAAAAAAAAAAAATAATAATAAAGTAAGTGAATTGTATTTTTTGAATAAGTATTTCTCTTTGTTTGAATAACTAATCAACCCTACCTTACACATTAATACTGGAAAAGGAGCCCCTTTGGTGTAAAAACACATTAAGTCATTTTACGGCGCGATTTTGAATGATGACCATTCCCCGAAATAAGGGCCCTCCCCTACAAAAGCCAATTAAACCACTGGAAATAACCACAGTGAAAAGCATAAGTACAGAACAAAAACAGAAAAGGTCTAACACACACAATCCTCATGTACACTTTAAACACACACACACAAACACACACACACACAGTCCTCACGTACAAAAATTAATCTTACAAGGAGAGGGTGGAGGTTAGAGATGCACCGATTACAATTTTCTAGGCTGATTCTGATTTCCAATTTCCCATTGAGTTTGACCTTCCGATTCTGATTTCATTTTTTCTAACCACTTTACAACACACACAAATATTTATTCTCCGTGAACCATCACCTTATCGTGGTGGAGAGGTTTGTGTGTCTCTGTGAACCTGAGGGCTGTGTTGTCTGGAGCTTTGTGCTCCTGGTAGGGTCTCCCAAGGCAAAGTGGTCTCAGGTGAGGGGCCAGACAAAGAATGGTTCAAAAACCCCAATGGAAAAACAAGGTAGAAATGGAGTGACCCTGCCCGAGGAAGCCCGGGCCCCCGTCTGGAGCCAGGCCCAGACGGGCGGGCTCGTCGGGCGAGCCTGGTGAGCCGGGTTTGCCACGGAGCCCGGCCGGGCACAGCCCGAACAAGCTACGTGGCTCCCATCTCTCCAGCCCATGGGCCCACCACCTGTGGGAGGAACCGCTGGGGTCGGGTGCGCTGCCACATGGGTGGCAGTGAAGGTCAGGGGCCTCGACGGACCAGACCCGGGCAGCAGACGCTGGCTCTGGGGACGTGGAACGTCACCTCTCTGTGGGGGAAGGAGCCGGAACTGGTGCGGGAGGTGGAGCGCTACCAGTTAGATCTGGTGGGGCTTACCTCTACGCACAGTCTCGGTTCTGGAACTGTACTCCTGGATAGGGGTTGGACTTTTTCTTCTCCTCGGAGTTGCTCAGGGTGGCGGCCGCGGCGGGTGTGGGGATACTAACAAGCCCCGGCTGAGCGCCGCTGGCGTTGGAGTTTACCCCGTGGACGAGGGTGCGCCCTACCGCGTGCCGGTGTTGTGGGGGGAAAATCCTGACTGTTGTTTGTGCATATGCACCAAACAGGAGTTCGGAGTATTCGGCCTTCTTGGAGACCTTGAGTGGAGTCCTGCATGGGGCCCAGTGGGGAATCCATTGTTCTGCTGGGGGACTTCAACGCACACGCGGCAATGATGGAGACACCTGAGAGGCGTGATTGGGAGGAACGGCCTCCCTGATCTAAACCAGAGTGGTTGTTTGTTGTTGGACTTCTGTGCTAGTCATGGATTGTCTATAACGAACACCATGTTCGAACATAGGGATGCTCATAAGTGTACCTGGTACCAGAGCACCCTAGGCGAAAGGTCAATGATCGATTTTATAATCGTTTCATCTGATCTGAGGCCGTATGTTTTGGACACTCGGGCGGGTGAAGAGAGGGGCAGAGCTGTCAACCGATCACCATCTGGTGGTGAGTTGGGTCAGGGGTGGGGGAAGACTCCGGACAGACCTGGTAAGCCCAAACGTGTAGGCGGGTAAATTGGGAACGTCTGGAGGAGGCCCCTGTCCAACGGACTTTCAACTCGCACCTCCGGGCGGAGCTTTCGTGCATCCCTGTGGAGGCTGGGGGCATTGAACCAGAGTGGACAATGTTCAAAGTTTCCATTGCTGAAGCTGCGGCGAGGAGCTGTGGTCTTAGGGTCTTAGGTGCCTCAAGGGGCGGTAACCCACGAACACCGTGGTGGACACCGGTGGTCAGGGAAGCCGTCCGACTGAAGAAGGAGTCTTTCCGGGATGTGTTATCCCAGAGGACTCCGGAGGCAGTTGCAGGGTACCGAAGGGCCCGAAGGGCTGCAGCCTCTGCCGTGAAAGAGGCAAAGCAGCGGGTGTGGGAGAAGTTTGGAGAAGACATGGAGAAGGACTTTCGGTCGGCACCAAAGTGCTTCTGGAAAACTGTTCGCCACCTCGAAAGGGGAAGCCGGGGGAACCATCCAAGCTGTGTACAGTAAGGATGGGACACTGTTGACCTCAACTGAGGAGGTAATAGGGCGGTGGAAGGGGCATTTTGAGGAACTCCTGAATCCGACTAATACGCCCTCTATGTTAGAGGCAGAGCTGGAGGATGACGGGGGATTGTCGTCGATTTCCCGGGCGGAAGTCACTGATGTAGTCAAACAACTCCACAGTGGCAAAGCCCCGGGGATTGATGAGATCCGTCCAGAAATGCTCAAGGCTCTGGGTGTGGAGGGGCTGTCCTGGTTGACACGTCTCTTCAACATTGCGTCCGGATCCGGAACAGTGCCAAAGGAGTGGCAGACTGGGGTGGTGGTTCCCTTTTTAAAAAGGGGACCAGAGGGTGTGTGCCAATTACAGGGGTATCACACTTCTCAGCCTCCCTGGTAAAGTCTACTCCAAGGTGCTGGAAAGGGAGGGTTCGGCCGATAGTCGTAACCTCAGGTTGAGGAGGAACAATGCGGATTCCGGCCCTGGTCGTGGAACAACGGACCAGCTCTTCACTCTCGCAGGATCCTGGAGGGGGCCTGGGAGTATGCCCAACCGTCTACATGTGTTTTGTGGATTTGGAGAAGGCGGCGATGACCCGGTCCCCCGGGAGATACTGTGGGAGGTGCCCGGGAGTATGGGGTGAGGGGTTCTCTACTCAGGGCCATCCAATCTCTGTACCGACCAAAGTGAGAGCTGTGTCCGGGTTCTCGGCAGTAAGTCGGACTCGTTTCAGGTGAGGGTTGGCCTCCCGCCAGGGCGCGCTTTGTCACCAATCCTGTTTGTAATATTTATGGACAGGATATCGAGGCGTAGTCGGGGTGGGGAGGGGTTGCGGTTCGGTGGACTGGGGATCTCATCGCTGCTTTTTCGCAGATGATGTGGTCCTGATGGCATCATCGGCCTGCGCACTTCAGCACTCACTGGATCGGTTCGCGCAGCGTAAAGCGTGGTGCGTATGAGGATCAGCACCTCTAAATCGGAGGCCATGGTTTCCAGCAGGAAACCGATGGAATGCCTTCTCCGGTAGGAGGAATGAGTCCTTACCCCAAGTGAAGGAGTTCAAGTACCTTGCGGTTTGGTTTGCTCGAGTGAGGGGACAATGGAGCGGGAGATTGGTCGGAGAATCGGGCGCACGGGCGGGTATTACATTCCATCTATCGCACCGTTGTGACGAAAAGAGAGCTGAGCCAGAAGGCAAAGCTCTCGACCTACCGGTCAGTTTCGTTCCTACCTCACCTATGGTCATGAAGGCTGGGTCATGACCGAAAGAACGGGATCCAGGGTGCAAGCGGCCGAAATGGGTTTCCTTCAGGAGGGTGGCTGGCGTCTCCCTTTAGAGATAGGGTGAGAAGCTCAGTCATCCGTGAGGAGCTCGGGAGGAGCCACTGCTCCTTGCGTCGAAAGGAGCCAGTTGAGGTGGTTCGGGCATCTGGTGAGGATGCCCCTGCGGCCTCCCTAGGGAGGTGTTCCAGGCACGTCCAGCTGGGAGGAGGCCTCGGGGAAGACCCAGGACTAGGTGGAGGGATTATATCTCCAACCTGGCCGGGGAACGCCTCGGGATCCCCCAGTCGGAGCTGGTTAATGTTGCTTCGGGAAAGGGAAGTTTGGGGTCCCCTGCTGGAGCTGCTCCCCCGCGAACCGACACCGGATAAGCCGGACGAAGATGGATGGATGGATGGACAAATATTTATTTTTTATCTTTTCTTTAATAGCAACATTTTACATTTTGTGTAGAACATAGAACATTTTTGAACAGATAATCGATCGCTATGAAATAGAACAATATAAATGACTCCTGGTGTGGAAAATTCACACACATCTAAAGTGCAATGTTATGCAAGAACCGTTTCCTTCTTTTCACATCCAATATCCAACGAAAACGCGGATATATTTAGCAAACTAAACTTCTGTATGAAAACAGGTAATGCATTTGTACAAAAGGCCGTCTATAAGCAGTGATTGTAGGAGTGCATGTCAGGAGAATAGCGCGACACGCCTTCACACGGTGAAGCGGCACGTCAGCCACCCCGCGGAAAAGGTAGAGAAAGAAAAAAGAGACTCGCTGTCCGGAGGATAACTAGCCAGTGGAAATCGTGTGTGTGCCGGTCGCCCGGTCATGGCTGATCACGTTAAAATCGGCCAATTCTGGTCACCAGCCGGTCAATCGATGCATCTCTAGTGGAGGGGTAAGAGAGGGTGGAGGGGCAAGATAGCTGAAGAGTCCTCCCCATGGCTGTGGAGTAAAATAAATAAATGAGCTAAAATTTGAACAAATTGTTAAGGTGACTAAACATCTTGTTGGAAAAGTCATAATATATGAATATGTCAATGGATGAATGGGTCTGTCCGAGGTTTCTTCCTAAAAGGGAAGTTTTTCCTCACCACTGCTGCACTAAATGCTCTTTGGGGGGATTACTGGAATTGGTGGCTATTGTGTTCAGGGCGTTTCCTGTTTAAAGTTTCAGCTACTTTCACTTTCACATAGGATGTGTCGCAGTTAGTTTTCTCCGTCTGTTGCAGGATTTAGGTTTAGAGAATGTCTCCTCTCATGATGGATAGTTTAGTCTGAGAGCAGAAAGCTGCAGAGGTACTAACACAACTCTGACTGCACAAAGATCCTCCACTATGATGGCTAGATTTCTGGGAGAGGAACGCAGGTATTATTTATAACATATGAAATACATACAATAGAATTTAAAAAGCAGCAGCTACAGCAGGAGAGGAGAGATGTCTATTACACAAATATACAACTACAACATGATAATTTCTCTACAAAATATCAAAACAACAGAACAAGAAAGGCCAAAGAAGGTGACTAAACATCTTGGTGGAAAAGTCATAAAGTATATGAATATGTCGATGGTAGAATTACAATACAGCTCACATTCATTATTTAACTTTCACACACACTTTCTTAATATTGAATCAACTAAGTAAAAAGACTTTGTTTTTGGAAAAATTCATTGAAAATGTGTTGAAGTTGATTGGACGGAGCAGATTTAAAGATAACCGAAATAATTAAAACAGACAACAATTTAAAAAAAAACTATTAGCACAAATAAAAACATTTTCCACCTTTGTAAAATCACTGATTCAGTCTATAAAAAAATAAAATCCTTAAAGCTATGTTCACACTTTTTGACAAGAAAAAGTTGACTAAAGGGCTTTTGTAGTAAAATTAAAGCGCTGAGCTGAAACCAAGGCAAGAGTGTCTTTTGTTGCTATAACAACAGCCACTGCTACAGTTAGAGCTAGAGAAAGACAGACAGAGAGAGAGAGAGAGGGAGAGAGAGAGAGAGAGGAGAGAGAGAGAGAGAGAGAGAGAGAGAGAGAGAGAGAGAGAGAGAGGAGAGAGAGAGAGAGAGAGAGAGAGAGAGAGAGAGAGGGAGAGAGAGAGAGAGAGAGAGAGAGGGAGAGAGAGAGAGAGAGAGAGAGAGAGAGAGAGAGAGAGAGAGAGAGAGAGAGAGAGAGAGAGAGAGAGAGAGAGAGAGAGAGAGAGAGAGAGAGAGAGAGAGAGAGAGAGAGAGAGAGAGAGAGAGAGGAGATTTTTTGATTTTTAAAGGAACTTTATTTAATCAATGTTCCCTCCTGTTATTTACAACAACAAAAAACTGTTCAACAGGCCAATAAATACATACAGACATAAACACTCAACTACATGACATCAGCTCCTGAGAGAAGAGGAGCTGGTCTCCTTCTACAGAGCACAACACATCCCCATGGGCCCAGATCACCCTGAACTCATCCACATCCTTCATCTCTGCATAATAATTAAAATCAATCCTGATTCTGGCTTTCACCATCCGAGCAAACAGGAGATTTACATTAACATCAACAGAGTCATCCACCTTCCTCTTCCTACTCACATACACCGCCATCTTTGATTGGCCCAGGATGAAATTCAACAACTGACATTTATATTTTGCAATTTTACTATACCTGAACCCAAGGATGAACATGTTTTTAGAAAAGACCTCCCCTACCTTACTGAACAGCTTATCCAGCAGTAAGAACAACGGAGGCAGGCGCACACACTCACAGTAACAATGAAACACAGTTTCTGTCTCATCACAGTAGGGACATTTATCACTAGCACCAGGACTAATGACAGACAGGAACTTATTGACTGCCACTATCCCGTGTAGCACCCTCCACTGAAGGTCAGCTACTCTCTTTGTTAACGGGGGCTTATATAAACTCCTCCACGCAGGCTGGACATCAGCCGCCCAACCCAGATGCCCTCGCCACGGTGTGTCAACCCGTTGGTGGAGCTTACTCTTATTTAAGCACAGCACCATCAGTTTATAAAAACCCTTCCCTTTCACCTCCTTCATGTCTAAAATGCAGTGCTTTACATTTAAAAAACGACCAACATAGTGATCCAGACATGGACGGACACATAAATCAGGGAAGGAGTCCTCAGTCTGAGGTGTGGTCAGACCACCATTATATTGCTCCAACATGATGGATTCATGTCCGGACAGTTTGTGCTTCCAGTAGTCCAACAGTTTGGTGATGATCCTGACGGATCTCACCCCCAGAACAGCTGCCAAAGCAGCAGCATTGTCTAGTTTATGTCCTGTGATGTCCACCACCGTCCCCAGGGTGAGCACCCGTGCTCTGCAGAACGTGTCCGTGATGGCTGAACCAGCCCAGCAGGGGTAATCCAGCCGGTCCCCGTAGACCACCGGCTCCTGCAGCAGCCAGTGTAGGGAGTCTCCTTGCAGCCGTCTCTCCTTGACCACCAGCTTCCACACGGTGAACAAGCCTCGATAGAAAGGAGGTAAAAACTGGACACTCAGCTTCCTGGCGTCCATCAGGAACAGCGAATCCGTTAATCTAAAACCTTTAAAACTGTTCAGCACCCAGTGGGCCAGAGGTCTCCAGACCAGGTCCTTAGGGCCATAGAGCAGCCTCTGGAGGAACTGCAGGCGGAAAGCAGCGCCCCTGCTGGCCAAATGTACCAGTCCTTGTCCTCCTTCTTCCAGTGGAAGGAACAGAACAGACTGTGGAATCCAGTGCAGCTTGTCCCAAAAGAAATGAACTAAAACAGCTTGAATTTTAGCAAGCAAATTAGAAGGGGGGTCCACACAAGACAGTTTATGCCACAGAGAGGAAGCCAGCAGATTGTTAATAACCAGAGTCCTCCCTCTGTAGGACATGCTCGGTAAGAGCCACTTCCATTTCTTTAACCGGCCTTCTATCTTCTCCAGAGCATTATCCCAGTTTTTTTCCAACACACAGTCCTCACCCAAAAACACTCCCAAATACTTTATCCCTCCTTTCGTCCATGTTAGCCCTCCTGGGAGAGATAGAGTACCCTGCAACCCAGCCCCCACCACCACCGCTTCACTCTTAGCCCAATTAACCTTGGCAGAAGAGATGTGATTAAAAACACTCACATTCGCTACCAAAGTACTGATATCTGCTTGTTTATTTAAAACAATCACGACATCGTCAGCATAAGCTGAAAGTTTAACAGCTGAAGCACACCCAGGGAAATAGACACCCAAAAGTTCATTCCTGAGCTTATGAAGCAGAGGCTCAATCGCCAGGGAATAAAGCATCCCCGACAGAGAGCATCCCTGCCGGACCCCTCTCTGCACATTAAAAGGTGCAGCCAAACCACCATTAACCTTCAATATACTCGCAATGTCATGGTACAGTACCCGAATCTTAGCTATGAAACCTGGGCTGAAACCAAAAGCATTGAGCGTGTGCCACAAGTACTGATGTTCAACCCGGTCAAAAGCCTTTTCCTGGTCTATGGAAATAAGACCAGTATCCATACCCAGTGAGCTAGAGACGTCCAAAACATGCCGAACTAGAGTGATATTATCACTCATTAACCTGCCGGGCACACAGTAGGTCTGGTCGATATGAACCACTTCACTCATCACCTCCCGAAGCCGAGAAGCGAGAGCCTTGGACAGGATCTTGTAGTCCCCACACAGCAGAGAAACAGGTCTCCAGTTCTTTATCTCCTGCAGATCTCCCTTCTTCGGCAGCAGGGTGATGACTGCCCTTCTGCAGCTCAGCGGCAGACGTCCTCTGCTCAGGCTGTCCTGGAACACCTCCAGCAGATCCTCTCCAACCACGGGCCAGAAGGTCTTATAAAAATCCACAGGCAGCCCGTCGATGCCTGGTGCCTTCCCGTTCCCCAGGCTCATCAGAGCCACATGCAGCTCGTTCAGGGACAGATGGTCGTCCAGCACGGTGTTGTTATCAGCTCCCACCTGAGGAAGGCCATCGTAGAAAGGAGCAGCTGACTCAGTGTCTTCCACATACTCCTCTCTGAACAGGTCTTTGTAGAACGAGGTGGCATACCTCCTGATCTCCGGCGTCCCCGTGATCGTACCTCCATCTGCAGAGCGAAGGGAGTGGATGATCTTTCTCTGCCCGTTCTTTCGCTCCAGACCAAAGAAGAACTGCGAGGGGGCATCCATCTGGGAGGCGTTCATGAAGCGGCAGCGGACCAGAGCCCCCTGTGCTGTGATGCCCAACAGGTTGGCTAAAGCAGCCTTTTTGACTTTAAGAGCTTCAACATGCCCTTGATTTCCTGTGGAATCCACCAACTCCTGTAACTCCACTACTTCTATCTCCAGGTCTTGAAGAGACCTGGTAATGTGCTTGGTGACATTGCGAGTATATTGCTGACAAAAAAGTTTCACCTGAACCTTCCCAATATCCCACCACTGCTGCAACGATGGGAAACTGGACTTTTGGCTCTGGTGTATACCCCACACACACGCAAACCCCTCTTTAAAAGAGTTATCGTTTAAAAGTCCAGTATTAAAGTGCCAATATGCGCTGTGCAATTTTACATTTTGAATATAAACAAAGCACTGGACAAGACAATGGTCACTAAAACCAACAGGAGTAATTACACACTGCTTAAAAACACCAAAATGGTGTTTAAAACAATAAAACCTGTCCAGCCTGGCCAAAGACAACATGTTGTCTCTGGAGTGACTCCAGGTGTACTGCCTGGCGTTCAGGTGAAACCCTCTCCACACATCCTTCAGCTCACAGCCCTCCATCAGACGCCTGAGTCGGGCTGAGGAGGCAGGATGAGGCTCCAGGTGGTTACGGTCTAAAGTGGGGTTCTCTGTGCAGTTAAAATCACCTCCCAAAACCAAAAAATCATCAGTACAATCCTGAATGACATCACACAAAAGGTTTAAAAAAGTCATTCGTTCAACGGCCAGAACTGGAGCATACACATTTATAAAAATAAGGTTTACATTTTCATACTGAACCTTAATTTTTATGATATGCCCACACATGATCTCCTCCACACTAAAGGAGCAGGGCCGAAAGCCCTTAGAGAAGAGCACCCCGACCCCCCCACTGTTGGAGGCCTTATGGCTGAGAATAACCTCCCCCGGCCACTGCTTCCTCCACTCACTCTCATTCTCCACATTACTGTGAGTCTCTTGCAAAAAAATAACATCAAGAGCTTTGAGCTCCATCAGTTTAAAAAGAGAAGCTCTTTTAACATCGCTTCTTGCTCCGTTAATGTTTAAAGATCCAATTTTTAGTTCCGCCATTAAAAAGGAAAAAGCAAAAACAAAAACACACACAACATGTATGTGGAGAAACATATTACACCTAATCATCATCCTCAATCAGTTGAGCTCTGACTTTGGTGACCAGTTTCTTGAGGCGGTAACCCTCTTGTTTAGTGAACCCTTCTGTATCTGTCCTGAGCCAGGCCACAGACCTGATGAACCCTCTGAGATCAGGGAAGAACTGCTCGGTCTTAACTGCCTTGATCCCTTTAGTGTCCTGCAGGAACTTCTTAATTTTATCCAGAGGATAAATAGTTAACTCTTCTGCTTGAGATGCAGTCCACTCACATTCCTCCTCATCATCCTCATCCTCATCACTCAGATCCTCCAGCAGCTTTTTAGCTTTTGACTCACTCTGCTCCTTGTGAGCACTGCTCTTCTTTTGCTGGAACCTTTAATGATCTCCATCTCTTCAGACAGATTTTCAGCCAAATCAACATCAGCCACATTAATAACCTCCTGACTGCAGCCTTTTCCTTTAGCACTGCCTTTCTTTCCCCTTCTGTCTGTTTGTTATTGTCTGGTTTGTCATTAGACTGGGCATGGCCTTCGTTTACACTCTCACTATGTTCAACATTTCCCTCCTTTTCCTGCGTGTCTGTTTCTGTAACCTGTGCAGTTTCTGCACTCTGTTGCACACCTGCCGAGTCTGAGTCAGCCGCAGGAGGCGCAACACCTGAGTCTGAGCCCCCCGGAGGCGGCTCTGCGGCCCGATCGGCCGAACCGCCCGGCCCATCGGGACCGGGGGCCGGATCAGCGGACAGGAACGGACCAAATGACCCTCCTCCCCGCATCCAAAACACTTCATCGTATCCGACGTTGCAAACACAACATAAGTGAAGCCGTCAACTTTAAAACTGAACGTTAAATTTAGATCCGCCGCGTTGTCCTTTAAAATCATGAAGACTTGTCTTCTGTGACACATTACGTGCCTGAGTTTTGGTGATTTGCACCCGAGCGGAACCATTTTAATGGGAGACATCAGCTGGCCGTACCGCGACAGCTCTCTGGCCAAATCATCAGTTTTAATGAACGGAGGAGCGTTTGAAACGGTGATCCGTTTAGCCGGGCTCACCAGCGGGAGAACCGGGGTGAAAGTATCCCGGATCACAACACCTTTCTCCACCACAGTGTCAACCTTCACCACATCATCCAGGAAAATCACCACGGCCCTGTTCATACGGGAGGCCGACAGCACGCTGTCAAACCCCACTACCTCCCCGACAGCATAGCTGGCCTCCTCCACTGAACAGCCCACATGCGGGAAATCCCACCGCATGCTCGTGGTTAGCTTCTCCAGCACCGCATGGCCGCCAGCCACGGGCATTATACCCGGCTGACAACCAAACTACCAGAACTAAACCCTCCACCAACTAATAATTAACCACCACACAACCAAATAAACACATACAAAACCCAAAATAAAGAGAAAAACAAAGATAGAAACTCACACGCTCCTGAGACTCACTCTGCACACTCACTCACGCATCCGCTCACACAGAGAGAGAGAGAGGAGAGAGAGAGAGAGAGAGAGAGAGAGAGAGGGAGAGAGAGAGAGAGAGAGAGAGAGAGAGAGAGAGAGAGAGAGAGAGAGAGAGAGAGGGGTGCTAACGTCATTGGACCAAAATCTCAAAATCCTACAAACGCAACAATACCAAGATTGAACATAGCTAAGAAGGTTTTATGAACTGTAAAGTATTTCATGAATGAAACTCAACCAAACACAATATAATGAACTATGAAATATAAAACTAAAATAACTATAGAACCTATAGAGTACCCCTAAAATTAAACTAAACATAAGTAGACATTTTATTTATAAAAGGCGACATTATATTTTCCTAATACTATTCTGTAAACAATGTTAAAATCATCAATACAGAAAACACAATTTACCATTTAAACATAAGAGAACAAACTTTAGGGAAAGACTCATACCTACTGTTGTACTGGAAATAATTCAAAGGCAGGATGTGAGTTGAGGGATTATTAAGAGCAATTTGTATACAACTGGCACTTTCACTTTCACCTGCAAGTAAACATGATCTGTCTCAGTGTGACTCATAGAGGAGAGAGCTCTGATAACATCGCCACGCCTGCTTTAAGCTGCAAAAAAAACAAAACAATCTTTCCTCCTTCCTGTCTCATGTTACAAGCAAAGCAAATGTTTCTTGTCAGCTAGATGCACAGACAACAACATCCCATCTGCAGCACTCCTGCACAATGTTTTCACAATTTTTCACAACTTAATGTTACTTTAAAACCATAGTAAGCTTTTAAGTACACCATGCACATATCCACACATAAAAAATATAAGCTTAAAAACAAAACATATATAACATATATATGATACTTTAATAGAACTAATCTACTTAATAGAACTCAATAGATTAAGTTGTCAGCACGCTTTAAGCATGTATTCTGCCAAAGCGATCAAGAATTAATAAATGCAAGAATTAATAAATGCAAGAAGACAATTTAATCCTACAAAGGCTCTTTCTCACAAAACAACTCTGGACTTCTGGTGAATCTGTACATTAAGCCAGGGTTTCTCAAACCTGCTCTTGCCTTCCTTACTTCCTTGCTTCCTTTTTTCTACGGTCTTCTATTTTTCTCTAAGTTTGTTGAAGTTTATTCGCTTTTATAGAAAACAAATCCGCCTTTTTCAAAGTTTTTGTTACTTTTTTTGAAGTTTGTCTTCCTTCTTTCTACTGTTACATTTTTAACATTTTAAAACCATTGTTTACTTCCCAAACAAAAGATGCAAAGGGGGAAGAATAAATGATGCCTAGACTACATGTGTGCTGACTCAGATATCATTTGAAAAGTCGATCTAAAGGAGAATAAATAGATGAAAGCAATATAGCTTACAGCCTTACTGCAATATTTTCCATAATGTTTTTAGATTTGGATTGTAATGTTTCCCTTTACATAACGATATTTCAGGCATATTTATTCAGAAAACGGTAGGCCTAGTAGAAATATGTGCATACAAATTCACCAAAATGCAGGAAATGAAGTGCTTAATGCTAAAAAAATTATGGGGGTGGACCCCCAGACCCCCACATGGCCTTTGGGTTGCCAGGCCAGTTATGATTAGACCAAATGTTGGTGCAATCTAACAAACTGGAAGCTTAAATGAACATACACTGGCTATTAACAAGCTGGGCAAGGCGATCACTGTTAAAAAGGCTATAATAGTGGTTTCTGATTCTCTTAAATCAACATAATGTTCTTGTTTAAAAAGATTTTTACATATTTGCCAACCAATATTTTCAAACATGTTCAAATTCATACATTTTCCAAGGGTGAAATCCATTGCCTGCCTGTTAACATTAGCCCATAAAAGGTAAAAAAAAAAAATAATAATAATAAAGTAAGTGAATTGTATTTTTTGAATAAGTATTTCTCTTTGTTTGAATAACTAATCAACCCTACCTTACACATTAATACTGGAAAAGGAGCCCCTTTGGTGTAAAAACACATTAAGTCATTTTACGGCGCGATTTTGAATGATGACCATTCCCCGTAAATAAGGGCTCCCCCTCCCTACAAAAGCCAATTAAACCACTGGAAATAACCACAGTGAAAAGCATAAGTACAGAACAAAAACAGAAAAGGTCTAACACACACAATCCTCATGTACACTTTAAAACAAACACACACACACACACACACAGTCCTCACGTACAAAAATTAATCTTACAAGGAGAGGGTGGAGGTTAGAGATGCACCGATTACAATTTTCTAGGCTGATTCTGATTTCCAATTTCCCATTGAGTTTGACCTTCCGATTCTGATTTCATTTTTTCTAACCACTTTACAACACACACAAATATTTATTTTTTATCTTTTCTTTAATAGAACATTTTACATTTTGTGTAGAACATAGAACATTTTTGAACAGATAATCGATCGCTATGAAATAGAACAATATAAATGACTCCTGGTGTGGAAAATTCACACACATCTAAAGTGCAATGTTATGCAAGAACCGTTTCCTTCTTTTCACATCAAATATCCAACGAAAAACGTGATATATTTAGCAAACTAAACTTCTGTATGAAAACAGGTAATGCATTTGTACAAAAGGCCGTCTATAAGCAGTGATTGTAGGAGTGCATGTCAGAGAATAGCGCGGGAGACCTCCACCATGGCGGAGCACGTCAGCCACCGGAGCGGAAAAGGTAGAGAAAGAAAAAAAGAGACTCGCTGTCCGGAGGATAACTAGCCAGTGGAAATCGTGTGTGTGGCCGGTCGCCGGTCATGGCTGATCACGTTAAAATCGGCCAATTCTGGTCACCAGCCGGTCAATCGATGCATCTCTAGTGGAGGGGTAAGAGAGGGTGGAGGGGCAAGATAGCTGAAGAGTCCTCCCATGGCTGTGGAGTAAAATAAATAAATGAGCTAAAATTTGAACAAATTGTTAAGGTGACTAAACATCTTGTTGGAAAAGTCATAATATATGAATATGTCAATGGATGAATGGGTCTGTCCGAGGTTTTCTTCCTAAAAGGAAGTTTTTCCTCACCACTGCTGCACTAAATGCTCTTGGGGGATTACTGGAATTGGTGGCTATTGTGTTCAGGGCGTTTCCTGTTTAAAGTTTCAGCTACTTTCACTTTCACATAGGATGTGTCGCAGTTAGTTTTCTCCGTCTGTTGCAGGATTTAGGTTTAGAGAATGTCTCCTCTCATGATGGATAGTTTAGTCTGAGAGCAGAAAGCTGCAGAGGTACTAACACAACTCTGACGCTGCACAAAGATCCTCCACTATGATGGCTAGATTTCTGGGAGAGGAACGCAGGTATTATTTATAACATATGAAATACATACAATAGAATTTAAAAAGCAGCAGCTACAGCAGGAGAGGAGAGATGTCTATTACACAAATATACAACTACAACATGATAATTTCTCTACAAAAATCAAAACAACAGAACAAGAAAGGCCAAAGAAGGTGACTAAACATCTTGGTGGAAAAGTCATAAAGTATATGAATATGTCGATGGTAAAATTACAATACAGCGTCACATTCATTATTTAACTTTCACACACACTTTCTTAATATTGAATCAACTAAGTAAAAAGACTTTGTTTTTGGAAAAATTCATTGAAAATGTGTTGAAGTTGATTGGACGGAGGCAGATTTAAAGATAACCGAAATAATTAAAACAGACAACAATTTAAAAAAAAACTATTAGCACAAATAAAAACATTTTCCACCTTTGTAAAATCACTGATTCAGTCTATAAAAAAATAAAATCCTTAAAGCTATGTTCACACTTTTTTGACAAGAAAAAGTTGACTAAGGCGCTTTGTAGTAAAATTAAAGCTGGGGCGAAAACCAGGCAAGAGTGTCTTTTGTTGCTATAACAACAGCCACTGCTACAGTTAGAGCTAGAGAAAGAACAAAAAAAAAAAAAAAAAAAAAAGAGAGAGAGAGAGAGAGAGAGAGAAAAGAGAGAGAGAGGGGTGCTAACGTCATTGGACCAAAATCTCAAAATCCTACAAAACGCAACAATACCAAGATTGAAGATAGCTAAGAAGGTTTTATGAACTGTAAAGTATTTCATGAATGAAACTCAACCAAACACAATATAATGAACTATGAAATATAAAACTAAAATAACTATAGAACCTATAGAGTACCCCTAAAATTAAACTAAACATAAGTAGACATTTTATTTATAACAGGCGACATTATATTTTCCTAATACTATTCTGTAAACAATGTTAAAATCATCAATACAGAAAACACAATTTACCATTTAAACATAAGAGAACAAACTTTAGGGAAAGACTCATACCTACTGTTGTACTGGAAATAATTCAAAGGCAGGATGTGAGTTGAGGGATTATTAAGAGCAATTTGTATACAACTGGCACTTTCACTTTCACCTGCAAGTAAACATGATCTGTCTCAGTGTGACTCATAGAGGAGAGAGCTCTGATAACATCGCCACGCCTGCTTTAAGCTGCAAAAAAAACAAAACAATCTTTCCTCCTTCCTGTCTCATGTTACAAGCAAAGCAAATGTTTCTTGTCAGCTAGATGCACAGACAACAACATCCCATCTGCAGCACTCCTGCACAATGTTTTCACAATTTTTCACAACTTAATGTTACTTTAAAACCATAGTAAGCTTTTTAAGTACACCATGCACATATCCACACATAAAAATATAAGCTTAAAAACAAAACATATATAACATATATATGATACTTTAATAGAACTAATCTACTTAATAGAACTCAATAGATTAAGTTGTCAGCACGGCTTTTAAGCATGTATTCTGCCAAAGCGATTCAAGAATTAATAAATGCAAGAATTAATAAATGCAAGAAGACAATTTAATCCTACAAAGGCTCTTTCTCACAAAACAACTCTGGACTTCTGGTGAATCTGTACATTAAGCCAGGGTTTCTCAAACCTGCTCTTGCCTTCCTTACTTCCTTGCTTCCTTTTTTCTACGGTCTTCTATTTTTCTCTAAGTTTGTTGAAGTTTATTCGCTTTTATAGAAAACAAATCCGCCTTTTTCAAAGTTTTTGTTACTTTTTTTGAAGTTTGTCTTCCTTCTTTCTACTGTTACATTTTTAACATTTTAAAACCATTGTTTACTTCCCAAACAAAAGATGCAAAAGAGGGAAGAATAAATGATGCCTAGACTACATGTGTGCTGACTCAGATATCATTTGAAAAGTCGATCTAAAGGAGAATAAATAGATGAAAGCAATATAGCTTACAGCCTTACTGCAATATTTTCCATAATGTTTTTAGATTTGGATTGTAATGTTTCCCTTTACATAACGATATTTCAGGCATATTTATTCAGAAAACGGTAGGCCTAGTAGAAATATGTGCATACAAATTCACCAAAATGCAGGAAATGAAGTGCTTAATGCTAAAAAAATTATGGGGGTGGACCCCCAGACCCCCACATGGCCTTTGGGTTGCCAGGCCAGTTATGATTAGACCAAATGTTGGTGCAATCTAACAAACTGGAAGCTTAAATGAACATACACTGGCTATTAACAAGCTGGGAAGTGAGGATCACTGTTAAAAAGGCTATAATAGTGGTTTCTGATTCTCTTAAATCAACATAATGTTCTTGTTTAAAAAGATTTTTACATATTTGCCAACCAATATTTTCAAACATGTTCAAATTCATACATTTTCCAAGGGGTGAAATCCATTGCCTGCCTGTTAACATTAGCCCATAAAAGGTAAAAAAAAAAAAAATAATAAAAGTAAGTGAATTGTATTTTTTGAATAAGATTTCTCTTTGTTTGAATAACTAATCAACCCTACCTTACACATTAATACTGGAAAAGGAGCCCCTTTGGTGTAAAAACACATTAAGTCATTTTGCGCGATTTTGAATGATGACCATTCCCCGTAAATAAGGGCTCCCCCCTCCCTACAAAAACCAAATTAACCACGCAATAACCAAGTCAGAAAGCATAAGTACAGAACAAAAACGAAAAGGTCTAACACACACAATCCTCATGTACACTTTAAACACACACACACACACACACACACACACACACACAGTCCTCACGTACAAAAATTAATCTTACAAGGAGAGGGTGGAGGTTAGAGATGCACCGATTACAATTTTCTAGGCTGATTCTGATTTCCAATTTCCCATTGAGTTTGACCTTCCGATTCTGATTTCATTTTTTCTAACCACTTTACAACACACACAAATATTTATTCTCCGTGAACCATCACCTTATCGTGGTGGAGAGGTTTGTGTGTCTCTGGTAAACTTTCGAGGGCTGTGTTGTCTGGAGCTTTGTGCTCCTGGTAGGGTCTCCCAAGGCAAAGTGGTCTCAGGTGAGGGGCCAGACAAAGAATGGTTCAAAAACCCCAATGGAAAAACAAGGTAGAAATGGAGTGACCCTGCCCGGAGGAAGCCCGGGGCCCCCGTCTGGAGCCAGGCCCAGACGGCGGGGCTCGTCGGCCGCCTGGTGGCCGGGTTTGCCACACGGAGCCCGGCCGGGCACAGCCCGAACAAGCTACGTGGCTCCCATCTCTCCAGCCCATGGGCCCACCACCTGTGGGAGGAAACGCTGGGGTGCGGTGCGCTGCCACATGGGTGGCAGTGAAGGTCAGGGGCCTCGACGGACCAGACCCGGGCAGCAGACGCTGGCTCTGGGGACGTGGACGTCACCTCTCTGTGGGGAAGGAGCCGGAACTGGTGCGGGAGGTGGAGCGCTACCAGTTAGATCTGGTGGGGCTTACCTCTACGCACAGTCTCGGTTCTGGAACTGTACTCCCTGGATAGGGGTTGGACTCTTTTCTTCTCCGGAGTTGCTCAGGGTTGCGCGCCCGGGCGGGGTGTGGGGATACTAACAAGCCCCCGGCTGAGCCGCCCGCGTTGGGGTTTACCCCGGTGGACGAGGGTCGCCTCCCCACGCCTGCGGGTTGTGGGGGAAAACTCTGACTGTTGTTTGTGCATATGCACCAAACAGGAGTTCGGAGTATTCGGCCTTCTTAGACACTTGAGTGGAGTCCTGCATGGGGGCCAGTGGGGGAATCCATTGTTCTGCCGGGGGACTTCAACGCAACCGTGGGCAATGATGGAGACACCTGGAGGCGTGATTGGGAGGAACGGCCTCCCTGATCTAAACCAGAGTGGTTGTTTGTTGTTGGACTTCTGTGCTAGTCATGGATTGTCTATACGAACACCATGTTCGAACTATAGGGATGCTCATAGGTGTACCTGGTACCAGAGCACCCTAGGCCGAAGGTCAATGATCGATTTTATAATCGTTTCATCTGATCTGAGGCCGTATGTTGGACACTTCGGGTGAAGAGAGGGGCAGAGCTGTCAACCGATCACCATCTGGTGGTGAGTTGGGTCAGGGGTGGGGAAGACTATGGACAGACCTGGTAAGCCCAAACGTGTAGTGCGGGTAAATTGGGGAACGTCTGGAGGAGGCCCCTGTCCAACGGACTTTCAACCTCGCACCTCCGGCGGAGCTTTTCGTGCATCCCTGTGGAGGCTGGGGGCATTGAACCAGAGTGGACAATGTTCAAAGTTTCCATTGCTGAAGCTGGCCGAGGGAGCTGTGGTCTTAGGTGCCTCAAAGGGCGGTAACCCACGAACACCGTGGTGGACACCGGGTGGTCAGGGAAGCCGTCCGACTGAAGAAGGAGTCTTTCCGGGATATGTTATCCCAGAGGACTCCGGAGGCAGTTACAGGGTAGCGAGGGGCCGAAGGGCTGCAGCCTCTGCCGTGAAAGAGGCAAAGCAGCGGGTGTGGGAGAAGTTTGGAGAAGACATGGAGAAGGACTTTCGGTCGGCACCAAAGTGCTTCTGGAAAACTGTTCGCCACCTCAGGAGGGGAAGCGGGAACCATCCAAGCTGTGTACAGTAAGGATGGGACACTGTTGACCTCAACTGAGGAGGTAATAGGGCGGTGGAAGGGGCATTTTGAGGAACTCCTGAATCCGACTAATCGCCCTCTATGTTAGAGGCAGAGCTGGAGGTGGGAGGGGATTGTCGTCGATTTCCGGCCGGAAGTCACTGATGTAGTCAAACAACTCCACAGTGGCAAAGCCCCGGGGATTGATGAGATCCGTCCAGAAATGCTCAAGGCTCTGGGTGTGGAGGGGCTGTCCTGGTTGACACGTCTCTTCTACATTGCGTGGAAGTCTGGAACAGTGCCAAAGGAGTGGCAGACTGGGGTGGTGGTTCCCCTTTTTTAAAAGGGGGACCAGAGGGTGTGTGCCAATTACAGGGGTATCACACTTCTCAGCCTCCCTGGTAAAGTCTACTCCAAGGTGCTGGAAAGGAGGGTTCGGCCCGATAGTCGAACCTCAGGTTGAGGAGGAACAATGCGGATTCCGTCCTGGTGGGTGGAACAAGGACCAGCTCTTCACTCTCGCAAGGATCCTGGAGGGGCCTGGGAGTATGCTCAACCGGTCTACATGCGTTTTGTGGATTTGGAAGTATGACCGGGTCCCCCGAGGATACTGTGGGAGGTGCTGCGGGAGTATGGGGTGAGGGGGTCTCTACTCAGGGCCATCCAATCTCTGTACGACCAAAGTGAGAGCTGTGTCCGGGTTCTCGGCAGTAATTCGGACTCGTTCAGGTGAGGGTTGGCCTCCCCCGGGCGGCGCGCTTTGTCACCAATCCTGTTTGTAATATTTATGGACAGGATATCGCGGCGTGTTCGGGGTGGGGAGGGGTTGCGGTTCGGTGGACTGGGGATCTCATCGCTGCTTTTGCAGATGATGTGGTCCTGATGGCATCATCGGCCTGCGACCTTCAGCACTCACTGGATCGTTCGCAGCCGAAGTTAGGCCGGTTGGGATGAGGATCAGCACCCTCTAAATCGGAGGCCATGGTTCTCAGCAGGAAACCGATGGAATGCCTTCTCCAGGTAGGGAATGAGACCTTACCCCAAGTGAAGGAGTTCAAGTACCTTGGGGTTTTGTTCGCGCGAGTGAGGGACAATGGAGCGGGGATTGGTGGGTGAATCGGCGGCAGTGCGGTGTTTTACATTCCATCTATCGCACCGTTGTGACGAAAAAGAGCTGAGCCAGAAGGCAAAGCTCTCGATCTACCGGTCAGTTTTCGTTCCTACCCTCACCTATGGTCATGAAGGCTGGGTCATGACCGAAAGAAGCGAGATCCAGGGTGCAAGCGGCCGAAATGGGTTTCCTCAGGAGGGTGGCTGGCGTCTCCCTTAGAGATAGGGTGAGAAGCTCAGTCATCCGTTAGGAGCTTCGAGTAGAGCCACTGCTCCCTTGCGTCGAAAGGAGCCAGTTGAGGTGGTTCGGGCATCTGGTGAGGATGCCCCCGGGGCCTCCCTAGGGAGGTGTTCCAGGCACGTCCAGCTGGGAGGAGGCCTCGGGGAAGACCCAGGACTAGGTGGAGGGATTATATCTCCAACCTGGCCTGGGAACGCCTCGGGATCCCCCAGTCGGAGCTGGTTAATGTTGCTCGGGAAAGGGAAGTTTGGGGTCCCCTGCTGGAGCTGCTCCCCCCGCGACCCGACACCGGATAAGCGGACGAAGATGGATGGATGGATGGACAAATATTTATTTTTTATCTTTTCTTTAATAGAACATTTTACATTTTGTGTAGAACATAGAACATTTTTGAACAGATAATCGATCGCTATGAAATAGAACAATATAAATGACTCCTGGTGTGGAAAATTCACACACATCTAAAGTGCAATGTTATGCAAGAACCGTTTCCCTTCTTTTCATCCAATATCCAACGAAAAACGTGATATATTTAGCAAACTAAACTTCTGTATGAAAACAGGTAATGCATTTGTACAAAAGGCCGTCTATAAGCAGTGATTGTAGGAGTGCATGTCAGAGAATAGCGGGACACGCGCTTCACACCGAGCGGGCGACGCGAGCCACCCGGCGGAAAAGGTAGAGAAAGAAAAAAAGAGACTCGCTGTCCGGAGGATAACTAGCCAGTGGAAATCGTGTGTGTGGCCGGTCGCCGGTCATGGCTGATCACGTTAAAATCGGCCAATTCTGGTCACCAGCCGGTCAATCGATGCATCTCTAGTGGAGGGGTAAGAGAGGGTGGAGGGGCAAGATAGCTGAAGAGTCCTCCCATGGCTGTGGAGTAAAATAAATAAATGAGCTAAAATTTGAACAAATTGTTAAGGTGACTAAACATCTTGTTGGAAAAGTCATAATATATGAATGTGTCAATGGATGAATGGGTCTGTCCGAGGTTTCTTCCTAAAAGGAAGTTTTTCCTCACCACTGCTGCACTAAATGCTCTTGGGGGGATTACTGGAATTGGTGGCTATTGTGTTCAGGGCGTTTCCTATTTAAAGTTTCAGCTACTTTCACTTTCACATAGGATGTGTCGCAGTTAGTTTTCTCCGTCTGTTGCAGGATTTAGGTTTAGAGAATGTCTCCTCTCATGATGGATAGTTTAGTCTGAGAGCAGAAAGCTGCAGAGGTACTAACACAACTCTGACTGCACAAAGATCCTCCACTATGATGGCTAGATTTCTGGGAGAGGAACGCAGGTATTATTTATAACATATGAAATACATACAATAGAATTTAAAAAGCAGCAGCTACAGCAGGAGAGGAGAGATGTCTATTACACAAATATACAACTACAACATGATAATTTCTCTACAAAATATCAAAACAACAGAACAAGAAAGGCCAAAGAAGGTGACTAAACATCTTGGTGGAAAAGTCATAAAGTATATGAATATGTCGATGGTAAATTACAATACAGCGTCACATTCATTATTTAACTTTCACACACACTTTCTTAATATTGAATCAACTAAGTAAAAAGAGTTTATGTTTTTTGGAAAAATTCATTGAAAATGTGTTGAAGTTGATTGGACGGAGCAGATTTAAAGATAACCGAAATAATTAAAACAGACAACAATTTAAAAAAAAAACTATTAGCACAAATAAAAACATTTTCCACCTTTGTAAAATCACTGATTCAGTCTGTAAAAAAATAAAATCCTTAAAGCTATGTTCACACTTTTTTGACAAGAAAAAGTTGACTAAGGGCGCTTTTGTAGTAAAAATTAAAGCTGAGCGAAAACCAGGCAAGAGTGTCTTTTGTTGCTATAACAACAGCCACTGCTACAGTTAGAGCTAGAGAAAGAACAGAGAGAGAGAGAGAGGGAGAGAGAGAGAGGGAGAGAGAGAGAGAGAGAGAGAGAGAGAGAGAGAGAGAGAGAGAGAGAGAGAGAGAGAGAGAGAGAGAGAGAGAGAGAGGGAGAGAGAGAGAGAGAGAGAGAGAGAGAGAGAGAGAGAGAGAGAGAGAGGAGGGGAGAGGGGGGAGAGAGAGAGAGAGAGAGAGAGAGAGAGAGAGAGAGAGGGGTGCTAACGTCATTGGACCAAAATCTCAAAATCCTACAAACACAACAATACCAAGATTGAACATAGCTAAGAAGGTTTTATGAACTGTAAAGTATTTCATGAATGAAACTCAACCAAACACAATATAATGAACTATGAAATATAAAACTAAAATAACTATAGAACCTATAGAGTACCCCTAAAATTAAACTAAACATAAGTAGACATTTTATTTATAGCAGGCGACATTATATTTTCCTAATACTATTCTGTAAACAATGTTAAAATCATCAATACAGAAAACACAATTTACCATTTAAACATAAGAGAACAAACTTTAGGGAAAGACTCATACCTACTGTTGTACTGGAAATAATTCAAAGGCAGGATGTGAGTTGAGGGATTATTAAGAGCAATTTGTATACAACTGCCACTTTCACTTTCACCTGCAAGTAAACATGATCTGTCTCAGTGTGACTCATAGAGGAGAGAGCTCTGATAACATCGCCACGCCTGCTTTAAGCTGCAAAAAAAAAAAACAATCTTTCCTCCTTCCTGTCTCATGTTACAAGCAAAGCAAATGTTTCTTGTCAGCTAGATGCACAGACAACAACATCCCATCTGCAGCACTCCTGCACAATGTTTTCACAATTTTTCACAACACAATGTTACTTTAAAACCATAGTAAGCTTTTAAGTACACCATGCACATATCCACACATACAAAATATAAGCTTAAAAACAAAACATATATAACATATATATGATACTTTAATAGAACTAATCTACTTAATAGAACTCAATAGATTAAGTTGTCAGCACGCTTTAAGCATGTATTCTGCCAAAGCGATCAAGAATTAATAAATGCAAGGAAGCCTACAGATTTCAAAAACAAATATACTAAAGCAGTTGGTTATATATTGAAAGCAGTGCAATCACTAAACACAAATACTGCAAAATACTGCAAAACAGTATGAAAGAAAAGGTGGTTCCTTGAAGTTCCAGACAATGTGTGTACCATGACCGTTTAAACTATGGTCAAAATACCCACACTGCACTGATGGCTCACTTACGTTTAATGTTTCTTTTTACTGTCATTAATTGGCTTGATTTATCTTTATTCATTTTATTCAGAGAGCAAACAAGAGAGCAAATAACTCAGACTTTGCACAGTTTTTTCATCTCTCTCATCACAAGCAAAGAAAATACTATTTGATATAGAGAAATATGATTAATAATAATCATAGCAGTTTGAATGATGAACAGTGGCAGTTATAGTAACAATAAAGATAGTGGAACTAAGACTAGAAATAATAGTGGTAGCAGTTCAGGGCGTAGCAGCATAGATGGGCGTAGCTTGGTGTTGCGGGGTATAGCAGGGCATAGCAGGGTGTAGCGGGGTATAGCAGGGCATAGCAGGGTGTAGCGGGGTATAGCAGGGCATAGCAGGGTGTAGCGGGGCATAGCAGGGTGTAGCGGGGTATAGCAGGGCATAGCAGGGTGTAGCGGGGCATAGCAGGGTGTAGCGGGGTATAGCAGGGCATAGCAGGGTGTAGCGGGGTATAGCAGGGCATAGCAGGGTGTAGCGGGGCATAGCAGGGTGTAGCGGGGTATAGCAGGGCATAGCAGGGTGTAGCGGGGCATAGCAGGGCATAGCAGGGTGTAGCGGGGTATAGCGGGCATGCAGCAGGGTGTAGCCGGGCATGCGATAGCAGGGTGTAGCGGGGTATAGCAGGGCATAGCAGGGTGTAGCGGCGTATAGCAGGGCATAGCAGGGTGTAGCGGGGTATAGCAGGGCATAGCAGGGTGTAGCGGGGTATAGCAGGGCATAGCAGGGTGTAGCGGGGTATAGCAGGGCATAGCAGGGTGTAGCGGGGTATAGCAGGGCATAGCAAGGTGTAGCGGGGCATAGCAGGGTGTAGCGGGGTATAGCAGGGCATAGCAGGGTGTAGCGGGGTATAGCAGGGCATAGCAGGGTGTAGCGGGGCATAGCAGGGTGTAGCGGGGTATAGCAGGGCATAGCAGGGTGTAGCGGGGTATAGCAGGGCATAGCAGGGTGTAGCGGGGTATAGCAGGGCATAGCAGGGTGTAGCGGCGTATTAGCAGGGCATAGCAGGGTGTAGCGGGGCATAGTAGGGCATATTAAGGCAGTAGGAGACCTAAAGATGATTCTGTTATTTAATGATATCTGATAGTCACTACAACTCTATTCTTTTATAATTACATGATCATTTTAATTTATTCAGTCACTCAGGATGTCCTGATCAAATGTTTTTGACTGATCAGAGTACTTTAAAATTAGTATCTGCTGATAGAGAGTTTGACTTGATACTTATATTCACACCTTAAAGTTAAGTACATACAGGTGCAGATATTGAAATAACTATTTGTTATCACCCAACACTCATTTATCTCTTCTGTTGTCTTTTCTCCTCAGATTGCAATGATATGTGTCAGATTGTCCTGATGATCCAGACTGTTTCAGACTGTATCTGGACGGCTCTGAGCCTCCACCTGGGATTTATGTTGTCTGTTATTCATTAAAATAATCGAAACTCAGAGTGACTCTATAGATTCGTTATGTCTATGTCCATATAACTGTAACTAAACACATTTAAATGTATATTTCCATAGATATATCTATGTATATTTCTGTCTTGCATTCTGCTGTAGCTCCACCCTGTGGAAGAATAAAGTATTACAGTTAGTTTCCACATAGAGGATCTTTGAGTGTATTTCATAGGATACTGGAACTGAGCTCGGCAAGACTACTTTTTCATTTGCCGCTCCACATTCCTGAAATGCCTAACAAAGCACCTTAAAATGTGTCTCTACTCAATCTATACATTTTCTGTCAATTTAAGGCCTTGATTACTGACTTCTGTGTATCTTTTTGTGTCTGCTTTATTTGTTTGTTTAAAAATTGCATCTGTTTTAATTTAAATGTTATGTTATGGTTTATTTGTTGAAATGTATGCTGTGCACTTGGGGACCATTAAAATGCGGGTCTCCCTCAATGGGCCCTGAGTTTTAAATAAACTTTTTGAAATTAAATTTCTAAGTCTTTGGTTCTAAATATAAGTAGCTGGGATGTGTCATGAACATCATAGTCTTGTTTGGCAGACCTTCCTGCACTGCGCTGTGGAGGAAAGTCTTTTTTGGTATTTTGTTATTATGACAACCCATAATAGCGGTTCATGCGTTCATCAAGTGCCGGCTAGATTAGTGTAATTCACTTTACTGTGGTATATCTGGCTCTCAAATTGCCCGTCTTCAGTTAGTTCAAAATGCTGCGGCCAGACTTATTTTTAACTGTCGCAAATATGACCATATCACCCCTATCCTCAAATCTCTACACTGGTTGCCCGTTCGACGACAGAGAATAGATTTCAAAATCCTGCTCTTTGTCTTCAAATCTCTACATAACTTAGCTCCCGTTTACCTATCCGAACTCATTCATCCGTACACTCCTACCAGAAGCCTTAGATCACACGACCAGGTTCTGCTGGTAGCCCCTCGTGCCAGACTAAAGAGGAGAGGGGAGCGTGCTTTTGCGGGGGCAGGGCCTCATCTGTGGAACACCCTGCCTTTAGAGATTAGAACGGCCCCCAACCTTGCTATCTTCAAGTCGTTGGTAAAAACCTACTTATTCTCATTAGCATATTGATTTCCTCTTTGATTGGTCCTTCTTTTGTATATTTGAGTCAGCGGGCGTTTCTCAATACCAAGAATGCAAACTACGGACTTGTGTTCTTGGGGAGAACGTTCTTGCTGGTTGTTCTTGGAAGAATGAACCCGCAAGTTCACAAGCACAGAAAACTCTGTTAACAGTTTGAGACGATGCCTTCTTCCTGTTAGTGCTCAACACTCCCAGCACAGAGGTTACCTGCAGGGCTCCAAAATACCAGCTAGAAATAAAAACCATACATAAAACAATATAACCACTTTGTATTAAAACAATCTCCGGACAAGAAAACCTCATAATGCTACAACTATTGCAATAATATTGAAAAATAAAACTAATTGAGCTTTAATTTTATTGTTTAGCTCAAACACCCCTTACTTATTCAAAAGAGTGGAACGCGATCCCTACTATTATTAGCATATAAGTTTAAGTCAGTTTAAATTAAACAAATAAATAGGCATATGCACTGGTGTGTCCTATGTTTTCCTATTAGTGTTATGTGGAATTATCATTTCTATATTATTGTAGTGCGCTGTATATGCCCAGGGAGATGGAAATTAGAAATTCAAATTATAAAGGTTCGTGTCTCCCCTTTAGTCTACATAACATGTCATAGCATGTTACCACTTTATGTACAACTGTTCATTTATCATACAGACTGAAACTCAACTTCTAATAAATCAGAAAACAAATACACCAAAAATATGAACTAACTACAAAATATAATGTGGGCTAATAGCCTATGGCATAATTTAAACAAGTCTCCCGAAAAGAAACAGGTGTATCTCATAGACTAATAATATACAGTCTATCTATGGTATATCTCTCGTGTGTGTGTGTGTGTGTGACTGTGTGTGACTGTGACTGTGTGTGACTGTGACTGTGTGTGACTGTGACTGTGTGTGAGTGTGTGTGACTGTGTGTGTGTGTGACTGTGTGTGACTGTGACTGTGTGTGACTGTGTGTGACTGTGTGTGAGTGTGTGTGACTGTGTGTGACTGTGTGTGTGTGTGTGTGTGTGTGTGACTGTGTGTGTGACTGTGACTGTGTGTGACTGTGTGTGTGTGACTGTGTGTGAGTGTGTGTGACTGTGTGTGACTGTGTGTGTGTGTGTGACTGTGTGTGTGTGTGACTGTGTGTGTGTGACTGTGTGTGACTGTGTGTGACTGTGTGTGTGTGACTGTGTGTGACTGTGTGTTGTTGTGTGACTGTGTGTTGTTGTGTGACTGTGTGTTGTAGTGTGACTGTGTGTTGTTGTGTGACTGTGTGTTGTAGTGTGACTGTGTGTTGTTGTGTGACTGTGTGTTGTTGTGTGACTGTGTGTTGTGTGTGACTGTGTGTTGTTGTGTGACTGTGTGTGACTGTGTTGTGTGACTGTGTGTTGTGTGTGACTGTGTGTTGTGTGTGACTGTGTGTGACTGTGTGTGTGTGTGTGACTGTGTGTGACTGTGACTGTGTGTGACTGTGTGTGTGTGACTGTGTGTGTGTGTGTGTGTGACTGTGTGTGTGTGTGTGACTGTGTGTGACTGTGTGTGTGTGACTGTGTGTGTGACTGTGTGTGTGTGTGTGTGTGTGTGTGTGTGTGTGTGTGTGTGTGTGTGTGTGTGTGAGAAGTGGATATGACATTCCTTTGTTGTGGTAGACCCGGGTTCGATTCCCGCTGTGATACATCAACCAATGTCTTACACTTAACCCCTAGTTGCTCCAGAGGCGTGCAACCTGACATATGTAGCAATTGTAAGTCGCTTTGGATAAAAGCGTCAGCTAAATGACATGTAATGTGCGCTTGTTGAGTTTAATTCCGAAAAGACCGTTAACCACATGTGTTGTGATATTTACACAAACGATCCGAAACTGCGAAATAAAAGCCTCTTATTTACGGGACCGGTCTAAAGACCTCCGGGGTCCTACAGCGGGATCTCCGAGTGCGACTGTCGAGCGCCGAGCTAGTGGCCCCGGCAGGCTCAAGCTGACGGCCGCGACATTTTATGGAGCTCCGAAAACTTTGGAGCAAAATTCGGCAAAGATTTTTGACTGCCTATATTCGAAATATAAACCGTTCATTTCTCGCCTAAAATGTTCTCAGAAGTGAATATAGTGATGAATAAGATGGTGAAAATTGTTAAAATTGTCCCGTTTTTGGGCTGTCTATGTACTGGAAATCCAACCATCATTGAATGCCGAAATGAATGTTGGGATCAGTGGCGGATCTAGAAAATTTTACATGGGGGGGGCAAAGGGGTAGCAAGAGATCTTGGTAGGGTGGCAGGGGAAGACGGTACATGGGAACCCTCATACATAAACTGATATGCCCTACTACGCCCCGCAACGCCCTGCTATGCCCTAAACTGCTACGCCCTAAACTTCTACAACTATTATTTCTATTCATAGTTCCATTATCTTTTTTGTTACTATAATTACCATTATTATGAATCATAATTCTCTATATCTGTATCCATCTGTATGTAACCAGCGACTACCAAGACCCTGGATATGTCTGATGTTTCTGTTGCACCGCTTGCTCTTGGGAGAATTGTTGGGTCATGTAACTTAAAGAGTGTGGTCTAGACCTACTCTATCTGTAAAGTGTCTTGAGAAGAGTGAACTGTTGTTGTATATGTAAATATTTACATATCTAACCCTATAACATATACAACAGAATGGAAATAGCCAAAAACTGAAAACACATCATGTCACAGGACATGTTATGTTACTGTACTGCAATTTATATGTAAGGAGAATATAAACCAACCATATGGTCCAGGGGTAACTGCAGCCTCCTCTTCCTCTCTGTCATCCTCATCCTCCTGATCACTCTCTGCCTCTGTCCCTCTCTCTGAACCTGCAGCCTCCTCTTCATCCCTCACTGTCAATTCTTCCTTTCCCTCTTATCTTCTCTTTCACTCATTTCTGCATCTCCTTCTGTGGTCTTCTCCTGCTCTGACCTGCCTGGTCTCTCCAGTTTACTGTCTTCGCCTTCTTCATTTCCCTCCTCCTCTTCCTCCTGTGCATTACTCAGGATTTTCTTGGCTGGCAATATCCCCACTTTTAGGCTTCAGCTAATATCTCCAGCTACTCTGGCCTGCAAAAGTCAAGATGTGAAAAGCTTGTTATTCTTGTATTACATTACACTGTAGGCCCGGCTGTAATAATAAGTAGCCTAAAAACATAACATCAGACGAGATTTATTACATGCACTCATCAGTTATGTTTAGACTAGCCTTCTTAATCCCGTTGTATTTGTTGTTTTCCCAGTTTGACAGTAAAGGATGTTGCCTGGTTTAATTTGTGCAGCCGTATTGCCGTGATATGTGAGAGGAAGTGGATTTTATAGTAGCCTACTCCTTAACTAATCATATACAAATGATCGGTCTCAGCAAGCACTGTGTAGTGTGTTGTAACGTAACGCCACCGAAACGGCGACCCTCTGTAAACGTTATGAATTCAAACATGCCAGTTTGTAATATTCTGTATTATGCTCTTCTTGTCTTTACTGAAATCAAACTAATCAAACAGCAGAATGCGCTTACAACCCACGAGGGAGCGATTTGACTTTTGGCTAACGTAATGGACGCGCTGTTGTTGATGCTGACTCGCCTTTAGCAGACATTATAATTATTACAAATTTAACTTTAGATGAAACGTGTGTTTTAACTTCACCTGGGGAAACAGACTTCACTTTGAGAGGCTCGGGGAGGGGGGGCAGCTCAGTCGCTCCAGTCTTTGCCGGGATGCAGGGCCCCCACACCGCAGCAGACTCGCTGTGTGCGAGCCTGAATGTGCCAACGGCGCTCTGCACGTTTGATGCAGGGACGTAGCTTATGAGTATTTGAGGGCCAGGGGGCTAAGATTACATCTACAATTATTATTTATTATGAATTAATATAAATTAATTGTTTGTTTCAATGTTTTAAGAAGCCTGTGCACATAGTGGCAGTTTGTTTTTACAAGCAAAGTTTTTTGAACACCAAAGTTAGGGGGGCAGCTGGGGGGGCAAGGCCCTACAGTGGGGGGGCAGCTGCCCCCCCTTGCCCCCCTGTAGATCCGCCCCTGATGGACAGTATATTTGGATTTTCTAGGTAATGAAAGCAGATATCCTGAAATCCCTCTGTAATTTTGTTTTCATCTTGTGTGTAAACAAAATGAAAAAATAATTTTACACCTGGCTTTATCATATGTTCAGATCTATCTACCGAAAATATATGCAAAATCGCGCATATTTAATGAGATAATGCCTAATTTGCATAATTAAACACACATTTCAAAAACTTGTAATACCTTTTTTTTATATACAGTGCCTTGCGAAAGTATTCGGCCCCCTTGAACGTTTCGACCTTTTGCCACATTTCAGGCCTCAAACATAAAGATATAAAACTGTAATTTTTTGTGAAGAATCAACAACAAGTGGGTCCCAATTATGAAGTGGAACGAAATTCATTGGCTATTTCAAACTTTTTTAACAAATAAAAAACTGAAAAAGTGGGCGTGCAAAATTATTCAGCCCCCTTTACTTTCAGTGCAGCAAACTCTCTCAGAAGTTCAGTGAGGATCTCTGAATGATCCAATGTTGACCTAAATGACTAATGATGATAAATAGAATCCAGCTGTGTGTAATCAAGTCTCCGTATAAATGCACCTGCTCTGTGATAGTCTCAGAGGTCCGTGTAAAGCGCAGAGAGCATCATGAAGAACAAGGAACACACCAGGCAGGTCCGAGATACTGTTGTGGAGAAGTTTAAAGCCGGATTGGATACAAAAGATTTCCCAAGCTTTAAACATCCCAAGGAGCACTGTGCAAGCGATAATATTGAAATGGAAGGAGTATCAGACCACTACAAATCTACGAAGACCCGGCCGTCCCTCTAAACTTTCAGCTCATACAATGAGAAGACTGATCAGAGATGCAGCCAAGAGGCCCATGATCACTCTGGATGAACTGCAGAGATCTACAGCTGAGCTGGGAGACTCTGTCCATAGGACAACAATCAGTCGTATACTGCACAAATCTGGCCTTTATGGAAGAGTGGCAAGAAGAAAGCCATTTCTTAAAGATATCCATAAAAGTGTCGTTTAAAGTTTGCCAAAAGCCACCTGGGAGACACACCAAACATGTGGAAGAAGGTGCTGTGGTCAGATGAAACCAAAATCGAACTTTTGGCAACAATGCAAAACGTTATGTTTGGCGTAAAAGCAACACAGCTCATCACCCTGAACACACCATCCCCACTGTCAAACATGGTGGTGGCAGCATCATGGTTTGGGCCTGCTTTTCTTCAGCAGGGACAGGGAGATGGTTAAAATTGATGGGAAGATGGATGGAGCCAAATACAGGACCATTCTGGAAGAAAACCTGATGGAGTCTGCAAAAGACCTGAGACTGGGACGGAGATTTGTCTTCCAACAAGACAATGATCCAAAACATAAAGCAAAATCTACAATGGAATGGTTCACAAATAAACATATCCAGGTGTTAGAAGGGCCAAGTCAAAGTCCAGACCTGAATCCAATCGAGAATCTGTGGAAAGAACTGAAAACGGCTGTTCACAAACGCTCTCCATCCAACCTCACTGAGCTCGAGCTGTTTTGCAAGGAGGAATGGGCAAAAATGTCAGTCTCTCGATGTGCAAAACTGATAGAGACATACCCCAAGCGACTTACAGCTGTAATCGCAGCAAAAGGTGGCGCTACAAAGTATTAACTTAAGGGGGCTGAATAATTTTGCAAGCCCAATATTTCAGTTTTTTATTTGTTTAAAAGGTTTGAAATATCCAATAAATTTCGTTCCACTTCATGATTGTGTCCCACTTGTTGTTGATTCTTCACAAAAAATTACAGTTTTATATCTTTATGTTTGAGGCCTGAAATGTGACAAAAGGTCGAAAAGTTCAAGGGGGCCGAATACTTTCGCAAGGCACTGTAATTATGTAAGTAATCAACTGAGGAAGTTTCATGGTGATATCTATTATTTTAAAATTTTACCCTATTCACCTGTAGTGTCTCGCCTTAAGTTCTGGAAGGCTGCACTGATCAGCTCTGGAACGCTGGTCAGCAGGGGCTGAGATAGTTTTCCATTTCAGTTAGGCTGTATAGCAGGTAAACATTGAATTAAATCATGTTAAGTCTGGTTGTAAAACCTTTATATTCTCCCTTTATTCTGGACATATATTTATTTTTGTCGCTTCCTCCATCATACTTTTGGCTACTGGAGCAGCAAAGATTAATCGATTAGTTATCAACTATTAAATTAATCGGTACCTCTTGATATTCGGAGTAAGTAATTTTTTATGTAAAAACAGGTAGATTTTTTATTTCTTCTCTCCTCTGTGACAGTAAAACTGAAAATCTTTGAGATGTGGTCAAAACAAGACATTTTAGGACATCATCTTGGGCTTTTTTGGAAACAATGATCCACATTTTTCACCATTTTCGATTCCAAACATTTTAGATTCCAAACAAATAAAGCCTGGTTCACACCGGACAATTTTAAAATTGTCGGCCGATTTTCCGATCCTGAGAGACCCCACACACGGTGATATAAAACATCCCGGGTCTAACAGTTTTGGTGGTACAGTGTGCGGTGCGCAGCACACGGCAAAATCAACACATCACACACCAACCGATTTGACTCCCGAGCATTCCCGGGTCAGACGGGAAATCTCGCAAAATCCCGCGAGATCAAACGTGACTTCAGAGTAAACAATCATTGCGGATGAAGAGGATGCAGCGGCGATAGTTTGTTGTTTGTTTTTAACCGAAAAAAAAACGTTATCAAAAGAAAAGACGATGGTCAGAGAAGACAACGCGAGCATGGACTATACTCAGCTACATCATGATATGGAGGCGATTAGTTTTTTCTCATAGAAATGTCGTTACGTACTACACAGATTAATTACCGTTGAAATAAACGTTCATATATTCGTTTCCATGGACTCTGGTGGACTGCAGTTGTGGATGTAGTTATGCCCATCGACTTTATTTATTTTACACAGGCTGCGTGCTCGTTTGTCCCCAGTGGGGGGACACCACACACACAAGGAGAAATCGGGCCAAAATAATCCAACATGTTGGATATCCCCGATGTGAGAATCGGAGCGGTCCCGACGTCCTTCCAAGCAGACGAGAGCAGTCTTAACACACCACACACGGCAGGAATATCTGATCAGATTATTTTACGATAATCGGAGCATCGTTAAGATTGTCGGGAGGAGTGAATTATCCTGCCGTCTGAACTAGCTGATTGCTACGAGAAACCAATAAATATTCACATGTAAGAAGCTGAAACCAGGGATTTTATTGGTTGGCATTTTTAGAATAAACAATTGATTGTTATAATAAAAAACACAAAAAAAGACTTCATCCACAGCGCTGTGGAGGAAGGTCTTGCAAAGCGAGACAATGATGTGCGTGATACAGCCCAGCTACTTTTCTTCAAAACCAAAGACTTTGAAATTTAATTTCAAAAAGTTTATTGAAAACTCGAGTGCACAACATTCATTTCCCCAAATAAACCATAACATAACATCTAAATTACAACAGATCACATTTTTAAACAATCAAATAAAGCAGACACAATAAGACACACAATAATCAAGGCCTTAAATTGACTGATAGATTGAGTAGAGACACATTTTAAGGTGCTTTGTTAGGCATTCCAGGAATGTAGAGCAGAAAATGAAAAAGTAGTCTTGCCAAGCTCAGTTCCAGTAGCTAATATAATACACTCAAAGATCCTCTATGTTAATGAACTGTAATACTTTATTATTGCACAGGGTGGAGCTGCAGCAGAATGCAAGACAGAAATATACATAGATAGATCTATGGAAATATACATTTAAATGTGTTAATTTATGGTTATGTGGTCATAGACAGAACACATTTACAGAGTCACTCTGAGTTTAGATTATTTGAATGAATAACAGACAACATAAATCCCAGGTGGAGGATCAGAAAAGTCTGAAACAGTCAGGACAATCTGACACATATCACTGCAATCTGAAGAGAAAAGACAACAGAAGAGATAAATGAGTGTTGTAGGTTTTTCTGGATGATAACAAATAGTTATTTCTCCATTTGCACATGTATGTACTTTACATAACTGTACATCTTCCTTGTAAATATAATTCAGGTTTCTTTCTTTCTTCTTCCTTCAGTGTACTTTGTACTATTTTATTGTTTTATGCTGCTCCATTTAAATATTTGAATACATGTTCAGTGTAATGTTGGGGAGGCTACAACAGCATTTTATTGTGTAATAAAGCGGTGTAATGGCAATTTCAGCATGATTCTTTATATTTTTGTCTTATTTTCTTCTCTATTAGGTTTCTCTCACAAAGCTGAAAGGGAGTTTATCTCATTCCCACATGTAGATTCTGATTCTGAACTAAGTGAGAATTGCAAAGTCTGGTACATAATGTGAGCACTGTTTGTCTGAACAGATACAAGGTCACCTTAAAACTATCTCTCCTGATACATTTAGTTTTCCCATGCCAGTTGAGATGCAACTGGGTGGGTGAAAGTCGTACAGGGGGAAGGAGGCAAAATGGCTCCAAGATGTCTCTTGTGTTTTTCGATTGTCTTCATGTGTTATCAGATTGTCTGTGAGAGAGAAACGTAGAGCCAGGATAAACCAAGTGTGTGTGTGTGCTGTCACTCTGAAGATGTATTTAAGCTCAGTGTTTCTGTTCACACATTTGAAGAAACTTTTCCACGCTGAGCTGATGTGCTTTTTGTGAAACTGTGTTCCTCCTATAGTTGCAACTATATCATAATAAAATACAAAAACCTAACTTGGTTTAGTCTTCGACTGTCTTATTTGTTTCACTTTACTAAACTTTCAAAACTTTACTCCTGCTGCCAAGAAACTTCCACAACAGCCGTACCATGAACCAGTATACCATATGACTCTTGAAACAACAACAGAATCTTCTTACTTTGCGTATGGGGGTGCAGGTTTAATACTGAAGTTTAGAAGCTCTTCTTTGGAATCACTGTCTTTACCTGGGGACAGTTTAATGAGAAACGTGTATTTTCAGACATCATCTACTAAAGGCAGGAGTCACAGGGGCTTTCAAGTAAAACACATATAAACATGGTGGCATCAGGAAAAAGTAATGCATGACAAATTAATGTCACAGATTGTTATTTTGACATAATGGAATACAGCCTTCTTATGCTGTGTTTAAAAATATGTCTCAACATTCAGACTGACCCATGTTGATGCAGTCGTCTCCGAAGTTGATGATGTTTGTCAGGGCGCTCAGGATCAGTGAGTCAATGTCACTGTTGAGGTTGATTTCTTCATGGTAGTTCTTCACAGCTGCGATGGACTGGCGACCTGTCCAGGGTGTACCCGGCCTTTCGCCCGACGTATGCTGGGATTGGCTCCAGCCCCCCCACGACCCTGTGCGCGGGATAAGTGGTTGATGATGGATGGATGGATGGTTCTTCACAGGGAAGATGCAGTTCATGGGAATTCCCACATTTACACTGAACTCCTCCATCTATGTTTAAAAACAAATTACAGTTTAGAGTTCAGAACAACCGAGGGTTTTATTCTTCTGGCACCGATCCAATCAGTTGGACCAATACTAGTCTCGCTTTGCCAGACCCTCCTCCTCAGTGTTGCAAAGGAAGGTCTGGCTAGTCCACACAGCATCCTGGACGGGAGGAAAACGTGCTCTGGTTTATCGGCATTTCTTTAAACCAATCACAATCGTCTTGGGCGGGGCTAAGCTCCGCACAGAACCACAATGCCGCTGCACTATAGCCACAGAAAGGAACTTGTTTTGGTGGAACATGTGGACGTTCAAAAGTAGTTTTAGTCGTTCAACAGAAAACTCTGATTGGACAGATAGTCTAGCTAGCTGTCTGGATTTACCCTGCAGAGATCTGAGGAGCAGTTAACCAGTGGCTATTTCTTTAAGACCGCAAGGGAAGCTCAGCTTCCCCTAAAATGTCTAAAACGTAATGGTCAAATATGTACTATTGTGTTAGAGCTACACCAGGAGTTCTCACTTCTCACCATCTTTCTCATCATCTCATACAAGGAAATATAAACATTGTCTTCTGTTTACTGCTGTACTCAGACACAGGCACACACACACACACACACACACACACACACACACACACACACACAGAGACACACACACACACACACAATATCATATAAGCTACTCTCACTTACTAGGTAACAGTAACGTTGCGGTAGAATTTTTGGGCTGTTTTTTTGTAACAGTAACGTTAACCATCGGGTCATCCTGATATGTGGCAGCTGCAGTGTCACCCGACGGACTTATGAAAACACTGAAGTACTGTTATTTGGGTCTATTTACGTTTCATATCTCGTTACTTTAAAACGTTGTTCAAACTCTACCAGTCGGGAAAGGAAAGACCGAAAGAATGACCACCATGAACTTGTTGTTGCTTAATAATTTTGACGTTGCCGTGTCAGATCCAGGGCACGGCCACGGAAACCCCAAAGATCCAAATGTCAGTGCTTCACAACACAGACGGGGTGGATTTATGAATGAAAGTGAGAACGTTCTGTCACCACGATGTTGTTACGTATCATCGCGCTTTTGTAAGTGGGTATACGGAAATGCTTGACTTTTCCTAGTGGGTATACGGTGTATACCTGCAGATCACGTAGACTACACCGCTGTAGCTATCCCTGTGAGGCGTGAGTTTGGAGTCGGATAGATTGAATATTTTTCATCCACGCACCGTTATGGCGGTTCCCGCACGCCACGGAGCCATATACAAGTCTCACTGTGCACTATGTTGTTATGAATCTATGAATATTGTTACGATGCGTTTTCCCGAACTTTTTGTAACTTTACATATGTTTAAAAATATCGAAATTATTATTAATATTGTTATATTTATAATCGATATTGAATATCACATTTTGTCAATATTGTGCAAGAAAATAGGCAGAATTTGAACTTTTCTCTCAGGTTCTACTTTTTTTCCTTTCTTTAGTGAAAACACTTTAACCATGAAATGTACCTTGTTCTTAATGTACTTGGCTCTGTAGACATTCCTCAAATTGTTTTTGACTTCAGGACAGGCCTCATCAATCTTGGTGAGAATGGCCACTTGAGGAATATCTGCAAGGAGAACACAAAACTACTGTAAGGGACATAAATAAGGACCACACTGCCGTTTTGTGATTACAGAAACTACAACAAAGCTACAATCCCCAATTCAATAAAGTTGTGACGTTGTGTAAAACGTAAATAAAAACAGAATACAATGATTTGCAAATCCTTTTCAACCTATATTCCATTGCATACACTACAAAGACAATATATTTAATGTTCAAACTGATAAACGTTAAAGGGTATTACACAGGGGCTCAGGAACACTTCGGAAAACCATTGTCAGTTAACATAGTTCATCGCTACATCAGCAAGTGCAATTTAAAAGTCTACCATGCAAAGCGAAAGCCATATATCAACAACACACAGAAACGCCGCCCGCATCTCAGATGGACTGACAAGTGTTCTGTAGTCTGACGAGTCCACATTTCAAATTGTTTTTGGAAATCATGGACTTCATGTCCTCCAGGCCAAAGAGGAATAGGACCGTCCAGATTGTTATCAGCGCAAAGTTTCAAAGCCAGCATCTGTGAAGGCACCATTATCTCTAAAAGGTACCTACAGGTTTTGGAACAACATATGCTGCCATCCAAGCAACGTCTTTTTCAGGGAGGTGCCTGCTTTTTTCAGCCAGATAATATTAAGTCACATTTTGCACGTGTTACAACAGGGTGGCTTCATAGTAAAAAGTGTGGGAACTAGACTGGCCTGCCTGAAGTCCAGGGGCCTCATTTATAAACGTGGCGTACGCACAAAACGGGGCTGAAAAGTGCGTACGCCACATCCCACGCAAAGGTTGTGATTTATAAAAAACAAACTTGACGGGAGAATGTGCGCAAACTCTGACCCGTGCGTACGCACATTTTGGAGACAAAATAGGAATTGGCGACGCAGATGGTGAGGTGGTGAACTGAAGTCAGACTGCAAAAAGTACATGGGAATAACTATAAGAGTAGAAAAAATAAAAATATTGATGCCTCGCACATTTTTTCACTCCATATCATCATATCATACCATTAAATCCAGCAGTGTTATTTGCGCTTGTAATCAGTGATAACTGTTCCATAAACTGAAATCGTAAATAAAAAATTGTTGTATTGTATTGTATTGTATTTGTTGTAGTATGGAAATACAGCCGTTAAGCTCTCGCGCAATCGTTACGCTCTATGTCCTCGTTATCGGTCTAAAATTTTATACTGTTTATAACAAACACTGCATGAAGAAAAGTGTGTTTGCCTATTACATTTCGATTTCAAATTGTATCTCGGGGTGGGGGGTACCACTAGTTGATGCTGTGATTTTAGCAAGGTGTTAACAATCACAAAGTGTTGTAGACTAAACATATAAATACTGCGGTGAAGCCGTGCGTAATGCTGCATGATGGCCCTGCTGGCCCTGCAGGAGGACTGGAATGGAAGAATCAGGAGAAAAAGAGACTTCAGGGACCATGACGATGACTGGCTCATATGCCGATTTAAATTCCCTAACGTAGCTGTAATAGTAATATGATCTATGTACTGAATTGGGTCCAGTAGAGAGGGCAACGCGCCGGAACCGTGCCATCCCGGTCCAAATACAGGTCCTCGCCACTCTGGGGGAAACCGGCTGTTTTCTACGGTGGCCGACAGGGGCAAACGCCCTGCAACTTTATAAAACACATGCAAATAGACAAAACACAAGCAAATTAAGAAAACAACTACATTAATTTGACAACACATGCGCAGCATTCAGCAATCGCGATGCAAATACACAACACAACCAAATAAATGGCGACGCAATAAAAAACGATGCAAAAAGAAAAGCACACAAACCCCAAAAACAAATGCAAAAGAAAAACGCTGCAGATTCCACAACGGAAGTTCTCCAGACCTCTAGAGGGAACAGCTGATCAGCTGGATTTTTGACCGCTTTTCTGCCTTTTTATTAGAGTCGGGTATGGCTGTATAGTAAAAAGAGAACTCCTGTCTCATGCCCTTATTAATAAAATAATATATTAGTAATATACAGTCTATGCTCCCGTCTCAGCCGGGAGGCATGGTGCTCGAGCTTCAACCTTTCAAAATAAAAGCTCGCGTTTGGTCGCCTTGTCTTCCTTTGGTGTTTTGGATGTTTTTGAACTAAACAGTACGGCAATCATGCTAATGAATACCATAACTTTTTCAGGGATCTATTACTAACAACACAATGGAGCAAGCAAAGCTGTTTTGTCTTTATTTGCAGGCGGGATTTATTCAGTTTGATAAACGGTAAATTGGCTGTTTTTATTAAACGGGGAGGGATTATAAATGGTCTGTTTTTTGTATTTCAAGAGCGAATTGCTCCACAATATGAATACAGATTGGTCACTTATTTTGTTGTATAATCACAATAGCCTATTATACACTTGAGGAGGTCTACACTTCATGATGCGCTTTCGGACCTGGAAATTAAACCCTCTTAATTAATGTGGCTTAAATACACGTCAACGTTAAACACTGATGCAGTTTTAAATGTTTTATTACCAGGAGTTTACAGACACGTTTACAGACTCTGCTGATTGAGTATCAGCTGTGACCCGAGCCGGACACCACCCACCAACCGAGAGAAACATATCTCAAACATGGACTAAATATTTACAGTCTCTCTCTCTCTCTCTCTCATTTCATAGACTGTTAGTAGGCTATATACGCTCTCCCCAGCCCCCAAAAATCAGATGTTTCACTGCTAGTGTAATATTGTGATTATACAACAAAATAAGTGACCAATCTGTATTCATATTGTGGAGCAATACGCCTCTTGAAATACAAAAAATAGACTATTTAAAATAGTCCCTCCCTGTTTACGTAAACCAGCCAATTTACCGTGGGATTTATCAAACTGAATAAACGGCCTGCACATAAACACAAAACAGCTTTGCTTGCTCCATTGTGTTGTTAGTAATAGATCCCTGAAAAAGTTATTGTATTCATTAGCATGATGGCCGTACTGTTTAGTTCAAAAACATCCAAAACACCAAAGGAAGACGAGCCGACCAAACGCAAGCTTTTATTTTGAAAAGTCGAAGCTCGAGCACGGCACCAGCCTCCCGGCTGAGACGGGAGCATAATTACTAATATATTATATTATGTTATTAATAAGGGCATTAGACAGGAGTTCTCTTTTTACTATACAGCCATACCCGACTAATAAAAAGGCAGAAAAGCGGTCAAAAATCCAGCTGATCAGCTGTTCCCTCTAGAGGTCTGGAGAACTTCCGTTGTGGAATCTGCAGCGTTTTTCTTTTGCATTTGTTTTTGGGGTTTGTGTGCTTTTCTTTTTGCATCGTTTTTTATTCGCATCGCGTTTATGTATTTGGTTGTGTTGTGTGTATATGCTGCGCGTTTACTGAATGCTGCGCATGTGTTGTCAAATTAATGTAGTTGTCTTCTTAATTTGCTTGTGTTTTGTCTATTTGCATGTGTTTTCTGAAGTTGCAGGGCGTTTGCCCCTGTCGGCCACCGTAGTTTTCAGAGGGAAATGGCTGACAGCTAAGTGTTTTTTTAAATAAATATTATATATAATCTTCAACTTCATCACTAAGGCTTGTTTGGATATAATATATAGTTCTGTTAAATCTTATTATGTACGTCTGGTATATCGAAGCTGTCCCCGAGTACCGTAATGCCTGCTGATTTGGAAGATTTTATTAATAAAGGTAGTCTATAGATCCGGTTTCCATACGCTGTGCGACAACAGGCCGACATTATAATTCAATTGGCAGCAATTCCCGAGCGTCTGAGAGGATTTTTAAAGGTTTGTTTGTTTTCTCCGCCAGTCGTCATGATTCGGCATGTTTCGGTGTAACGAAGAACAACTGCCAGGGTCATTAACATACTGATCAGCATTCACGAGGTGCTTTACATTGACTATTTATGGTTAAAAATGGGCGTGTACAGGGCGGGATAAGAGGCTGATCCACGTACGCACACTTGTTGTCAATCTGTGATTTATAAAGGGAACATTGCTTACAGGTGTGCGTACACACGGTTTTATAAATCTGACTTTTTTCGGCGTACGCCAATTTGGGCTTTTGGGCGTACGTACACTTATAGTAAGGATCCTACGCACAGTTTTATAAATGAAAGACCTGTCTCCCATTAAAACTGTGCATTGGTGCATTATGAAGCCCAAAATACGGAAACGGAAATCTCGGACTGTTGAGCACCTGAAATCGTAAATCTAACAAGAATGGGAAAGAATTCCACCTTCAAAATTTCAACAATTAGTGCCCTCAGTTCCCAAATGATTATTGAGTGTTGTTAAAAGTAAAGTTGATGTAGAGGTGATTTCTTTAAGACTGCAATGGAAGCTCGGCTTCCCCTAAAATGTCAAAAAAAGAATGGTCAAATATGTACTATCGTGTTAACATTTTATTGACTAATAATGCACTAGAACACGTTCATCTCAAAGACGAGTTCGTTCAGAATCAGCTGACTCAATTTCCTTCTCATACAATCCTGTAGCGTCTCGGTGCACTTCCCTGTTGAAGCCTGGCGCCCATGAACATCAACGGGACTGCTTTGAACAGTTTTTTTCAGTGCTTCGAAACTAGACGGTTATTGGATAAATGCTGCGATTATGTCCCACCAACGGACGCTCAGCGTCTCTGGGGGGGAATGGAGCAGGGGCTGGCCTGGACGCTGGGCTTCTGCGTGATGATTGGAGGATCTGTCGAAAGACTGCATCTCCTTTTGATTGACAGCGATTTTGTACTATAAAAAGTTCGCCGAAGCCATTCAAGCTCAGTCCCATCGCGGATTTTGCAAATGTTGTTGAAAGACAAACTGCTGCAACCTATTTCTTGGTATTTGCTTGGCGAAATTGCTAGCCAATTTTCATCATACAATTCATACAATTATACACCACATTCCTTGTTTCAGTTTAACCTAATTCCCACATTTCCTCCTTTAAGTTTAACAGTGTTTTGTTAAATCGTTTGTTCATTCATTCATTCATTCATACAGTAGGCTAGGCTAGTGTTGTAGGGGTGAACTAGCCAGCTAGCAAACTGCACACGATGGCAGAGAGTGCTAATATTGTCGACCTGATTTAAATAATAAGCTGATAATAAGCCATGGCTTCAGCCTACACCTTTTAGGTTACCACCCTTGTTTCTAATGAATTTGCTGTATATATATATTACGTTCTATGTTCAGCAACCAAATAAACTTTCATTCATTCATTTTGTTGAAGCCATTTGAAAGTCTTCCTTATGAGGAGAAACTTAGAATGAACCTTCTTGTTGTCTGTTTTCAAAGTTTTTTTATCAGAAATATGGGTTTATTTCAACCAAATTAACCAAAAATGACATGGCAATGACATTCTTCGCAAGTAAAATTAATGATCACTACTTTCATTGAATTTTGGGAGGCTTATTTAATTTTACAGCATTTGTGGTCTTCCCGGGTCAATTTTGACCCGGTGGTGCAATGGGGCACTATTGCGCTTTACAGCTGATGAACACACACACATGCACATGAATGAACATGTGGAGACATACAAACACCCACACATGATCCCATCCCCCCACAAACACACACATCCATACAAACAGCAGCTGAGAACTACAGTCCCCTCCAAAAGTATTGGAACGGCAAGGCCAATTTCTTTGTTTTTGTTGTTCACTGAAGACATTTGGGTATAAGATAAAAGATATGACTTCAGCATTTTAGTTTTTATTTCCTGGTATTTACATCTAGATGTGTTAAACAACTCAGGACATACCACCGTTTGTTTGAACCCACCCATTTTTCAGGTGAGCAAAAGTATCGGAACATGTGACTGACAGATGTTTCTTGTTGCCCAGGTGTTGCCTTTGAGGTTGATTGTTCAAACATTAAATAGCTCTGCATGACTAGTCTAAGTTTTTATCCTTGGTTTAAACCTATTAAGACTATATTTCTTGTTAAAGAGGATAAACCAACATGAAGACCAGAGAGCTGTCTATGGGAGAAAAGTAAGCTATTTTCAAGCTGAGAAAAGAAGGAAAATCGACTAGAGCCATTGGACAAACGTTGGGCATAGCAAGCACAACAATTTGGAATGTCCTGAAAAAGAAAAACTACTCTCCAACAGGTCGACCAAGGAAAACAACAGTAGTTGCTGAGAGAAATCTGGCGAGAGCTGTAAAGAAAACCCCCAAAACATCAGTAAGTGACATCACCAACGACCTCCACAGTGCAGGGGTGAAGGTATCACAAACCACTGTTGGAAGAAGACTCTGAGAGCAGAAATATAGAGGCCATACCACAATGCAAACCACTCATCAGCAGTAAGAATCGGAAGGCCAGATTGGAATTTGCAAAGAAGTACAGAGATGAGCCGCAAAAGTTCTGGAACACAATCTGAGACCAAGGTTAATCTCTACCAAAGTGATGGGAAGGCCAAATTGTGGAGAAAGCTCTCCTCTGCTCTGCTCATGATCCAAAGCATACAATCTCATCTGTGAAGCATGGTGGAGGTAATGTCATGGCTTGGGTGCAGCAGAATGAATTCAGAAGTGTACAGAAACATTTTGTCTGCCAATTTACGGAGAAATGCATTTAAACTAATCGGGAGGAGGTTTATCATGCAGCAGGACAATGACCAACAAAACCAAGGACTTCATCAGAGGGAAAAGTGGAAGTTTTTAGACTAGCCAAATCAATCACCTGACTTTAACCCCTTGACGCCTGAATTTATTCACAATTATATAAGAACTTTATTATGTGTGTTCCTGGCTCCAAACTGATGCTAAATTAAGTTGAGATTGTTAATTTGTCTATAGCATATAGAATAGATATAAATTTAGGTATGATGCAAATTAGCGACAGCAGGCATTTATGGTAAAATTCTTTACAAAATGGTAAAATTAATAAAACACATTTTCAAGTAATTGACAAATAAATTAATCTTGACAACAGCAAGAAAGAAAACACTCTCCTACTCCCTAAAATTGACAGTAGTCTTGTAGGTTTAGGGGTAGGGTTAGGGTTTAGGTTTAACTTCGCCGTGAACTGGATGTAGTTCCCACTCCAACCGGTCCTACGAGCAACCAGTGCGTGCAAAAGGTTCCTAGGTATGTATCGAATGTAAAAACACCGGCATTGGGGGGAATACTCACGCTACAGTGCATACGGAAAGTATTCACAGCGCTTCACTTTTTCCACATTTCATTATGTTACAGCCTTATTCCAAGATGGATTAAATTACTTTTTGTTGTCAAAATTCTACACACAATACCCCATAATGACAACATGAAAAAAGTTTTTTTTTAAATGTTTGCAAATTTATTAGAAATAAAGAACGAAAATATAATAAGAACATAAGTATTCACAGCCTTTAATCAATACTTTGTTGTGGCACCTTTGGCAGCAATTACAGCCTCAAGTCTTTTGGAATATGGAGCCATAAGCTTGGCACACCCATCTTTGGCCAGTTTCGCCCATTCCTCTTTACAGAAAGTCTCAAGTTCCATCAGGTTGGATGGGGAGCGTCGGTGCACAGCCATTTTCAGATCCCTCCAGAGATGTTCAATGGAATTCAAGTCTGGGCTATGGCTGGGCCACTCTAGGACATTCACAGAGTTGTCCTGAAGCCACTCCTTTGATATCTTGGCTCTGTGCTTAGGGTCGTTGTCCTGTTGCAAGATGAACCGTCGCCCCAGTTTGAGGTCAAGAGCGCTCTGGAGCAGGTTTTCTTCCAGGATGTCTCTGTACATTGCTGCATTCATCTTTCCCCCAATCCTGACTTGTCTCCCAGTTCCTGCCGCTGAAAAACATCCCCACAGCATGATGCTGCCACCAGCATGCTTCACTGTAGGGATGGTATTGGCCAGGTGATGAGCGGTGCCTGGTGTCCTCCAAACATAACGCTTGGCATTCACGCCAAAAACTTCAATCTTTGTCTCATCAGACCAGAGATTTTTGTTTCTGATGGTCTGAGAGTCTTTCGGGTGCCTTTTGGCAAACTCCAAGCGGGTTGCCACGTGCCTTTTACTAAGGAGTGGCATCTGTCTGGCCACTCTACCATACAGGCCTGATTCGTGGAGTGCCGCAGCAATAGTCGTTCTTCTGGAAGGTTCTCCTCTCTCTACAGAGGAACCCTGGAGCTCTGTCAGAGTGACCATCGAGTTATTGGTCATCTCCCTATTTAAAGCCATTCTCCCCCGATCACTCAGTTTAGAGGGACGGCCAGCTCTAGGAAGAGTCCTGGTGGTTCCAAACTTCTTCCATTTACGGATGATGGAGGCCTCTGTGCTCACTGGGACGTTTTAAAGCAGCAGACATATTTCTGTACCCTTCCCCAGATCTGTGCATCGAGACAATCCTGTCTTAGAGGTCTACAGACAATTCCTTTGACTTCATGCTTGTTTTGTGGTCTGACATGCACTGTTAACTGTGGTCCCTTATATAGACAGGTGTGGGCCTTTCCAAATCATGTCCAATCAACTGAATTTACCACAGTTGGACTCCAATTAAGCTGTAGAAACATCTCAAGGATGATCAGTGGAAACAGAATGCACCCGAGCTCAATTTTGACCTTGATCGCAAAGGCTGTGAATACTTATGTACAAGTGATTTCTTCGTTATTTTATTTTTAATAAATTTGCAAAAATTTTTAATAAATTTTTAATAAATTTGCAAAAATCTCAAACAAACTTTTTTTAAGTTGTCATTATGGGGTATTATGAGTAGAATTTTGAGGAAAAAAAAAATATTTAATCCATTTTGGAATAAGGCTATAACATAACAAAATGTTGAAAAAGTGAAGCGCTGTGAATACTTTCCGTATGCACTGTATCTCGCCTGCAGTCAGAATGGAAGGGGTTTGATGCAAATTAGCGACAGTCAGCGTTAAGGGGTTAACCCAGTAGAGCATGCATTTCACCTCCTGAAGAGGAGACTGAAGGGAGAAACCCCCTGAAACAAACAAGAACTGAAAGAAGCTGTGGTAAAAGCCTGGAATAGCATCACAAATGAAGAATGTAACAGTTTGGTGATGTCGATGGGTCGCAGGCTTGAGGCATGTTATTGCAAGCAAGGGTTATGCCACCAAATATTAATTATTCACTTCAAGATTATTTGCTATAAGCTGAAATTCTGAAGTTTTGTCTCATACTTATTTTTGGATCTTACCAAATGTCTTCAGGGAACAACAAAAACAAAGAAATTGACTTTGCCGTTCCAATACTTTTGGATGGGACTGTACCTCATGTAATGGATCACATTATTGTGCTTTCACATGCACCCAAACACACACACACTCACCACACACACACACACACACACACGGTTAACAAACATGCACATGTACATGTGTGTGCGAGCACATGCATTCACACACAAACACACACACACAAATACAAACATACAGACACAACTTCAAACTACAGCTTTGTAAACTTGTTATAACACCTTTGATGTGTCTTTTCTTAAATGGAGACAAAACAATTTTCGGTAAATTATTTTTTTCCTTTTTGTTAGCTCTCCGTTGTTTGTGAATCCAATTGCATCAGTTAATTTTAACCTGTGTATATAATCATTGTCAAATACCAGCCATTAATCCAAAATAACTAATGATCTCAACTCATTTTACTCAGAAAGTAGGTATAATTTCATGTAAATGAAGTCTGTTGAACATAAATAGAAAAGAATAAGTATAAAAATAGTTGTGATGAGTTGGAATGAAGTTGGATAAAAGTGGTAACACAGAATTGAGTGATACATTATAATTGTCTATGCTTTATAAACAAGCAAAACAGACCAGGTCACTTTTGACCTGGGAAGACAACTGGTGTGGTTATTGGCTGCCATTAAAAATAATAAAATTGTTTCAAACCAGTATCCTGACTAATCACTATATACCTTGTCAGTCATTATCCACAAACATATGTTGCTGTTTATCTCAACTGTTAGTCAAAATAATTCATAATTTCATCTTTTTTTAACTCAGAAATTAGGTATCATTTTATATATATATATATGAGTTTTTTTTTACCATATATTACAAAAATAAGTGTAAAACTAGTGGTAATAGTTTGAAAAGAAGTTGGGTAAGAAGATGTAACACAGAATTGGGGGATCATTTATACTCATGCTTTATAAACTGGCAAAACAGACCGGGTCAATTTTGACCCGGGAGGACAACAAGTCCATGGTCGACGGGAGGAAAACACAAGAATTAAACAGCAGAGCAGATCAACACCTAAGATTGATTTAGTGCAAACAGGGCAAAGTAGCAGGTCTGTTCATCTCTCCTGGTAGGACAGAGTTAGCTGTGACAAAGAAAATGTGCTGCTGACCATGCCCATGCCTTTTGATGAAACCATCTCACAGATATTATAAATTATTATTATTATAATAATTATCATATTATTATTATTATTATTATTATTATTATATATTATTATAATATTATTATAAATAAATGGACATTTTTTATGGTGTAGGCTGAAAATGAGCTTCCACTGCTTTGAAAGACCAGCAGCAGCCACTTTGAGGTGATGTAACACAGTGGTAAGCATTTTTAACAACAATGGAATGTGTTGCAGCCATCAAATTCAAAATTAGTGAATATTTGCAAAACAATAAAGTTTATCAGTTTGAACATGAAAGATCTTGCTGGAGTGTATTCAATTGATATAGGTTTAGAAGGATTTGCAAATCATTGTGTCCTATTTTTATTCACGTTTTACACAATGTCCCAACTTCATTTGGAATTGGAGGTTTTGTACATAGTAGCGTGGACCGCGTGGGATGATTTCTTTTCAAGCAGTGTGATCTATTAAAAATCATAAGTAGGGAATAATAAAAGTTCTGCTCTCGCAGTTTACTGGCTTCCATCTGATAATTTAGATCTTCTGCACAGTTTCCTGTCTCATTTTGAGGATATGGTGGTGGCAGAACGACCTGGAAAAACAGAACATACACTTTGTCGTTGGCAGTGGGATGTTTGTTGTAGTGTAACTCCTGGTAATAAAACATTTAAAACTGCATCAAGTGTTTTACACGTTGCGCTAGTATTTAAGCCCATTAATTAAAAGGTCCTTAATTTCCAGGTCCCAAAACGCATCATGAAGTGTAGACCTCCTCAAGTTAGTATAATAGGCTATTGTGATTATACAACAAAATAAGTGACCAATCTGTATTCATATTGTGGAGCAATTCGCTCTTGAAATACAAAAACAGACCATTTATAATCCCACTCCCGTATTAACAAAAACAGCCAATTTACCGCTTATCAAACTGAATAAATCGCCTGCAAATAAAGACAAAACAGCTTTGCTTGCTCCATTGTGTTGTTAGTAATAGATCCTAAAAAGTTATGGTATTCATTAGCATGATTGCCGTACTGTTTAGTTCAAAAACATCCAAAACACCAAAAAGGAAGACAAGGCGACCAAACGCGAGCTTTATTTTGAAAGGTTGAAGCTCGAAGCACCATGCCTCCCCGGCTGAGACGGGAGCATAGACTGTATATTACTAATATATTATTTTATTAATAAGGGCATGAGACAGGAGTTCTCTTTTTACTATACAGCCATACCCGACTCTAATAAAAAGGCAGAAAAGGGGTCGAAAATCCAGCTGATCAGCTGTTCCCTCTAGAGGTCTGGAGAACTTCCGTTGTGGAATCTGCAGCGTTTTTCTTTTGCATTTGTTTTTGGGGTTTGTGTGCTTTTCTTTTTGCATCGTTTTTTATTCGCATCGCGTTTATGTATTTGGTTGTGTTGTGTATTTGCATCGCGATTGCTGAATGCTGCGCATGTGTTGTCAAATTAATGTAGTTGTTTTCTTAATTTCGCTTGTGTTTTGTCTATTTGCATGTGTTTTATAAAGTTGCAGGGCGTTTGTCCTGTGCGCCACCGTGAAAACAGCCGGTTTCCCCAGAGTGGCGAGGACCTGTATTTGGACGGGATGGCACGGTTCCGCGGTGCCCTCTCTACTGGACCCAATTCAGTACATCGATCAAAGAGCTCAGCTATATTACTATTACAGCTATATTAGGGAATTTAAATCGGCATATGAGCCAGTCATCGTCATGGTCCCTGAAGTCTCTTTTCTCCTGATTCTTCCATTCCAGTCCTCCTGCAGGGCCAGCAGGGCCATCATGCAGCATTACAACGGCTTCACCGCAGTATTTATATGTTTAGTCTACAACACTTTGTGATTGTTAACACCTTGCTAAAATCACAGCATCAACTAGTGGTACCCCACCCGAGATACAATTTGAAATCGAAATGTAATAGGCAAACACTTTTCTTCATGCAGTGTTTGTTATAAACAGTATAAAAGTTTAGACCGATAACGAGGACATAGATGCGTAACGATTCGAGAGCTTAACGGCTGTATTTCCATACTACAACAAATACAATACAATACAACAATTTTTATTTACGATTTCAGTTTATGGAACAGTTATCACTGATTACAAGCGCAAATAACACTGCTGGATTTAATCTTCATGGTATGATATGATGATATGGAGTGAAAAATGCGAAGGCATCAATATTTTATTTTTCTACCTTATAGTTATTCCCATGTACTTTTTGCAGTCTACTTCATTCACCACCTCACCATCACTCGCCAATTCCTATTTTGCTCTCCAAAATAATGTACCGCGGGTCAAATTTTGCGCACATTCTCCCGTCAGTTTTTTATAAATCTACAACTTTGGGGCTGCACCCCTTTATATCTGAAAGGCCAAAAAGAAAAACAAACTATTTATAACACTGCGCCCGGTACTTATATACACGTGGCACTCTCCCAATCATTCTAAAAGTAACATGAATATTCAGCCCTTACACAACGAACGGAAAAATGGGGAAAAAAACGATTTGTGATTGTGAGATGATGTGTCAGAGGTAGAACATCAAAACAAAATCCCTGTGTTTGGAATAAACCTTGTAGTGCATATGTGTACACATTATACAACAACCAATTACCAATATACAATATTTCCATTCCATTTACCCCTAAAACAGACATATAATTCGTTTGGGAAGGAAATTCAAATTAAAAGAAAATAGAAACAAGATTTTGGATCATTATTGGTGCAAAACAGGTGAAAGTGCTTGAAATGTGACAATTTGGTAACTTGTATGGTAACTGTGGGGTGGGAATAGCAGGTGCAGAAAGACAACATTCCCACACACAGACACCTACAATCGAACACGACCACATAAAGACACACAGACACAGCAACAACACACACACACACAACACACACACAGATACACATCAAACAAACAACGCATTTCCGGGGAGAGCAGCGGAGGAAAAGCGCATTCCCTCCGCGCACGGTGTGGGAGGAGCCCCTCCTCTCCCCGGCGGAGTCGCCGGGGCACAGGCTCTGGGTCGGTTTAGCAAGAACGGGATTGTTGGGTTCAGGAAAACAAAAACTGGGTTGGGTTCGGAAAACGGACATACCATCGGAGTTCACTAAAACGCAGTCTACAAAACCTTGGGAGCATAGCATACGATCACACGTGTGGTCAAAAGTTCGCGGAAAACTGGGAACATTTTTACGCATGGAAAGTCTTATAAATCCCGACAATTGCGAGGAATGTTGCGACGACAAATTTCACCCTGCTTCACGCAACTTTTCTTGCGTAACAGGTTTTATAAATGAGGCCCCTGGACTTCAGGCAGGCCAGTCTAGTTCCCACACATTTTACTATGAAGCCACCCTGTTGTAACATCGTGCAAAATGTTACTTAATATTATCTGGCTGAAAAAAGCAGGCACCTCCCTGAAAAAGACGTTGCTTGGATGGCAGCATATGTTGTTCCAAAACCTGTAGGTACCTTTTAGAGATAATGGTGCCTTCACAGATGCTGGCTTTGAAACTTTGCGCTTGATAACAATCTGGACGGTCCTATTCCTCTTTGGCCTGGAGGACATGAAGTCCATGATTTCCAAAACAATTTGAAATGTGGACTCGTTAGACTACAGAACACTTGTCAGTCCATCTGAGATGCGGGCGGCGTTTCTTGTGTGTTGTTGATATATGGCTTTCGCTTTGCATGGTAGACTTTTAAATTGCACTTGCTGATGTAGCGATGAACTATGTTAACTGACAATGGTTTTCCGAAGTGTTCCTGAGCCCCTGTGTAATACCCTTTAACGTTTATCAGTTTGAACATTAAATATATTGTCTTTGTAGTGTATGCAATGGAATATAGGTTGAAAAGGATTTGCAAATCATTGTATTCTGTTTTTATTTACGTTTTACACAACGTCACAACTTTATTGAATTGGGGATTGTAGCTTTGTTGTAGTTTCTGTAATCACAAGTGTGGTCCTTATTTATGTCCCTTACAGTAGTTTTGTGTTCTCCTTGCAGATATTCCTCAAGTGGCCATTCTCACCAAGATTGATGAGGCCTGTCCTGAAGTCAAAAAACATTTGAGGAATGTCTACAGAGCCAAGTACATTAAGAACAAGGTACATTTCATGGTTAAAGTGTTTTCACTAAAGAAAGGAAAAAAAGTAGAACCTGAGAGAAAAGTTCAAATTCTGCCTATTTTCTTGCACAATATTGACAAAATGTGATATTCAATATCGATTATAAATATAACAATATTAATAATAATTTCGATATTTTTAAACATATGTAAAGTTACAAAAGTTCGGGAAAACGCATCGTAACAATATTCATAGATTCATAACAACATAGTGCACAGTGAGACTTGTATATGGCTCCGTAGTGCGGCTGGACCACATGACGGTCGTGGATGAAAAATATTCAATCTATCCGACTCCAAACTCACGCCTCACAGGGATAGCTACAGCGGTGTAGTCTACGTGATCTGCAGGTATACACCGTATACCCACTAGGAAAAGTCAAGCATTTCCGATACACACCACAAAGCCGTGATAATACATGCACACATCGTGGTGACAGAACGTTCTCACTTTCATTCATAAATCCACCCCGTCTGTGTTGTGAAGCACTGACATTTGGATCTTTGGGGTTTCCGTGGCCGTGCCCTGGATCTGACGCGACGTCACTTTTAAAGTTATTAAGCAACAACAAGTTCATGGTGGTCATTCTTTCGGTCTTTCCTTTCTCGCAACTGGTAGAGTTTGAACAACGTTTTAAAGTAACGAGATATGAAACGTAAATAGACCCAAATAACAGTACTTCAGTGTTTTCATAAGTCCGTCGGGTGACACTGCAGCTGCCACAGATCAGGATGACCCGATGGTTAACGTTACTGTTACAAAAAAACAGCCCAAAAATTCTACCGCAACGTTACTGTTACCTAGTAAGTGAGAGTAGCTTATATGATATTGTGTGTGTGTGTGTGTCTCTTGTGTGTGTGTGTGTGTGTGTGTGTGCCTGTGTCTGAGTACAGCAGTAAACAGAAGACAATGTTTATATTTCCTTGTATGAGATGATGAGAAAGATGGTGAGAAGTGAGAACTCCTGGTGTAGCTCTAACACAATAGTACATATTTGACCATTACGTTTTAGACATTTTAGGGGAAGCTGAGCTTCCCTTGCGGTCTTAAAGAAATAGCCACTGGTTAACTGCTCCTCAGATCTCTGCAGGGTAAATCCAGACAGCTAGCTAGACTATCTGTCCAATCAGAGTTTTCTGTTGAACGACTAAAACTACTTTTGAACGTCCACATGTTCCACCAAAACAAGTTCCTTTCTGTGGCTATAGTGCAGCGGCATTGTGGTTCTGTGCGGAGCTTAGCCCCGCCCAAGACGATTGTGATTGGTTTAAAGAAATGCCGATAAACCAGAGCACGTTTTCCTCCCGTCCAGGATGCTGTGTGGACTAGCCAGACCTTCCTTTGCAACACTGAGGAGGAGGGTCTGGCAAAGCGAGACTAGTATTGGTCCAACTGATTGGATAGGTGCCAGAAGAATAAAACCCTCGGTTGTTCTGAACTCTAAACTGTAATTTGTTTTTAAACATAGATGGAGGAGTTCAGTGTAAATGTGGGAATTCCCATGAACTGCATCTTCCCTGTGAAGAACTACCATGAAGAAATCAACCTCAACAGTGACATTGACTCACTGATCCTGAGCGCCCTGACAAACATCATCAACTTCGGAGACGACTGCATCAACATGGGTCAGTCTGAATGTTGAGACATATTTTTAAACACAGCATAAGAAGGCTGTATTCCATTATGTCAAAATAACAATCTGTGACATTAATTTGTCATGCATTACTTTTTCCTGATGCCACCATGTTTATATGTGTTTTACTTGAAAGCCCCTGTGACTCCTGCCTTTAGTAGATGATGGCTGAAAATACACGTTTCTCATTAAACTGTCCCCAGGTAAAGACAGTGATTCCAGAGTATGTCCTCCAGACTTCAGTACTGAACGTACACCCCCATACGCAAAGTAAGAAGATTCTGTTGTTGTTTCAAGAGTCATATGGTATACTGGTTCATGGTACGGCTGTTGTGGAAGTTTCTTGGCAGCAGGAGTAAAGTTTTGAAAGTTTAGTAAAGTGAAACAAATAAGACAGTCGAAGACTAAACCAAGTTAGGTTTTTGTATTTTATTATGATATAGTTGCAACTATAGGAGGAACACAGTTTCACAAAAAGCGCATCAGCTCAGCGTGGAAAAGTTTCTTCAAATGAGTGAACAGAAACACTGAGCTTAAATACATCTTCAGAGTGACAGCACACACACACACTTGGTTTATCCTGGCTCTACGTTTCTCTCTCACAGACAATCTGATAACACATGAAGACAATCGAAAAACACAAGAGACATCTTGGAGCCATTTTGCCTCCTTCCCCCTGTACGACTTTCACCCACCCAGTTGCATCTCAACTGGCATGGGAAAACTAAATGTATCAGGAGAGATAGTTTTAAGGTGACCTTGTATCTGTTCAGACAAACAGTGCTCACATTATGTACCAGACTTTGCAATTCTCACTTAGTTCAGAATCAGAATCTACATGTGGGAATGAGATAAACTCCCTTTCAGCTTTGTGAGAGAAACCTAATAGAGAAGAAAATAAGACAAAAATATAAAGAATCATGCTGAAATTGCCATTACACCGCTTTATTACACAATAAAATGCTGTTGTAGCCTCCCCGACATTACACTGAACATGTATTCAAATATTTAAATGGAGCAGCATGAAACAATAAAATAGTACAAAGTACACTGAAGGAAGAAGGAAGAAAGAAACCTGAATTATATTTACAAGGAAGATGTACAGTTATGTAAAGTACATACATATGCAAATGGAGAAATAACTATTTGTTATCATCCAGAAAACCTACAATACTCATTTATCTCTTCTGTTGTCTTTTCTCTTCAGATTGCAGTGATATGTGTCAGATTGTCCCGATGAGCCAGACTGTTTCCAGACTTTTCTGATCCTCCACCTGGGATTTATGTTGTCTGTTATTCATTCAAATAATCTAAACTCAGAGTGACTCTGTAAATGTGTTCTGTCTATGACCACATAACCATAAATTAACACATTTAAATGTATATTTCCATAGATCTATCTATGTATATTTCTGTCTTGCATTCTGCTGCAGCTCCACCCTGTGCAAGAATAAAGTATTACAGTTCATTAACATAGAGGATCTTTGAGTGTATTATATTAGCTACTGAAACTAAGCTTGGCAAGACTACTTTTTCATTTTCTGCTCTACATTCCTGGAATGCCTAACAAAGCACCTTAAAATGTGTCTCTACTCAATCTATCAGTCAATTTAAGGCCTTGATTAGTGTGTGTCTTATTGTGTCTGCTTTAATTTGATTGTTTAAAAATGTGATCTGTTGTAATTTAGATGTTATGTTATGGTTTATTTGGGGAAATGAATGTTGTGCACTCGAGTTTTCAATAAACTTTTTGAAATTAAATTTCAAAGTCTTTGGTTCTGAAGAAAAGTAGCTGGGCTGTATCCGCACATCATTGTCGCTTGCCGATGCAACCTTCCTCCACAGCGCTGTGGATGAAGTCTTTTGTGGTTTTTTATTATAACAATCAATTGTTTATTCTAAAAATGCCAACCAATAAAATCCCTGGTTTCAGCTTCTTACATGTGAATATTTATTGGTTTCTCGTAGCAATCAGCTAGTTCAGACGGCAGGATAATTCACTCCTCCCGACAATCTTAACGATGCTCCGATTATCGTAAAATAATCTGATCAGATATTCCTGCCGTGTGTGGTGTGTTAAGACTGCTCTCGTCTGCTTGGAAGGACGTCGGGACCGCTCCGATTCTCACATCGGGGATATCCAACATGTTGGATTATTTTGGCCCGATTTCTCCTTGTGTGTGTGGTGTCCCCCACTGGGGACAAACGAGCACGCAGCCTGTGTAAAATAAATAAAGTCGATGGGCATAACTACATCCACAACTGCAGCCACCACAGTCCAGCAGAGATACATGAAACGTATATATGAACGGTAATTAATCTCTGTAATACGTAACGACATTTCTATGAGAAAAAACTAATCGCCTCCATATCATGATGTAGCTGAGTATAGTCCATGCTCGCGTTGTCTTCTCTGACCATCGTCTTTTCTTTTGATAACGTTTTTTTTTCGGTTAAAAACAAACTACAAACTATCGCCGCTGCATCCTCTTCATCCGCAATGATTGTTTACTCTGAAGTCACGTTTGATCTCGCGGGATTTTGCGAGATTTCCCGTCTGACCCGGGAATGCTCGGGAGTCAAATCGGTTGGTGTGTGATGTGTTGATTTTGCCGTGTGCTGCGCACCGCACACTGTACCACCAAAACTGTTAGACCCGGGATGTTTTATATCACCGTGTGTGGGGTCTCTCAGGATTGGAAAATCGGCCGACAATTTTAAAATTGTCCGGTGTGAACCAGGCTTTATTTGTTTGGAATCTAAAATGTTTGGAATCGAAAATGGTGAAAAATGTGGATCAGTGTTTCCGAAAAAGCCCAAGATGATGTCCTAAAATGTCTTGTTTTGACCACATCTCAAAGATTTTCAGTTTTACTGTCACAGAGGAGAGAAGAAATAAAAAATCTACCTGTTTTTACATAAAAAATTACTTACTCTGAATATCAAGAGGTACCGATTAATTTAATAGTTGATAACTAATCGATTAATCTTTGCAGCTCCAGTAGCCAAAAGTATGATGGAGGAAGCGACAAAAATAAATATATGTCCAGAATAAAGGGAGAATATAAAGGTTTTAAAACTAGACTTAACGTGATTTAATTCAATCTTTACCTGCTTTTACGGCCTAACTGAAATGGAAAACTATCTCAGGAGTAAAGACTGTCAACTTAAGATATTATATACAAACTGGCGACAATAGACACACACACACACATGCGTGATGTCCTTAGGGTTGCCTTAGAAATCGTCCTGTATTTCAAAATAAAATATTGCGTCCCATTCCTGTAGAAGCCAATAGTCCGTATGAAATCAACCGTGTTTTAAGAAAAATATTATTGCCGTCCTTTATTTTTCTGCATGAAAGGTGGCAACTCTAAATGTCCAGTGTGTTATGGTTTTGTATTTTATTCTGTTTCCTGTTTTATTGTGGTAGTCTGTTTTTCTGTCGTCCCTTGTCTTGCTTTACTTCTGTCTTCTGGTTTTCCTGCCTTTGTGATTGTCTGATGTCTTTCACCTGTTTCCCAGCCTTTGTGTCACCTGTTCCTCGTTTACCCTTGTTGTCTCTGTGTTTTCCTTTGCCTGTTGTCAGATCATTGCTTTCTGTTTGCATTGCGTGTGTCTGAGTCTTCCCGAGTCGTCTCTGTGTTCCTGGTTGCTGTGTTACCTGTTTTGACTTTGTCTTCATTCTGGATTACATGTTGCCTGCTCTATCCAGGACTCCTTTTGTTTGTATTTCTGTGTTTGAAATGAAATCCTCAAACGATCCATTGTTTTCCGTCTCTGCATGTGGGTCCGCATTCTCTGAATCTGTAACAGAATGATCTGACCAATTTGGACCCAGCAGAGAGGCGTCTTTTTCCGGTGGGTTCTCAGTTTTTTCTTCTACAGTTTGCTAACTCCAAACCTACCTGGACAATGGATCCAGCAGACTCTATGTCAGATGAACTGTGTGATTTAATCTGTGACCTGGTGGAGCTGAAGACTATGTGGAAGGAGGCTAGCAGTGAGTACCTGAAGGAGATAATGTTGTTGGAAGCTCGTGAGAAGGTGTCAAAGAAACCTTGGTTAAAGGACTCTGTTCCTTACTGGGCTATATGCTTAATTTCCACTCCAACTCCTCCAACTGCTAATGGATTGAGTTCATGTAAGCCTGTTAGCTCCACCAAGGCTCCTCTTCAGATCCCCGGCCTACCTCAGTGCCAGTTTGCACCCCCCAGCCTGCCTATTGTCGGCCTGCTAGCATTTTGGCTACAGGTTCTTTGTTCATCACCCAGCCTGCCCCATTGCCTACTTCTCCAAGTCATGTCGTTTCTCAACATGGAGGAGAGCCAGAGACTTTTTTTGACTGTATTCCAATATGTTGGTAGGTGTGCTAGATGGACTGAGGAGGCCAAAGCAGCCAGCCTTCAAGCTAGAAGACAAAGGTCCAGTACGCTTTCTAGCAGCTCCCCTGAACTCCTGTCTGTCAGCTCAACTGCTACCTGTTCTGCGGGCACCCTCAACAACAAGCAGACCTTTGAGGGGACCCACCTGGCTATATTGCCTGGGACTGGTGGAGGCCATAGACGGAGTAAGGGTCAACATGGCTCCTGACGCCATGCCCAGCGTCAAACTCTCTTCAGCCCTGAGTCCTCGCTGTTCTGCGGTCCTGAGCCCGTGCTGCCCAGCAAGCCAAAGGCCGTGCTGTCCAGCGGCCCCGAGCCCCTGCTGACCAGCGTTCCAAGCTACTTATGACTGAGCGCGGTGGGGTGTGATGAACAGTGGCAATAATATTCACAATATAGATAATGGAACAATGACTAGAAATAATAGTTGTAGTAGTTCATGGTGTAGCGGCCAGCAGGGCATTACAGGGCGTATCAGGAGCATAGAAGGGGATATCAAGGGCCGGTAGAAGGTAGCAGGGCGTAGCAGTGCAAAGCGTAGCAGGGTCTAACAGGACAGCAGGGCGTAAGGCAGGACCACCAGGACAGCTGCAACCATGATTTAGGTGCCACCCAATCCAAGGAAACATGCTAGGCAAAAACAAACAAAAAACATAAAGGGAATAAGCTCCCCAGAGCTAAGTTAGTAACAAGCATTTCTGGGACAAGGATGCACACAGATGGAAAGAGAGAAGAAAGAGGAGCTCAGTGTGGCAAAGGAAGTCCCCCAGCAGTCTAAAACTATAACAGCATAATTAAGAGAGACCGGTTAAGGAGAGGAGCCTGGTCCCCCTGCCAGATCGGGCTGTACTGCCCCCTCCTCTACTTTGATTATATCATTGATTATATCCGATTAATCACCTACAATAAGTACTTTGTCTGATTTTAGGACTACACATGATAAAAACTCAGAATACTACAGAATACTGACCTGGAGCTCGGTAAAAAACAAATAAAATTGGCTGTGCTGATTTCCGTGTTGGATGTTGAAGATTAAGAACAAGGCTTTCAAACGAAGTTATAATTTAGTGTAGGTTTAAGATTAATTACCGGCTTGAATCAAAGATGGCTGCAACTCCCCCTCCCGGCCTGAGCCTCTAGGAATTTGAGTTATAATATGACTGGGAGAAGTGGCTTCATTTAGACTAAAATATTCTTCATGGCCCCGCCAGGTTTCGTTAAGACAGAGTAGATCAATTTGATTATCTGATATCAAATCGTTTACTAATACTGCTTTACAAGACATATCTAATATTTAATAGTCCACATCAAATGTTCCTATTCTGTTCTATCATTGCAGAGGTTGTTTTAATTCCAATTAGGTTGTTAAGTATAGCCCCTCTTCTGTTTACCTTTGATTTATCTGATCTGAGTCGGGGGACAGACACCGTGGTTATTAGACTATGAGTGGGCGACTGCTCCAACGGAACCACAGAGGAGCGGGTAGCACTGCACCTCTGATTACTAATATCAAACTTGGGTTGTTCAAGTTCAAGTTCATTTATTTATATAGCACATTTAAACAGCTGCTAGACAGACCAAAGTGCTTTACAGAGCTAGCATAAAAAGACATAAAACCAGCAAGACAAAGCGTAAAACACATAATAAAAACAACAAGGCTAAGAGCAACCTTAAAACACTGACTCAAATATACAAAAGAAGGACCAATCAAAGAGGAAATCAATATGCTAATGAGAATAAGTAGGTTTTTACCAACGACTTGAAGATAGCAAGGTTGGGGGCCGTTCTAATCTCTAAAGGCAGGCTGTTCCACAGACGAGGCCCTTCCACCGCAAAAGCACGCTCCCCTCTCCTCTTTAGTCTGGCACGAGGGGCTACCAGCAGAACCTGGTCGTGTGATCTAAGGCTTCTGGTAGGAGTGTACGGATGAATGAGTTTGGATAGGTAAACGGGAGCTAAGTTATGTAGAGATTTGAAGACAAAGAGCAGGATTTAGAAATCTATTCTCTGTCGTCAAACGGGCAACCAGTGTAGAGATTTGAGGATAGGGGTGATATGGTCATATTTGCGACAGTTAAAAATAAGTCTGGCCGCAGCATTTTGAACTAACTGAAGACGGGCAATTTGAGAGCCAGATATACCACAGTAAAGTGAATTACACTAATCTAGCCGGCACTTGATGAACGCATGAACCGCCATTATGGGTTGTCATAATAACAAAACACCAAAAAAGACTTTCCTCCACAGCGCAGTGCAGGAAGGTCTGCCAAACAAGACTATGATGTTCATGACACATCCCAGCTACTTATCTTTAGAACCAAAGACTTAGAAATTTAATTTCAAAAAGTTTATTTAAAACTCAGGGCCCATTGAGGGAGACCCGCATTTTAATGGTCCCCAAGTGCACAGCATACATTTCAACAAATAAACCATAACATAACATTTAAATTAAAACAGATGCAATTTTTAAACAAACAAATAAAGCAGAAACAATAAGATACACAGAAGTCAGTAATCAAGGCCTTAAATTGACAGAAAATGTTTAGATTGAGTAGAGACGCATTTTAAGGTGCTTTGTTAGGCATTTCAGGAATATGGAGCGGCAAATGAAAAAGTAGTCTTGCCGAGCTCAGTTCCAGTATCCTATGAAATGCAGTCAAAGATCCTCTATGTGGAAACTAACTGTAATACTTTATTCTTCCACAGGGTGGAACTGCAGCAGAATGCAAGACAGAAATATACATAGATATATCTATGGAGATATACATTTAAAAGTGTTAATTTAGAGTTATGTGGTCATAGACAGAACAAATCTACAGTCACTCTGAGTTTAGATCATTTGAATAAATAACAGACAACATAAATCCCAGGTGGAGGCTCAGAGACCGCTCATCAAGACGCTGTGACAAATATCACTGCCATCTGAGGAGAAAAGACAACAGAAGAGATAAATGAGTGTTGGGTGATAACAAATAGTTATTTCAATATCTGCACCTGTATGTACTTAACTTTAAGGTGTGAATATAAGTATCAAGTCAAACTCTCTATCAGATACTCATTTTAAAGTACTCTGATCACGGTCAAAAACATTTGATCAAGATATCCCAAGTGACTGAATAAAATAAAATTATCATGTAATTATAAAAGAACAGAGTTGTAGTGACTATCAGATATCATTAAATAACAGAATCCTCTTTAGGTCTCTTACTGTGTGTATGGGGGTGCAGGTTCATCAATGAAGGCTGGAGGAGGCTCTCTGGGATCATGACCGTCAGACCCTGGAGACATTAGTTTAATAAGAAATATGTATTTTCAGCCATCATCTATCTAATAAAGGCAGGAATCACAGGGGCTTTGAAGTAAAACACATAAAAACATGGTGCCCTACTATGCCCCGCTACGCCCTACTATGACCTGCTATGCCCCGCTACGCTCTAATTAATTTTATTAATTAATTAATGACATTTATATAGCGCTTTATCATAGACACTCAAAGCGCTTCGGGGGACTGCTCCTACTCTCTAGCACCACCAATGTGTAGCACCCACCTGGGTGATGCACAGCAGCCTTACGACGCCAGACGCTCACCACACATCAGCTTGCTAGAGAGGGAGGGGAACATATTTTTAGTGGTGGGGGAAACCCGGAGAAAACCCACACAGACACGGGGAGAACATGCTGCCGCTATACCCTACTATGCCCTACTATGCCCTGCTATGCCCTGCTATGCCCTACTATGCCCTGCTATGCCCTACTATGCCCTGCTATGCCCTACTATGCCCTGCTATGCCCTGCTATGCCCTGCTATGCCCTACTATGCCCTGCTATGCCCTACTATGCCCTACTATGCCCTACTATGCCCTGCTATGCCCTACTATGCCCTGCTATGCCCTACTATGCCCTGCTATGCCCTGCTATGCCCTACTATGCCCTGCTATGCCCTACTATGCCCTGCTATGCCCTACTATGCCCTACTATGCCATGCTATGCCATGCTATGCTATGCTATGCTATGCCCTGCTATGCCCTACTATGCCCGCTATGCCCAACTATGCTATGCCCTGCTATGCCCTGCTATGCCCCGCTATGCCATGCTATGCCATGCTATGCCATGCTATGCTATGCTATGCCCCGCTATGCCCCGCTATGCCCAACTATGCTATGCCCTGCTATGCCCTGCTATGCCCCGCTATGCCATGCTATGCCATGCTATGCCATGCTATGCCATGCTATGCCCCGCTATGCCCTACTATGCCCTACCATGCTATGCTATGCCCCGCTATGCCCTACTATGCCCTACTATGCTCTACCATGCTATGCTATGCCCCGCTATGCCCTACTATGCCCTGCTATGCCCTACTATGCCCTACCATGCTATGCTGTGCCCCGCTATGCCCTACTATGCCCCGTTATGCCCGTAACACCCCGCTACGCCCTGCTATACTGCTACGCCCTGAACTGCTACAACTATTATTTCTAGTCTTAATTCCACTATCTTTATTGCTACTATGACTGCCACTGTTCATCATTCAAACTGCTATGATTATTATTAATCATATTTTTCTATATCTGTATATCTGTATCAGTGTCTCTGTGTCCCCACCCAGCAGAGAAAGATGGCCGCCCACCAAGAGCCAGGGTCTGTCGTAAATGGAAGGTTTTCCTCGCCACTGTGACACCAAATGCTTGCTGTTGGAAAATTGAGTCTTTGTAAATTATAGTGTGGTCTAGACCTACTCTGTCTGTAAAGTGTCTTGACATAACTCTTTATATGATTTGATACTATAAATAAAATTTAATTTAACTGAATAGATTATTTTGACACATAAAAATGGCTGCTGCTCTGACCATTCTAACTCTTGAAATTAAATAGTATTTTGTTTACTTGTGATGAGAGAGATGAAAAAATTGCAAAGTCTGAATTG